>NC_059173.1:13284151-13587181 GCF_019923935.1 Bubalus bubalis | reverse complement strand
TCTTTACCACTGGGCCACCAGGGAAGCACTAAAAGGGACTTTCTTAAGACAAAGATGCAGGCAAAGAGCTTAAATGAAATTGTTTCATGGTATGAGAGAGTGGGAGAGAGTAGATTGTCTACATCAACATTATTTGACATTCAGATCAGATCAGATTAAATCAGTCACTCAGTTGTGTCCGACTCTTTGCGACCCCATGAATTGCAGCACGCCAGGCCTCCCTGTCCATCACCAACTCCCGGAGTTCACCCAGACTCACGTCCATCGAGTCAGTGATGCCATCCAGCCACCTATGATAAGTATGAATATTTGACTCCATCTAATCCTTAAAAGTTGTAAAGTCAAGTTATATATATATGTTTATGTGTGTGTGTATATATATATATGGACCTCCCTGGTGGCTCAGTGGTAAAGAATCTGCCTGCCAATGCAGGATACCTGGGTTTGATCCCTGGGTCGGGAAGATCTCCTGGAGGAGGGCAAAGCAACCCACTCTAGTATTCTTGCCTAGAGAATTCCATGGACAGAGGAGCCTGGTGGGCTACAGTCCATAGGGTCACACAGAGTTGGACATGACTGAAGCAACTAAGCAGCATATATATATATATAATATATAATTTATAATATATGTTATATATATAATATATATTATATATAATTTATTATATATATATATATATATATAAATGTGCATGTATGCATGCTCAATCTCTCAGTCATGTCCAACTCTTTGTGACCCCATGGATTGTGGCCCGCCAGGTTCCTCTGTCGATGGGATTTTACAGGCAAGAATACTAGAGTGGGTTGCCCCTACTTCAGGGGATCTTCCTGACCCAGGGATTGAACCCACATCTCTTGCATCTCCTACATTGGAATCCTCCTACGTGGATTCTTTACCACTGAGCCACCTGGGAAGCCTATATATATATACATATATATATAGGCTTGTGTATATATATACACACACATACATATATGTATATACATATACATACATGTATATATATAAGCCCATATATATACAATTAAGTTAAAGGTATAATTAAATTTTAATTATTAACAATTTAATAATTAAATTTTAATATAATTAAAAATTAGTTTTAGATTTTCCTGTTGGGAGAAGCATAGGCTCATCTTATAGGTAGGGTTACATTACATTTGGAGTTCTCTTATATTCAGATGTATGTCTAAGGATCTTGGACACAGGATCTTTGAAGGCACAGGGATGATATGAGGAGAGACATGTATCATTTTTCTTTGGGGCTTAGATTTAAATGTTTTAAAACTTTTCTGTGTTTTTAACATGCTTGGAAAAGCAAGCAAGAAAAAAAGAAGGCATGTCTGGTTTGGGATAGCATTTTCCAAAGTGAATTCTGCTCTGGGAGATGCTTCATAAGGAAAAGGGTTTCAAGTGTTCTGTGACCAGTAAGTCTGGGTAGCACTGTACTCAGTCATGCCTTCTTGGATAATCAAACATACTTGGCACAGCAACGATTTCGACAAGTCTTGCAATAAGGAAACGTGCTCAACAAAACCAATAGAACTTTCTAAAATCACTAGAACTTCAAACTCTTTTCTTGCAAAACACTTATCACCATGACATAAAACAAAACAGAATGGGATCCCAGAATCAATGAATTTGAGCCGGCATAAAGTTTCAAGAGAGTTTGTGAACATGAAATATTTTATACTCATCTTTGGTATTATTTATATAGTAGAGGGTGTCTAGGTCTTAACTGACCATCTAAGAGTCCATCCATTTTCCCTCTGACAGAGTACACAGGTTGTGGACCCTGGAAGGCTTAGATTTTGTGGCCAAAAGTGAAAGTGAAGTTGCTCAGTCGTGTCCGACTCTTTTCGACCGCATAGACTGTAGCCTACCAGGCTCCTCTGTCCATGGGATTTTCCAGGCAATAGTACTGCAGTGGATTGCCATTTCCTTCTCCAGGGCATCTTCCCAACCCAGAACTTGAACCCGGGTTTCCCGCATTGGAGACAGACGCTTTACTGTCTGAGCCACCAGGGAAGTCCATTTCTTTTTGTGTCCAGGTAGGCATCAAATTAAATTCTGGCTTTGATGCTCTCAGCTGTGAGTCCTTGAGCAAGTGTCTTCAACTCTCTGAGCCTTTACTGTGTCATTTGTAAAACAGGGGATCAATCAGTACTTACCATAAAGGGTTTCTATGAGAGATGACATGAGATGGTACAGAAGTATCTAGCATCATGCCTGACACTTTTAAGGATTTGAGAAATTATTGCTGCTATTTGATTTCTTCTCAAAGCCCCTGTACTTTTGTAGGTTTGCTCACCTGGCTCAGCTTTATCTGTTTAGAGCACTTGGATTGAACTGAAATAAGGGGACTGTAGCAATCAAGTTAGGGCAGATTTTACTGCCAACGTCTATGTCTTGGGAGTTTGCAAACGACCTTGCTGATTCCCACCTAAGCAATTCAGGAAGACTCACTGTTATTCTCTACCTCACAGAGAAGACTTGTCCCAGGACTGCGGCCATAACACGAGCAGCTCACCAGGAATGAGCCAATTGAAAACTTCAGGAGTCCTATGATTTCTTTCAGGAGAGCAATCAGCTTTATTCGTTAATAAACAAAACTCCACTTTATTGTATTTTAATGAGAAAAGTCAAATATATACATGATAGAAATTCAAATATGATAGAATTACAATGTGTGATGTAAACAGTAAGAGCCTTGCTCTCATCGATCCTGTTTTCCAGGGGTGAACACTATGAAAAATTTGCTAGGTTTCCTTATGGACCTTCTAAATATCATCATCATAATCTTAGAAGCACTTTTTGAGTGCTTTGTGTGCCAAGCCAATGTAAATCTCTTCCATCCATTTCTCATTTCACCCTCACACCACATCATGGATTGGATGGGTAGTACGATTTCTCTTTATTTTACAGGTGAAGGATCTGGTGCTCAGAGAGGTTAAGAAAATCGAGGGTCATGAAGCTAGGAAGTAATAGAATTGGGATGTAAATTCCAGCTGGTTCGACCAGGGTCCATATCCTTAGCGATTATTACGCAAGCACAACACACCCATCACAATTTCCTATCACCAGATAGCGTCATATTATCCCCAGTGGTTTGCAACTTGTCTTTTTTCCTTAGCTGTATATCACGAACACCCTTCCTTGACAGGACCTATAGCCTGAGCTCATTCTTTTTAACAGCTGCATACATTCCATTATGGGGATGAACATAATTTATTTAACCAGTTTCCTTCTGATGGGCATTTATCCATTTGCGACTATTCCCTGTCCTTCCTTGGGCCCAGAAGAGCTGAGCTTCCTCTAGCTCTCTGGCTTTCAGAGGAGAATCAACATTGCATCTCCATCAGTCTAAGCTGTATGGTCTTTAAAAATACATAAACCCCCAAAATAAAGCTCCATTAAACAAACTTATAAAATATGAATAGGTTGCTTACCCTACCCTCCGTCCAAGAGCATAAGGGTCACTGCCCCACCCCGGAACTTATGGAGCTTCTCCGGTCTTCCTCCTGAGGTTTACAAGAAGGGTGCACCCTCTCAGGTATGGGGTCTTGAACCCAACTGAATTGTGTGCCTTAAATGGAAACGACTTAGGTAATTTGCTGAGCCATGAAGCACAGCTAAATGTGCTTGACTGCTGTGTGTGTGTGTGTGTGTGTGTGTGTGTGTTCATGTACGCTTGTATCCTATCATGCTGTACTAAACAAAACTGTGTTCAGATAAACTCTCAGGAAAGCAGTGAGTTGGCCAGTGATGGGGAGGCTGGGGTGCTCTGTGATTAAGGTCACAGATGTGAAACCAGACCACCTGGTTTGAAGGCTAACTCTGCCATGTGTCAGCTTTATCATCTTGGGCAGTCACTTAATCTCTGTGCCTCAGTTTCCTCATCTGGAAAATGGAGATAAAAAAATGTCCCTACCTGGTCGGGGTGATTGTGAGGATTAAATGAATTCAAACAAATAAAACAGCAAGTGCCTGATGCACAGTATCACCTCTGGGTTAGCTTTTATAACTATTGGATATGTGTTGCTGCTGCTGCTGCTGGATATGTGTACACTGGTATAAATATTTCATTGTTGTCGTTTAGTCAATAAGTCGTGTCTGACTCTTTTGTGACCACATGGACTGTAGCCTGCCAGTCTCCTCTGTCCATGGGATTTCCCAGGCAAGAATACTGGAGTGGATTGTCATTTCCTTCTCCTGGGGATCTTCCCGACCCAGGGATTGAACCCACATCTCCTGCATTGCAGCGGATTCTTTACTGCTGAGCTGCCAGGGAAGCTATAGTTAATACATGGCCACTGAAAAGGCAGCACTGATTAGCAGGAGCAAGAAATCACATCTTTGCTCCCTCAAATCCCCTGTAGTACCACCATCTAGAAAGAATCACTGTGAACTCTTCGGTCTGTAACATTCCATTTTCCTTTTGGAGTGTACACTCTCTTTTGCATACATACAGATGTACATTTAATTACATAAAACTGATATTTTATGTACTCTTTTGTGACGTAATTTTTCACCTAATAAATTATCAGCACATCCACTGTATTAGTTTGTTGAGGCTGCCATGATGAAATACCACCCACTGGGTGGCTTAAACAAGAGAAATTAATTTTCTTATGGTTCAGTTCGGTTCATTTCCATCGCTCAGTCATGTCCGACGACTCTTTGCGACCCCACGGACTGCAGCACGCCAGGCCTCCCTGTCCATCACCAACTCCCGGAGTTTACTCAAATTCATGTCCATTGAATTGGTGATGCCATCCAACCATCTCATTTCTTATGGTGCTGGAGGCCAAAAATCCAAGATCAAGATGACAACAGGGTTGGTTTCTTATGAGGCTTCTCTCCTTGGCTTGTAGATGGCTGTCTTCTCCCTGTGTGAGGACATGGTCTTCCTTCTGTGTATGTCTGTGTCTTAATTTATTCTTAAGATGATTCAGTCATATGAGATTAGGACTCATCCAGGTGACCTCATTTTACCCTAACCACCTGCGCAAAGATTCTGTCTTCAAATGCTGTCGCATTCTGGGGTGACACACTGGGGCTTTAGAAAACACTGTATGAATTTTTGGAGCACACAACCCAGCTTGTAGTACCCATTATTGAAACATGAGATATTTGCTGAACCGGAAACCACAGATACACTTTTTCCTGTGTGATGACTCTCATCAGGTAGTTGTGGTGGCCTGGAAGGTTCAGTGCCGTGAAGGATTCTGAGGTCCCATCTGGGCACAGGAGGGAGGATTGATGATGTCTGTTGTTGGTGAAGGCGTGGAGAGTTGTGATACGCATGTGATGGGTTGTCCTGACGGCTGAATCCGACTTGAGCTGGCCTGCTTTGTGACTTGGCTTTAGTCTATATTCTCACAGAGTCAAGTGGTCTGGTGGCTATACCCGGAATGTGGCTTTACCCCTGCCAGTTCCTCCCATCCTGACCAAGGGGGTGAGAACGACAGTGGAGGAGTGGATGGACATGGTTGAGTCCACGTGGCTGACTGCACTGGCCATGTAACTCTCACCTTTGAAGAATCACCTGCAACTGGCTTGACTAGATTTTCTCCCCTCTGGAATGACTAGGTGCTCTGGATTATCTGGCCACGTTGACTGGTGTTTTTTTCTGCTTTTGCCACTGATAAGTAACAGAGCAAAGATATAGAGTCCATGTGTATCCTTCCTTGACTCACAATTTCTTTCTGAGGGGCCCTCATCAACTTATCAGTATGTACGTAAAGAAGGCTGAGTGCCAAAGAATTGATGTTTTTGATCTGTGGTGTTGGAGAAGACTCTTGAGAGTCCCTTGGACTGCAAGGAGATCAAACCTGTCAGTCCTAAAGGAAATCAACTCTGAATATTCATCGGAAGGACTGATGCTGAAGCTGAAGCTCCAGTTCTTTGGCCACCTGATGCGAAGAGCCAGCTCATTGGAAAAGACCCTGGTGCTGGGAAAGAGTGAAGGCAAAAGGAGAAGGGGTCGGCAGAGGATGAGATGGTTAGATAGCATCACCGATTCAACGGACGTGAGTTGGAGCAAACTCTAGGAAGTAGTAAAGGACAGGTAAGCCTGGCGTGCTGCAGTCCATGGGGTCACAAAGAGTTGGAGACGACTTAGCAACTGAAAAACAACAACAAAATATAAATTTTATTATATTCTTCCAGTGATTTGGAGATCAGTAAGAAAAAAAACGTACAGAAATAGGCTTTCTATATCATTTATTGATTCTTTGGATTCAGCAAATATTTATTGAGAGCTTTAACATACAAAAGCATTATAGCCCATTTAAGAAATGCAGGAAGTGAAGCAGAGGAAAGATTAGAAACTGTCTTTTGTATTTGATGGTTAGTCCATTTTTCTTTTTTTTTTCTATTTAACAACTTTATATTTCTGTTTGCCTGTAAGTTACATCTCCCATAAATTTAAAAAATTTAAGCTTTGTAACCAAATCTTTTATAAACATTTGATATAGGAAATATTTTAAAATTCCAATTTTTTTTAGTTTTTTTCTATAAATGTATATAGAACTAAAGTTTTATTGATTAAATGAGTTTTATGATTCTGAACAATCGTTTACTTTGATAATAAAATAGTTCCCTTATAGATATTATATTAATTTTTAAACAAAATTTACTTATGTCCATTTTTCTTGACTCTCATTCCATTATTCTTTCTTTTGCCTCTTATGCAGAAATGCACATCTTAAACACACCAAGAAGATCCTGGTGCTGAGAAGAAAATGAAACAATATGTCAGCATTGACTGGGGGAGGGAAAACTTTTAGAGGTCAAATTTAGCTCCTGCATTACTCAGGTGATAAAGTGGAGTTTGGGAGAAATTAAAAGAATTGTCAAGGTCATCTAGGTTGCTGGTGGCAGAACAGGATCCCAGAGCCAGGCTTTCTCCTCTTGGCTTGATCTCATTTTTGTGTGCACGTGTGCTAAGTCATTTCAGTCATGTTTGACTCTTCTCGACCCCAGGGACTATAGCCCGCCAGGCTCCTCTGTCCATGGGATTCTCCAGACAAGAATACTGGAGTGGGTTACCATTTCCTTCTTCAGGGGATCTTCCTGACCCAGGCTTCAAACTTGCATCTCTTAGGTCTCCTACATTGGCAGATGAGTTCTTTACTGTTGATCTCATCCTTGGGCACCACAAATTTGACTCTTTTGGTATCTTGGAAACTCCAAATGTGCAGGAATCAGGTCTTGCTTTGTAAGCAGTTGTAAAGGAGAGTTTTGATTGAAACCTTTCCATCTAAAGGAAATTGCCAAACACTTATCTGGAATGTTTCCGAGGAGTCTTTCAGTAATTTACATTACTCTTACCTGGATGGGAGACCACCTGGCTCAGCTCATCTCTGTTCTCACTGATGTAGCCGTTTACAGTAGGAACCACCTCAGAAACAAAACTTCGCTAATTTGATAGCGGGAAAGATGGCATCAGTCATTTGCATGTTTCCTTCTTTGATTTACAGTGTGGCTGGACATTTCCTGGTATGTCCATTGCCTATATGTATTCATTCTGTTCTGAGTTGCCTATTCATGCCCTTTGCTCATTTTTCTATCATACAGCTTTAAAATTCATTTTCAAGTATGCTTTATATAGGAATATTAATAACTATTTTAATAAATAAGACATGAACCTTGCACATGCTGCAAACATTTTTGCACATGACTAAGAGGCTTTGCTATTTTTAATCTTTGCCATCACTGTGGTTATTCCACCAACTCTCTTCCTCCTAATTATATGTATCTTGCTTATTTATTTTTCTTGATTAGCCCCTCAGAGTTTTGTATCTTTGCTCTGTATTAAAAAAAGTCTAAACTCACATATTTATCCTTTTCTCTTTGTTAATAATTATTTGTATTTTTCCCTATTGTTCTTTGGTCTTTTCTAACTTCCTGAGTTGATGCTCAGCTCATTTATTTGTATCCTTTAAAATACAATAACAGTAGCATTTAATACTATGACTTGCACTTCTGATTACAGCCTTGGGCATTTCCCGTGTGATTTTTAAAATACACAGTATTCTCATTATTGTTATTTCCTTTGCTGTAATTGTTGGGTTTGATTTCCTCTTTGTCCCAAGCTGTTTGGGATGTGCCTTTAAATTTCTAAGTGCGCAGAGTTTTAAAAAATAAAGTAATATCTAGTTTTATTACTCTGCGGTCAGACAATTCAACTTTGAGACACTGCTCACTTTGACATCTGAGTTCAGAAGCTCATGTGTCTGAGACAGGCCTGAGAATGCCCCTGCTCGCTGGGAAGCTTAAGGTTAGAAGATCCTCTTATCTGAGATGGAGTTGAAACTCTCCAGAGAGTTCCTGCCTGCAGCTCTGATGTGGATAATAGTTGGTGTTATTTAGTCACTAAATTATGTCTGACTCTTTTGCAACCCCATGGACTCTAGCCTGCCAGGCTCCTCTGTCTATGGGATTCTGCAGACAAGAATACTGGAGTGGGTTGCCATTCCTTCCCTGGGGGATCTTCCTGACCCAGGGATTGAACCCAGGTCTCCCACATTGCAGGCGGATTCTTTACTGCCGGAGCCACCAGGGAACTTCAATGAATGATAGAGAACATAATAATGTTCATTTACTGTAGGGACCTAGGGTTAGAAGCTGCTCATGGTGCTTCATCCAGAGAGAGTCCCAGGACTGAGTATGTTTCTCAGGAACTTTACCATACTTTGTGCTGGGTTCCCCCTAGCCCCAGGGGAACTGTCGTTGTTGTTCGGTTGCTCAGTATTGTCCGACTCTTTGCAACCCCATGGACTGCAGCACTCCAGGCTTCCCTGTCCTCCGCTATCTCCTGGAGTTTGCTCAAACTCATGTCCATTGAGTCAATGATGCCATCCAACCATCTAATCCTCTGTCACCCCCTTCTCCTCCCGCCTTCACTCTTTCCCAGTATCAGGGTCTTTTCCAATGAGTCGCCTCTTTCATATCAGGTATCCAAAGTATTGGAACTATTGGACTAGTTGATTGCGCACTATCCATAAAGCTGAGCTCTAAGAGGGGCCTAGCCAGTTGGCTGAAACTACCTTCTTAAGTCACTGGAAAGGCGTGTTGTTGAACCATGAGTTTTCATTTGAAGAAAAAAAAAAGTGTTGCCCATTAGAGCATCCACTTAAAAACTAGAGCCAGGGAGAGATTTTTTATTTCCATATGGGTTATGTTAAGGAATGTGTAT
Organism: Bubalus bubalis; assembly: GCF_019923935.1. Classification (NCBI taxonomy): domain Eukaryota; kingdom Metazoa; phylum Chordata; class Mammalia; order Artiodactyla; family Bovidae; genus Bubalus; species Bubalus bubalis. The sequence goes on along the minus strand of NC_059173.1, from coordinate 13,577,981 downwards.
GTGTATGTGTGTGTGAATGTGTACTCATACGCAAGAAAGAGGAATGGCCTTATTATGGGAAGCCTCATTAAAGAGGCCTGGAAAAGGTTAGTCCATTTGCAGACTATACATCTTAATCTCCCACTAACCTGGAAGGAGAGAGACTCTATGGCCAGAGGGACCCTGGCTTCATTCCAAGCCCCGGATCAAATAGACCTTGCCTTTCCCCGCCGGCTCCCCCTCGTTAGCACCATATATTAACCTGGAGAAACTGTGCTCCCAAGAGGCTCCAGGAAACGGGAGAACATGGAAGCCGGAGCAGAGTGGGGCAGACCCGGGTCTCCCCTGTGGCTGCTGCTTGTTTGCTGGCAGGTGCATCTGGGGATCGGGCCCTGGAAATTGGAGAGAGGAAGCCAGCAGTGTGCTGTGGCTTAGAACAGTGCTGCTGGGTTGGGCGGCCTTTCATCTGTTGCTGGCTGGTTCCTGTCTGTGTTAACAGCTTCCAACTGGCCTTATTATTTGAGAAACTGGAGGCCTTTGGACGAGGGCCCTTAAGCTGGTTCTGCACACGCCCCCAAGTCTTCTCAAGGTCCCTTTCTGGGTTACATGTTGCAACGTGGAGGAGTGGGTACAGGCAGGCAGGGGCTGGTGTCTGGGTGTCTGGCTTGAATCTTTACCCAGAGTGTAACTTGTGACCAGTTACTTATCTTTCAGTTTCCCCATTTGAAAGTGTCTGTGTGTGTGGGTTGGGTTGGGTAGGAGGTGAAAAGTGAAAGTGTCAGTCGCTCAGTCGTGTTTGATTCTTTGCACCCCTATGGACTGTAGCCCACCAGGCTCTTCTGTCCATGGAACTCTCCTGGCAGGAATACTGGAGTGGGTGGAAACAAAAATTCTACCTTACTTCTAAAGTAGGAGGATTAAAGGGAGAAGGAAGATGGGAACTTTTAATTTAATTTTTAATCACTTATCAGGCTTTAGGCTGGTGCTTTCATACATCACTCATTTCCTTTCCTACTCTTGTTCTAGACAGTGCACTTTCTCCTCTCCCTAGCCCTCTTCTCTGTCTTCCCACAGCATCTAGTCTGTCCACTACCCAGCCCCTTGCTCCCCAAAGTGAGCCAAGACCATTGGCATCCTCTGGAAACCTCTGGAGCCAAGACCACTGGAAACTTCTTAGACCCACAGCATCTCTGGCCCCGCCCCCTATCTCTTGAATGAGGCTCAGCAGTTGAACAAGATCCCCAGGTGACTCCTGTGCATCATGGGGTCATCAGGGCTACCCAACAAGCTCTTCTCCACTGGTGTGTGTGTGTTGGTACCATTCAGGAGGCTTTCTCCATGAGTAGCTCCTGTTCTGGACATTGGCATGAACAATGAAGACACTTAATGTGCCTGTCCTAAAGGTTTATTCACAAAGGGGCCTGTGTTCTGGATGTACAGTGTTCTCTCGTTGTTAGTGCTCTTCTGTCTTCTGATTACATCAAGAAGGAAGTCTATCTGAGGCTTTGTAAGGCTTAATACCTCACGGGCTACAGTCCATAGGTTCGCAGAGTCAGACACGACTGAAGCGATTTAGCACACACACAGCATGCCTTATAAAGTGGGGTCCCCAGCTTCCAGGATTTACTACCTGACGATCTGAGGGGAAGCTGGTGTAATAATAAGAGAAACAAAGTGCACAATAAGTGTAACACGCTTGAAACATCCCATACCCCTTCCCACCCAGTATGTGGAAAAACTGTCTTCCATGAAACTGGTCCCTGGTACCAAAAAGGTTGGGGGCCACTCAATAAAGGGATCCTGAGTCCATAGACAAGAGCAGAGATAGCTTCTCAATCAGGGCTGTAGATGTTCCTTGCAACTGAAGACCTGGGAGAAGTGGGCAGGAGTCACTGGGAATATCTGAGGCTGAGAGTCTATGATGTCCAAATGCTTTCCTAAATGTCCAGTCTTCCCAGTTAGAAGTAATCTCCTTGATAGGACAAAGCTTGCATTCAAAGCTTTATTTTGTATGTACAATGTGTGCTCCAAAGTTTATTGCCTTGACCTGGATTTTAGCATATGCAAGCAGGACAGTATCATTGAGATATTTTATGATAAGATACACATTGCAAACATGTTCCTATCCTTCTTGCTCATGTCCAGGACAGACATCACTAATCAACTATCACACTCTTCCACTCTGAGCTCAGATCTGGATACACAGCACTAGAGATCATCAACAACTGATCAGAATTAGTTTGGTCTGCATCAGCACAGTTGGCCTCAGTCCAGATCTCCTGAGTGCCAGAGGATCTGTCTGGCAGATGTGTTTCTGAGCAACCCAGCTGAATGCCCCTACAAGGTAAGTATTGGAAATGGTAATGGGGATGATAATTAGGATCTTTTGAGAGAGACAACCTCCTTGAGTGTGGAATTGGAGACAGGAATGAGCCCCCCAAATTGGTTCTTTTAGCACAAATGGAATGCTGTAATCTGTCATTTTTTGTTGTTCCAGCATCTATCATCCTTGTTTTCTTTGGGAAAACCCCACTCTTAGTTCTAGTGGTTCAAGTAGGATGGACACCATCTCCCTAGTCCAGGGGGTTAGCAGAGCATTTCATCTCTCTGGCCTCAGTGATTGGTTCAAGAGCAGAAACATGATCAATCAGAGCACTCCATCCCTTTGGCCTCAGTGATTGGCTCAAAAGCAGAAACTTTACCGGTCCGAGCACTCCATCCCTCTGGCCTCACTAGCTGGTTCAGCAGACAGCAAATGACCTGGGTGTGTTAGACTGGACCACAAAGTTTAGTCCAGGTTTGAAGATGGGCAAGTCCTTTGGACTTGGTGGCTTTTACTTTTTATGTTTTACTACTAAAGCAGTTGATAAACAATATGAAGGATATAAAGGCTAGAGGCCTGTAGGTAGTGAATGTGAGTCATTATCTCATTGAGGTCTCTGTGACCTTTGGTTGTCTCAGCACAGTCGGATGTCTGCTATGTCAAAGGTGGGAAGAATAGAGAGTCATTGTCTTTTTGAAGTATCTTGTTTGAATTGTGTCTTTTATATTCCATCATGTCAGCACCTAGGCACAATATTGATTATATATGAGGCAGCTTCTCTGACTCAGAAACCACATGGTCAAGCTCTGGGGTTCTAGGCCTTGAACTAAGCTATGGGACAATGTCCTCTTATCTGCATCTTTTTTGTAGACCTAGGAGATTTTCATTTGGGACTTGTCAGCAGGCAGGTCTGGTCGTAGCTTATCATGCCAGGTTACCCAGATTCCATTTCAGGACTTATTGGGCTGTTGGCAAAGATGTTCTCTCTGTCTGCTGAAGTTATATCTGGGAAGAAGCAAGATGAGAGATCCTATATAAAAGAAAGATCTCAAGCTCTAATTATTTCACTTTAGCCTCTGGATCTAACCGTGCCTGAAGCTTGCATGCCTATAGATTCAGTAAATTGAGCCTTCCCCCTTTTTGCTTAAGCTTGTTGAGTTGGGCCTCTGTCAATCCCACAAAAACAGTCCTAACTAGGGCAGATGGAAGGTGGGGGTCTGTGAAGTGTCTTGTTTGAATTGTGTTGCTATTTGGTATTCATCACTGGAAAAGGTAATGACATGTGAACCAGGAAACCTACACCTTTAATCATTTCCCCACGATCACTTACCTTCTTGGAATAGCAGTGTCTGCTTCTGTGATACAAGAGGGTTTTGCTGGATGGTCGCTAATATGACAGAGACACCCAGAAGGCAGAGGAGAAATTCCTTAAGAGCAGCCAGGAACAACCAGATAAGCTACACAATACTAATGGTCGCTATTGTGCATTCAGTACTAATTCTGTGCCAGATGATACAGTTATTAGTTCACTGAATCCTACCAACAGCCTTATGAGGTAGGTACTGCTATCATTCCCATTTTACAGATAGTGAGACTGAGGCACTGAGCAGGCAAAAGTAATTTGCCTAGGGTGACCCTGCTAACAAATGGAAGAAAGGGAGAGAGAGAGCAAAAGAGAGTGAGTAAAAGAGAGAGAGAGAGAGATTGTGGAATGCTTTGTCTTCCAAGCCATTTTCCACGTGCATGGGTTGTTTAGTTTCTCAGTCATGTCTGAATAACTCTGTGACCCCATGGACTGTAGCCTGCTGAGCTCCTCTGTCCATGGGATTTCCCAGGCAAGAATACTGGCATGGGTTGCAATTTCCTTCTCTAAGGGATCTTCCTGACCCAGGGGTTGAGCCCTTGTCTGCTGCATTGGCAGGCAGATTCTTTACCACTGAGTCACCAAGGAAGTCCCACATGCATGAGATTGGCAGATTACTGATCCACCTGTGGTAGGTCATGCTGCAGTGCTCATCATAAATAAAACATCCTCTAGGGTGGGTACACATACATCTATACCACCCCTCTGCTTTAGATTCCAAGTTAATTTACCAATCTCACTAGCTACTGCTTATTTAATCAGGAATGCTTTGTCTACTTTTAAGTTTTATTTTAAAAGATGCTGCATCTGACAAGACACACAGATGGGTACTAAGACAAGTGGGCCAAAGTTTGAGAAGGATATTTGCCTAATCTCAACGACATTATCTCCTCCAAGACATTATTAATCACAAAGGGATGAATAGTAACTTTACAGCAGAGAAAGCTGGCAGACACCCATATTAACCAAATGAACCAGGTTCGGAGGCTCAGATAGTAAAGCGTCTGCCTGCAATGCGGGAGACACGGGTTCGACCCTTGGGTTGGGAAGATCCTCTGGAGAAGGAAATGGCAACACACTCCAGTACTGTTGCCTGGAAAATCCCATGGACAGAGGAGCCTAGTAGGCTACAGTCCATGGGGTCACAAAGAGTCAGACATGACTGAGCAACTTCACTTTCTTTCATATTACCAGTAAGTGAGACATCACAGCTTCTTAAATCACTTGACACAATGTCCTGAGAAGAACGCTCTATTGTCTCTGTAGCCTTCTTACCTTTAATGCAGAACCTCCATGCGATCACGGGAGAAATCAACTAATCCAAACCAAGGGACTTTCTACCCAGTAAGTGACCAGACTGCTTGAAAAGTGTGATGAAAAGCAAAGAAAGACAGTGGAATTCGTACATATTGGACAGGACTGAAGAGATATGACAACTAAATATAATGTGCGATTCCCAGATCGGATTCTGAAACAGAGAAAAGACATTGGTGAAAAACTGGTAAAAATCTAAATAAAGTTTGTGAATTAGTTGATAGCATTGCAACAGTATTATTTCCTGGCTTGGCTCATCGTACTTTGGTTATATAAGATGTTAACATTTAAAGTTGGGTGAAGGGCCTATGAGAACTCTCTGCCAATTTTACAGCTTTTCTGTAAGGCTGCAGTTATTTAAAAATAAAAAGTTAAAAATAATCCTGATGCTGTATCTTTATTTGTAAGCCAAGGATGTAGAAAACCTGGCATTTTCGCATCCTGCTGGTGGGTTGACAAATTGAGAAATAGAGGACTGAGAAATGTGAATCAAGAGTGTTAAACACATGAATCCCTTTGACCAAGAAATCATTTCCAGGAAATGACTTAAAAACAAACAAACAAACAGGAATAGTGTGGAAGATGTATGAATGCAGATATCCATTGCTATGTTGTTTATAACATTGAAAATTTGGAAACTTTTAAAATATTCTTAATTTTATTTTTTTGAGACAATAAAATGGTTTTTATATTGAGAGAAAAAAATGCAGGAACTAAAGGAAACCTTTTCTACAGTGTGTGTTACCATTATTCGAAATTAACATTCATCTGGTAATTTTCAGTATTAATTACATTTTTGGACAGATTACCAACTAAAAATGGGAAACAATCTTAATGTCTTACATTTAAGTGAAAAACATAAATTATAAGATGATATATGTAGTATAATCTTTTTATCTAAGAAAAAGTCTTTAAAGTCTGGAAGGACACATTAAACTGCTAACTACAGATACCTGTGGGAAGTGAGATCAAAGAAACGTTTTTACTTTCCCTATATTGGAATTTGAACATCCATCAGATATATTATGGAGGCAAATGAAGATATGCCCCGCCTTTTTTTGGAACAACAGGCATGAGACTGCTAGGAATAAGTGGAGTCAGCCCTCCCCTCTGCTCCCCCTGGCAGTGGGGGTTTCCACCTGTGTCTCCTAACTTATCAAGTCCCTGATTTGCTTCCATCAGCTGGAGCTGTGAGCCCAGCCAATGGGAAGGAATATACGTGTAAGAGAAGCTGAAGAATTGCAGGTGCTTTCTGCTGACTGTGAACTCAGAGCAAAGATGAAGGGCTGGGTCTCTCTGGGTAATCTCCTGGCAGGAAGTGTTCTGGTCTGCTTGGGTTGGGCTCCTGAATGTAGGGGACCACTGCTCCCTGGGGAACCCCTGGCAGAGCCCTCTATAGGGACTGAAGACCCAGAATAGGGAAGGAGGTGGGAATTTTAGAGGGTCAGGGAGGAAATGGGAGAATTCATGAGTCTAAATTCCAGAGACAGGGCCACCTTATTTCACTCTTCACTCGGAGACGGTGAATAGGAACTCTGGGGGAAAGATGATCGGACCAAAGGGTAATGAGGTAGCAAGGGTTAGCACCTACTTACAGCTAGAGCAACAGAGAAAGTACTGAGAAATAGCTGTGGAGCTTAGCCCTTCTTTGAGGTATGAGGCAAGTCATATAATTAAAAAATTTTTTTTCCTGAAGTATAGTTGATTTACAATGTTTTATTAGTTTAAAATGTGTGTGTATGTATATATGTATATATATATATGTATACACACACACACATATATATATATATTCTTTTTCCGATTCTTTTCCATTATAGGTTATTAAAAGATACTGAGTACTGGGTAAGAATGGATACATGTATATGTACAACTGAGTCCCTTTGCTGCCCACCTGAAACTATTACAGTATTGTTAACTGGCTATACTCAAATATAAAATAAAGTTTTAGAAAAAGATACTGATAGTTCCCTGTGTTAAACAGTAGGTCATTGCTGGTTATCTATTTTATATATATAGTGGTATGTATCTGTTTACCCCAAACTTCTAATTTATTCCTCCCCACCTTTACCCTTTGGTAACCATAAGCTTGTTTCCTATGCCTGTGAGTTTATTTCTGTTTTGTAAGTAAGTTCTTTTGTAGCATTTTTAAGAGTCCACATATATGTGTTATCATATGCTATTTGTTTTTCTCAGTCTGACCTACTTCACCTGATTATGATACTCTCCATGTCCATCTGTGCTGCTGTAAATGGTATTGCTTCATTCTTTTCTCTGAGTAATAAAATATGAATCTTCTTTATCCATTCATCTGCTGATGGACATTTAGGTTGCTTCCATAACTTGGCTGTTGTGAATAGTGCTGCTGTGAACACCGGGGTGCAAACAAGTGTCTCCTCACCATCAGTCACTCTCATGTAGTGTGTTTAAGTAGTAAGAAGAGAACCAGGTTTATCTTCTCAGTTCAGTTCAGTCTCTCAGTCATGTCCAACTCTTTGCGACCCCATGAATCGCAGCACACCAGGCCTCCCTGTCCATCACCAACTCCCGGAGTTCACTCAGACTCACGTCCATCGAGTCGGTGATGCCGTCCAGCCATCTCATCCTCTGTCATCCCCTTCTCCTCCTGCCCCCAATCCCTCCCAGCATCAGAGTCTTTTCCAATGAGTCAACTCTTCGGATAAGGTGGCCAAAGTATTGGAGTTTCAGCTTTAGCATCAGTCCTTCCAATGAACAGCCAGGACTGATCTCCTTTAGAATGGACCGGTTGGATCTCCTTGCAGTCCAAGGGACTCTCAAGAGTCTTTTCCAACACCACGGTTCAAAAACATCAATTCTTCGGCGCTCAGCTTTCTTCTTAGGCCAACTCTTACATCCATACATGACTACTGGAAAAATCATAGTCTTGACTAGATGGACCTTTGTTGGCAAAGTAATGTCTCTGCTTTTGAATATGCTATTTAGGTTGCTCATAACTTTCCTTCCAAGGAGTAAGTGTCTTTTAATTTCATGGCTGCAATCACCATCTGCAGTGATTTGGGAGCCCAAAATATAAAGTCTGACACTGTTTCCACTGTTTCCCCATCTATTTCCCATGAAGTGATGGGACCAGATGTCATAATCTTAGTTTTCTGAATGTTGAGCTTTAAGCCAACTTTTTCACTCTCCTCTTTCACTTTCCTCAAGAGGCTTTTTAGTTCCTCTTCACTTTCTGCCATAAGGGTGGTGTCATCTGCATATCTGAGGTTATTGATATTTCTCCCGGCAATCTTGATTCCAGCTTGTGCTTCTTCCAGCCCAGTGTTCCTCATGATGTACTGTGCATAGAAGTTAAATAAGCAGGGTGACAATATACAGCCTTGACGAACTCCTTTTCCTATTTGGAACCAGTCTGTTGTTCCATGTCCAGTTCTAACTGTTGCTTCCTGACCTGCATATAGGTTTCTCAAGAGGCAGGTCAGGTGGTCTGGTATTCCCATCTCTTTCAGAATTTTACACAGTTTATTGTGATCCACACAGTCAAAGGCTTTGGCATAGTCAATAATATCTTCTCAGAGAATCTCTTTATTCCCAAGGGTTCCTCCCCATGAAGTGGAGAGGAGAGAGCTGGCTGGGAAGTTCTCACATTTATGTGCATCCTGTGTGTTTCCAAAGCATTTTCAAATATACCACTTCGAAGTCTTCCTGTGAGTCAAGAAGGTCAAGCATAGGTATTGTCCTTATTTTACATGGGTTGGACACTTAACCTCTAAGTGTGAAATGGAATGCCTGAAGACAGAAACAATCAATATACCTTAAGTATTGGCCATACAAGATTAGCAGTATACGTACCCCAGTTTCGCGGCAGATATCAATAATCCATCACCACATTCCTTCCCACTGAGCTCAGATGGTATCTCAGGAGCCTTGCCTCAACATGGCTTAAGGCAGCCACTCCCACTTGATCAGAGTTGGTACATGAGAGGAAACTCACCTGTGATTTTGAGTTGACCACGTAGTACTTGTGGAGTTACTGAGTTACTCAATACACCTACTTGCAGCTCTTATTGAGTGCACTGAGTTGCTTATTATCTGCCAGGATCCATGTTCATCTATTTTATTTTTTGTTGAAGAGTTCTAGGTAGAGGTCCCAGGTGCTGTGGCTCCCCTGTTCTGCATATCCTCCAATCAGTTCTGATTTCAGCCTCAGCAGTGGTAGACAGTTCCCTGGGAACTCAGACACACCTCAGTTGGCAATCTGAAGGACCTGTTCTCTGGATTTCTGTATTTCTGTTCCAGTACCTTCTCTGGTGCTCCAAGAGCCTGCTAGGTGGCACCCAAGTTCTGTCTAGAAGTGCAGGGACCTAACCATGGACTGCTGAATAAATACTCTGTGCAAAATCAAGACTCTGTTGCCTATATCACAGACCTTGATAATGTACTTTAAAAAAGATCCCTTTTCCTTCCTCATTAGTTCACTCCTACTTTTTGAGATCATGTTCTGAATAAGTTACCCCCACACAAGTACATGATGTAGGGTCTGCTTTTGGGAGAATGGCAGCTGAAACTGGGACATCAACCAGCACAACTATGGTTCTCCGTTTCCCCTATTTGAAAACTAACTCTGTGAATTCAGCTAACTTCCCCAAGGTCACTCCACTTGTCCTTCTGCTTCTAGAGTTCGTGCTTTCACCCACAAGGCAGTACTACCAACAGGGCTTCAGACTGCAGTTGGGCACCAAGCAACGGTGTTCTGGTACATTCAGTGCTACGTTTTGGTAGGTGAAAGAAGCTAATTGGATTTGACAGAGAGGAAATGAGCCCGTTTTCTCTCCTAAAAATAGCCTTAGTTTTTGTCATCCCTTTCAGGAACAACCATGCTTACCCAATGAAATGCCACCAACGTTTCAGAGTTTCTAGGTAATTAAAACACGTCACTAAATCAAATCCCATGAGAAAAGTATGGCAAAGATAAGCATTTCAAAGCCCACGAAATGGAAATAATTAGTAGGCATTTCTCTGTCTTTTATTGTAGTCGTTTCAATCCAGGTTGATGCGAGGTGCAGACAAGGGTAGAGGATGTGGCAAATTGATGCTCCTTAGGGCATCATGGGAAACTCCTGACTAGTTGAGGCTGCAAAATGTGACTTTTGTTAACTATTTAGTTCCCAGTGCAGATCTGCTTGGTCTGGGGACAGTGTGGATGGATCTTTCTGATGTCAACAGATGACCAGTTGCAACTCTTCTGAAAAGGAAGCTCTAATGCTTGGAGCTTAGTTTATAGACAGCTTAGAGTCCTTAGTTTAAATACAATCTCAGAGACTACTACTGTTTACTGATTCCTACGGAGTACCAATGCCTGCCCTAAGAATTTTGCAAATACAGTCTTGTTTATCTCTCATCATATCCCAATGAAGCAGGCTCATTTTATTTTTTTAAATTTTTATTTAAAAATATTTTTATTTACTTATTTGGGTGTATGAGGTCTTAGTTGCAGCATGAGAGATCTTTGATCTTCCTTGTGGCACACGGGATCTTTATTTGTGGGACGTGGGATCTAGTTCCCTGACCAGGGATTGCACCCAGGTCCCCTTCATTGGAGGGGAGTCTCCGTGCTTCATTGGAGCATGGAGTCTTAGCCACTGGAGCAGCAGGGAAGCCCCAGAAAGTTCATTTTAAGTCCCATTTTATAAGCAATAAAACAACCTTGAAGAGGGTAAACCACCTGCCCAATGACACTGAGTTCTTAGATGGCAAAGCTAGGATTTGAACCCAGGTCTTTTAAACTGAATTTGGTTCTCTGTGACCTAAAATATGAAGTTTTGGTGGTAGAAAACCTCAGTTGTTTTTAGCTTGATCAAATGTAAAAGCAAATTAAGTTTTCTTCCTTTGTCTATTCAAATATATTTATTGATAACCTACCTGTGGATTCTCCACCCATGTTAGGTGCTGAGGTCAGGACAGCAAAGCAAACAAATCTGTCCTTTTCTCTCTCTCTCTTTTTTTTTTTTTCTTTTCTCTCTCTCTAATTTGCTTTTCAACTGGAGGAAAATTGCTTTACAATGTTGTGTTGTTTTCTCCTGTGTGTGCTAAGTTGCTTCCGTAGTGTCTTACTCTTTGATCCCATGGACAGTAGCCCACCAGGCTCCCCTGTCCATGGGATTCTCTAGGCAAGAATACTGGAGTGGGTTGCCATGCCCTCCTCCAGGGGATCTTCCCAACCCAGGGATTGAACCTGTGTCTCTTACTCTCCTGCATTGGCAGGTGGGTTCTTTACCACTAGCGCCACCTGGGAAGCAAAAGAGCCATAATTACACATATATAGGTTTGTCCTTCTGTTGTGGCATTTAGCGTTTAGTGGGGTCTCAGTGATAGCTTGGTGATATTCCTGGCTCAAGTCATCTGTGGCTAAGAGCATGGGATAGCCCACTGAATGCCTTTGAACGCATTCTCCATAGGAGGAAGGATTTTCTGTTACTAGAGAAAGAAGAGAGAGTTGGGAGGCTAACAAAACAACACTATCATTTAAAGATGCTTAACACTCCTGGCTGGGAGGGAAGTCTGGGGGAGAATGGACACATATATACCTAGGGCTGAGCCCCTTGCTGCCCACCTGGAGGTATCACTGTGCTGTTAATCGGCTATGTGTGCGTGAGTGCTAAGTAGTTTCAGTTGTGCCCAACTCTTTGTGACCCCATGGACTGTAGCCCACCAGGTTCCTCTGTCCATTGGATTCTCCAGGCAAGAATACTGGAGTGGGTTGCCATGCCTTTCTCCAGGGGAACTTTCTGAGCCAGGAATTGAACCTGCATCTTCTGTGTCTCCTGCATTGCAGGCAGATTCTTTACCACTGAGCCACCAGGGAAGCCCTAAGCAGCTATACTCCACTATAAAATAAAAAGTTAAAAAAACTTTACAGAAGAAAGATTCATACCAGAGAACATAATCTCATTTTTGACATTAAGGTCCAGAAATCTGATGACTGATGTTAGTATTTATTCATTTTTTGAATAGTATATGAAATAAAATTATTCTGCTGATATAGAAAGTGCAACAAACTTAAGGGAAGGTTTTATATGATAAAATTTAATAGTGATAATAATTGATAAAAAATAACAGAAAGACAGCTAAGGGCTTTACATTTTGATATATATGGAGTTTTTAATGAATACATTCTACCACCAGTAAAACATAAGTTCTACTCTAGCAAAATGTAATAGTAGTAAAAAAATTTAAGTTGTGACAAAGCACTGGGGTTTTGCTTTTTTATTTATGTATAAAACCAATAATGTATGTAAAGTTAAATTAAAAAAAAAAAGATGCTTAACACTGGTGTGGAAAAGGGATCAAGAAAACTTCCTGAAGAGGTGACCTGTATACTGAGGGATAAGTGAGAGTGGGACAACCAGGGAGTGGGCAAGAGGACCCTGGTGGTGTTAGAATAGTGCTCCAAGGGAGGTGGACAGAAAAGTATGAAAACCTGGGAGTCAGGGGGCACTGAAAATATTTTAGTATAGCCACAGCATGAATCGGGAGGATTGGGGATGGTGAGCATGTGAAAGAGATGAAACTGAAGAGGCTGGACAATGAAATGCTTTGTACACCATATTGAGGGCTTTGAACTTGACTCTGTGGGCAATGGGGAGCCATTGATGGTTTTAGGCAGGGAGTATGCCATGATCAGATCTATGATTCAGAAAGCGGGTTTGAGGAAAGCTGTCTTGTTCATCCCTGTGTCCTCAGTAACTAGAACAGTAGCTGGCATATAGTAGGTGCTCAATAAGTTCTGGTTGAGTAGCGAGTCTAGGTACAGATTGCTATGGGTCATCAGACCCTTTCTTTCTTCCCTAGGATGAAAAGTAACACTGAGTATAGATGTAAAAGTTCTTCTGGCTTGGGGGTTCAAAGCAGTGTAAGTGACAATATTATACATCACGTTCCTCTTCTTGTCTGCTTCCAAAGGCCTCTGTCCGGCTTTATTCAATACCCACTAGACATCCTCATGTTCATATCTTCACCTTTGTATTAACAAGTGGGCTGTCCTAATTGCCTTCCACACACACAGGCACTGATTTCTGGAAGTGGAGGGAGCCTACTGCTTGCTGCCAGCCACTGTCCTGGGGATATTTCCTCTTAGGATCAAACTACCTGTAAGCTCTTGTGCTGCTGAAAAGAAACATCCTCTTGTGTCAGGATGTGCCTGGTTAATTTCAGATCTTCAGGCACAGGCAACCCTTGACATATCAGAGCAGAAAGAGAAGGAGAACTCCATTGAAAGTGCTGGCATCCAAACCAATGTGTCATTGACGGGGGAGACTGTTGGAAGTAGTTTTGTCGTTGTTTTGTTTTAAAGGGATGGATTTTAAAGTTACACGATCTTGGTTCAAAAGTCTAGGCTCTGCCACTTAATTATGTGGTAATTTAATTGTTCTATGGCTAAGTTTTCTCCTCTGCAGAATGGATATAACTTTTCTATTTTGCAGGTTTTAGTGAGGAATAAATGAGGTAACAGAAAAAAAGCTGTTTGGTAAAGAGAAGACATGATTTTCTGGGGAAACTGAAGCCCAAATGATATGAATACATGAGCATGGGTCAGAGATTGAGCCAAGACTGGATGGGAAGGAAATGGCGGTTTGGCAATTTTTCTTTTCTGTCTATATTTCTTCCTTGCCTCTTTTTCTCCTCAATGCCCTTTACCAGGTCTTTTTGCACAATTCTAGGTAGCAGACATACTGTGTTCGTGTATGTGGTGGGATATCACCACAACTATGCAATGCTGGTCAAAAATTCTCTTAAGACTCTACTGATTGCAAGTGGCTGAATCACATCTCAGGCCCTTACTGGCTCAGTAACTGGGAAGGACAAGTGTGGAGTTGGTTTCAGCAGCCCATTTATGGCGTGAGGGTTCCTTTCTCCTTGACTCTCATTTCAGCTTCTCTGTTGGCCACATTCTTCTCTCTAATGGGGTGGGGGGTGGGGCTTCCCTTTCATGGCATTTGTGCGTGGGGTGGCCATGGGGGCAAGGTCACAGGAAACTTGAAGCTTCTATCACATCAGCATAGCTGCTGCTGCTACGTTGCATCAGTCGTGTCCGACTCTTCATGATCCCATGGACTGCAGCCTACCAGGTTCCTCCGTCCATGGAATTTTCCAGGCAAGAGTACTGGGTGGGTTGCCATTGCCCTCTCCGCATCAGCATAGCAGTTCTAGAGAAAAGAGAAAGCCTTCCTTCAGAACTTAGGAGCAGGGGAGGGCTGTTACTGGCTGTTTTGGGTCACATGTTCAGTACTGAACCAATCACCAATCATCATGACCGGGTGATGGTTAATATTGTACTATAATTGTGCAGGATGGGTCATGTGACCTAGGCCCCACGTGACTGCTGCCATTGGGAGGGTTGTGTGCTTGGTGGTTCCATTAGAACTAAAAAGATGGCAGAGGTGATAGCCCCTACAACTCCATAATCTGTATATATATGAAGGAAATTTTACCCCTTGCCCCAGAAAGAAAGGAAAAAGAGAGGCTGGGCAAACAATAATAACGTTGCTAAGCTAAGTCACTTCAGTCGTGTCCGACTCTGTGCAATCCCATAGACGGCAGCCCACCAGGCTCCCCCGTCCCTGGGATTCTCCAGGCAAGAACACTGGAGTGGGTTGCCGTTTCCTTCTCCAATGCAGAAAAGTGAAAAGTGAAAGTAAAGTCTCTCAGTCGTGTCCGACTCTTAGTGACCCCATGAACTACAGCCTACCAGGCTCCTCCATCCATGGGATTTTCCAGGCAAGAGTACTGGAGTGAGGTGCCATTACCATACATATTCCTTTGCCTGTTTTTTCCCCTGCCTCACAAGCTAACTAGGGACTCTATGTCTGTGTTCAGTAAACATCTGTCCTGCTGGGACCTGTTAGATTTGTGGATAAAGGAAGGGGTGGATGGGCTTTGGGTTTAAACATGTCTGAGATCAGATTCCTGCATTTCCCTTACCTGGCTGTGTTACTTTGGGCAAGGTACATAACCTCTCTGAATTTGTTTCCTCCTGTGTAAAATGAAGATCATAGATCAACCTTATGTGACAGTTGCAAAGATGAAAAACAAAGTGCTTCAGTAAGTGGTAGCTAGTATAAGAATAATGACTATTATTATAGTAATTATGATTGTTAATATTTTCAGAGCTGAGGTGGATGGATAGGAAGGGATTCCAGGAAGAGAACCTAAGAGAGACTCACAGTGTTAGGGCTGGATTAGAGATGATCTAACCCAAGGATTTCTTTTTACAGGCAGGGAAACTGAGGCCCAGCCAACAGCCTGGCCTGGGTTAGGTTACGTGTTGGTGAACTGAGGGGATGGCAGGGATGAGATCTCTGCAGGAGACTGAGCCTGGAGTCAGTTAGCCTCGCCAAGAGCTTTCAGAAATTACGAGGCCACAAAAATGCTTTTTGGCTGGAAGCTTCCAAATGGGCCCCACCCATCTTGCTTACAGTCGGGCCTCCTTCTCCCTACTGGACCCTATGTTGCCAGGTTGGTGAGTCTGAATCTTTTTTTTTTTTTTAAACAATCATTTGTTCTGAAATATTTAGATTCACTGTCTTTTAGGATGAGAATTAGAGCTTTGAAAAGCTTGGTTACGGCATGACTTTTTCCCAATACTCACATAAGATGTTTCGCTTCCTTCCTTCCTCCTTCCTTCCATCCCCCATTCCTTCTTGCCTCCTTCCTTCTCCTTCCTTCCTTTTTCCCCCTCCTCCCTCCATCCTGCCTTCATTCCCTCCTTTCCTTCTTCCTTCCTTCCCTCCCCACCCTCCCTCCGTTCCTCTTTCGTCCCTGCTCTTGTCTAATGTTTAAACCTTCAGTGCGTTGTGCGTGGCACTATGCCAAGGGTGAGGTCAAAGGATCACTCATTCGTACATTTACAGTATTTCTCAAGTTCATCTCTATGCCTGGCATGGTGCCAGGACCCTGGGCACTGGGGACACAGCAGGAAACAACACACACGTTGTCTCTGCTCCTATGGGGCTTACAGTGCAGTGTTTCCCATCCTGGAAACTGGATGTTTAATCTGGGTTCAGTGTCTTCAGTGAGAAAGGCTGGCATGGGGCGAGGTGGAGAGGTGATTGGAGCCAGAACGTGGTGAGGGGTTTGGAGTTTGTTGTGAGGGCAGGGGCCAGTCACTGAAGGGTTCTTAGTAGGTGAGGGTCACACTGGGACTCATGTTTGGGAGGGAACACTGCCCCCTGCTCACCTTTGTAGCGTCATCTAGCATCACGCCTTCCGGCCTTCCCTGGGCTCTGGTCCCTCTGATCTTCTCTCATTTTCAGTGATGAAAATGCTTCCATCCTTCCACGCTTCTACAGAAGCCATTCCTTCTGCCTGGAAACCCTTTCCCCTCTATGTCTAGTTATCTCCTCATCCTTCAGTGTTCACCTCAAATGTTTCTTCCTCTGGGACACTTTTGAGGTAAGGATTCCCATCCTCACCTTTCCCCACCAGGCTAAGCTGAGTCCCTGCTCTCTGCTCTCAGAGCATGCAGTATTACTCTTTGTTGCAGTGACCACAATTAAAAAGAAATAATGAATTATGTAATTGTTACATGTAACTTTTTTTTTCTGTGACCAAAAAAAACAACACTTTTTTTCCCCTGCTCACCTCTCCACATCACCCCATGCCGGCCTTTCTATAATCTCTCTGTAGACAGGGTTGAGTCTGTCTTGTTCACTTTTAAGTCTTCAGCATGTGGGACAGTTTGGCACTTAGAATGCAGAATAAGTAAATATTGGTTAAAGAATGAATGACAGAGGGAATGAATGATTGGGAAAATGAGTGAAGGAATAAATAAGAAAATGAATGAATAATGAATAAATGAGTGAGTGAATGAATGAATGAATGTGTGGATGAGTGAATGGATGAATGTGTGGATGAGTGAATGGATGAATGGACGAGTGAATGAATGAATGAAATATCACCCACAGTGTTTGGAATGTCATTATACTGGGAGGCCTAAATAAGGCTGTAACCTCTCCCCTGACCTAGTCACTTAATGGTTTCTTCAGCAGCACAAGACCTTATGAATCATTTACGGGGTCTTGCTCCCATGTGCTAAGTGGAAAATCATTTTCATCTGCGTGTCCACTCTGATCGATTGCTCATGGCTGCCTAGAGCTCTGTGAGAAGCCTTGGGAGGTGGCTTTGGGCTTAGTGGAGGATGCCAGTATCTGTTAGTAATGTCTGCCATGGGTACCTTAAGGGAAATATCACCTATTCTTCCTGTGTGTTAGTTTTGAATTCCTGGGGCGGCTGTTCCTTGAGATAGAGCTCCTTTAAATCTTACAACTAATTTTACTCTCCTTATTGGGAAGACTCAGTGCTCTTTGGGGATGTGTGCTGACCCAAAATATCAATTCTGTTACTACTTGGCATGAAATATATATACTTCTCCCCTCTCTCATGCTCCTGTTTTCTTTCAAATCTGATTTCTTACTGGCTTGATCTCAAGCTCCTTGAGGGACCACTTAGCCCCATCTGGAAAATTAAATAGACAAATTCAGTAGGTTATTTTGTCTCTTGGGCTGAAACCAGAAAGTAAGTCAATTCTGTGGGAGAATTTCTCAGAATACAGTGTGAGAACAGCTGCAATAGGATCACTGGGAGCTACTGTTTAAAAAGCAGCTTGCTAGACCTCACTTTCTTCCCCTACCTCTCAGTTAAACATCAGGAGGTGTCATCATCCATAAAAGGCAGTGAACGAGGTCTGGTGAGGACAGAGTGATTTCTCTGGCATTGTAAAATGAGCTCAGGGTGGAGGGGAAGCCAAAACCATGCTGATTCTCAGCCACGACCTGACCTGCTATTCCCAGCTTCCTTCAGCCAAATCCTACTCCACTTATTTTTAGCATGAGGCAGTGGGCCAGCTCCAGGGAGATGGATTTCTAGTTTTATTAGCATATAATTTTGGTGGGGGAGGTCTCAGGTTCCTCAGCTGTTAACTGAATGACTTAATATCACCATCATTCCCTTTATGATCAGAATCATCACCATCAGCATCACAACTGTCACCAACATCATCGTTTCCATCACCATTTTTACCATACCATCATCATCATCACCATCGTCACCACCACCATCACCACCACCATTGTCACCACCACCACCATCACCACCACCACCATCATCATCACCACCATCACCATCGTCATCATCACCATCACCACCACCATCACCACCACCATCACCACCACCATCACCACCACCATCATGATCACCATCATCACCACCACCATCACCACCACCACCACCATCATCATCACCACCATCATCACCACCACCATCACCACCAGCATCATCACCACCACCATCATCACCATCATCACCACTACCATCATCATCACCATCATCACCACCAGCATCATCATCATCACCACCATCATCATCATCACCATCATCACCACTGCCATCATCACCATCATCACCACCACCATCATCATCACCACCATCACCACCACCATCACCATCACCACCATCACCATCATCATCATCACCACCATAATCAATCACCATCATCACCACCACCATAATCAATCACCAACATCACCACCACCATCATCACCACCACCACCATCATCACCATCATCATCACCATCATCACCACCAGCATCATCATCATCACCATCACCACCATCACCACCATCATCATCATCACCATCACCACCATCACCACCATCATCACCACCACCATCATCATCACCACCACCATCATCATCACCACCACCACCATCACCATCATCATCACCACCAGCATCATCATCACCATCATCACCACCACCATCATCACCATCACCACCATCACCACCATCATCACCATCACCGCCATCACCATCATCACCACCACCACCATCACCACCACCATCACCATCACCATCACCACCATCATCACTATCACCGCCATCACCATCATCATCACCACCACCACCACCATCACCACCACCATCACCATCATCATCACCACCATCATCATCATCACCATCATCACCACCATCACCACCACCATCATCACCACCATCATCATCATCACCATTGTCACCCACCATCATCATCACTGTCTTCATCATCTCCAACACCGCCATCATCCTTACTGTAGAAAATGCATACTGAGCATCCCCAATGTTCCTAGCTCTGTGTCCTTCTATAAAGCATTTTCTTATCTAACCCTCACAACCCTATGGGATATGTATTTATGTCTGTGTTATTATCCCATTATTCTAGTTTTACAGGTGAGACCACTGAGGCCCACTTTCCTAGTGGGTGGTAGAGTATGAATTAAACCCAGACTACTCTTGTTCTTAACAACTTGATGAAGCTTCTCTAAACAATCTCTTAAGGTCTAGTCCAGATTGAAAAACCCTAGTGTCAAAAGAATAGATCCATGTATATATATAACTGAATCACTTTGCTGTATACTTGAACCTAACATTGTAAATCAATTATGTTCAATATAAAAATTTAAAAAAAATAATCAACAAGGACCTGTTGTATAGCATGGGGAACTCTACTTAATACTCTCTAATAACCTACATGGAAAAGAATCTGAAAACAATAGATATATGTTTATGTACGTATAACTAAATTACTTCACTGTACATCATTGTAAATCATCCATACTCCAATATAAAATAAAAATTTTAAAAATGAGGCAAGCAAACAAACAAAAATTCCTAGTATCTTTTCAAGTTTTGCCATCTGTGGGTACAGACAGAAGATCTGATTAGTTTTTGAAAACATGTTTCTTGATAGAGCCTGGAGTGTGGAATGATAAGGTGATTTTGTGGAGCTGCTGTTAGAGGAGCTCTCTGACTTTGTCCAGGGAAAACTGAGGTCCACTGGGACATGCCTTGTTCATGGACAAACATCAAATTAGGGCCAGTTTTTGAAGTCATTTAGTTTTCCCTTAAGCAGAAAGAAAGTTGGCAACAAGATCACTGGTTAATTTTCTCCATGGTCTTAGAGGAGAGGAATAGGAAAGCGGCGTTTGGAATCTGTGGCTCTGGGTTCAAAATCTTGCTGTTTCTTTTTACTGTTATATGATCCTGGTTTTTAAATGGCTGACCTCTCTGGGCTTCAGTCTCCTTACCTGTAAATTGGGGGTCATAGTATCAAAGCACCTCCCTCATAGGATTAAATAAGATAACATTTTCAAAGTACTTACTCAGCACATACCTAGGACATACCTTCTGCATGAATACCTTCTGCACTATGATTATAATGACTATATTATTACACAGTATAGTTTATAAATATATATTATAGAGAATATATGTTTACTGTATCTTGTATTAACTCTCACAGCTTTGTTTTTTTCCTCTGTATATCATCTCTCTCCACTATATTATTTCATTGATATCTCTCTCCACTATATTATTTCATTGAGACGAAAAGGCTTAATATAAAGTAAACTAAACCCAGAATTCCTGTTTTAAATCAGCTTACAAGATTTTCAAAACAGGCTTTTGCTAGAATTATGTGGTAGGGGGCCTCAAGGTTTCCTCTGACTTACATCTGTGTACAGCTGAGAAATTGACTTCTCTTCCACCATCCCCCCCAGCCAGTCAAATTATTAATTAGTTGCCTTATTGACTAATTTCTAAGCACTCAGTCAAATTGGGTAACCAATCCAATTTGGACAGGAGAACAGCGAAAAGCTTTAGTTCATCCATTTTTCAATTGGGTGCTTGTCATTGTCTGGGCAAAGAGACTTGGAATCAAGGCCTCAAAACCTCACTCGAGGTTGGAAAACCCAGGAACGGTGATTACTGAGCCGTTTTATCTTATCTTCATTTCTTCCTCGGCTTGATTTCCTGTAATAAAAGGCGGAGGGGCCCTTTCTAGTTTCAAGGTGGGACAAAAGAGTTTGAAAGGCTATTACTTCTATTAAAATTAAATAACAGCTATTGAATGTTTACTCCGTGCTGGGTACTTTTCCTTGTTAGTAGCCGTGATTAGGCACTTTTAATGCTTTCTCTCGTATATTCTTTGCCATCCTGACCCACGGGATGTCAGGAATAGAATGAAAGTCGCTGTCGTGATGTTAAAAAAAAAACCAACTCAGTATTTTTATACGGCTACTTGCTTTTAAGGACCCCCCCCCCCCCACAATCTTTTGTAAACATCTTCTGTGACATCTTCCAGATGGTCGCGGTAGCTCTATCTGTTACAAAGGTGGAGATATGAAGTTGCAGAAAGTCTGCACTGTTTTCTGAAGAGCAGCAATCACTTCCACAACCCTTTGCCTTGGCAGAGATCCTAAAACAGCCCATGAG
This sequence comes from Bubalus bubalis, assembly GCF_019923935.1. Classification (NCBI taxonomy): domain Eukaryota; kingdom Metazoa; phylum Chordata; class Mammalia; order Artiodactyla; family Bovidae; genus Bubalus; species Bubalus bubalis. The sequence continues at coordinate 13,556,719 of NC_059173.1, read as the reverse complement.
AGGGAAACAAAGACAAAACAGCTACCGGTTTGTCGACCTAAGATGCAGGTACTTTCTCTTTCTTTTCTGGGATACACTGAGGAAGCGTTCAGTTCCGGGAACAAGAGCCAACGTGTTCCCCCATGTTTCCCTATCTAAGTGAGACCCAAGTAGGGTGGCCTGAACTCCCAGCTCTCTCTCTGAAAATCCTTTTGGGGAAACTAAAGCAAATAGCATAGAAAACTGGCTTTCTATTTTGCGGGAGTGGGTAGGTCTGGTACCAGCCCTCCATCCCAAACAGGCTTTGGATTTGGTTTTATTGGCTAGTGAAAAGAATCATTTAATAGTGGAGAGCCAGGCAGTGACAAAGGAATTCAGGTAAATTAGTTTCAGTTCTTCCGTAGATAGTCCTTCTCCTTTGGGATTAAAGCTTTAGAAATTAAAGCCTTCTTACCACTTACTCCCCGACCCCTTCCCTGTTCTCTAAGCTTTTTAAAAAGGATTTCTCTTCCCTTGCTAAATCTCTTCGAGAAAGAGTTTCTTTTCTTTCTTACAAAAGGGTTGGGGGAATTAAACTCACCAAAATATCCTAACATCAGTGCGTGCAGAAAATTCAATGAAATCTAAATTAGGTGCATTTAAAAAAAAGTTGTTTTTTTGCTGGGACCCTTAAAATATGCAGACATACACCAAGAGAGGGCTTCAAAGCCCATTTTAATAACTAACTACTTACCTGCTCAAAGCATTTACTCACAGGTCCCCCTTTCACCCCAGTCCCAAATACTTAGAATGTAGTTAAAGTTTAAGCTTTTAGCCTCTGAAAGTACCACAGGCACTTGTACGGGAGCGGTGTCCATAAAATCGACAAGCCCGGTTTTCCATTACTCCGTTGTAATTAACAATCCAGTAGTAAATTAATGATCTGGAATTCACAAATGGTGTGGAACTTGAGGGTTTAAATATTTAGCAAGGGCTCCTGACAGCGTGCTAAGTTCTATAATTTGATTTTGTAACTGAAACCTACACAAAGGCATGAATCCCTGATGGTTAACGTTTTTCTAGGCACAGCCCCAAAGAAGGCCATGGACACAGTCTGGGGTCCCCCTACCCCCCAGTTCGCCAACCTTTTCCTTTGATTTATCTTTCCCTTTCTATTTGCTCTATATCCTTGGTTTCTCTCAGCTTGGAAATCCCGCTGCTATGATTCTTCTCCTCTCTTGTTAAATACTCTTCTCATTGAAAAAAGATTTCAGTTTCCCCAGAAAGCCTATCCATCACTGGGATTAAAATGCAATATAATGTATACATTTCAGGTGATGTGAAACAAGGACCGGCAAAGATACAAAATATACATGGAGAAATATAAGAAGCAAAAAAAAAAAAAAAGGTGGGAGGGAGCAGTTCTTCTAAGACTGGCTGAAGTTTAAATAACAATTTACTGTTTAGACATGAGAGGCTGAAAGTCAGGAAGTGTTCCCCCAGACATTCTGGACTCTTAAATCTGTTGTCAGTAAAGGGGTACAATGGTGTGAATTTTTAGCTGAACATCAGTTGGACTTTGAATTTCCTGGGTTTTTGTTGGCTTGTATCACAGTGAAACATTATATTCTGCCTGCACCGCTCCCCCCCGCCAAATATATATCTAATTTCCTTTACAAAGGGCAAATAAAAAAAAGTTTTTCCCACCAAGTTATAAGAAAACACGTTATCTTTCCCAATAAGGCATTATCTATTATTGGAGTTTTGTTTTTTTTTTTTTGAGAGCTAAAAAGCATGGGCAAAAATAATGTTCCAAACCGATTTTATTGTGTTTTGTCAGATAAAAAAAAGCTGAGTTTGATTTATTATTTCATGTAGATATTATGTAGACGCTCATGTTTGACATTTCCTGAGAAATATTTCCGTCTCTGAGGTCTTTAAAAAAATGCACATTTTAAAAGAATTTAGGGTTTTGTTTTTTTTTTTTCCCTGTGTGTGTATGTGTGGTGGCAGATGGTGGAGGGGGGAGTGCTTTTAAGGTTCTTTATGTTTAATATGTTTATTAACTTAAAAGAATTTACTGGGAAATTATGAACTTTATGAAAGACAGACATTTCTTGAGAGTCAATTGCTTCCAACAATTCCTTTCTTTAAAGCCATTTTTCTATTCTTTCCTCCTATAATTACAGAATGTTTTAAATGTGAGTAATTATACCTTGACGTAGCTCGTGATTTAGAATGGACCTTTGAGAATGACAGCAAAGTGGTTTCTGCGTTTCGTAGTTCAATAAAATCAAAAGCAGTTAAAAAATAAGTATACAACTGGATTTGTTATTCTTTCTAAAAATCGGTCGTACATATAGACCTTTTTGCAGGGTGGGTGGGTGAAATTTCAGATTGGAATGAAGTTATAACCCACCTCAGGAAAATTGGCCCTTTAATGAAAGAAATGGAAGAGACTTAATCACCAAGACCCCTCCAATGTGACACTTCAGATTACATCAGAATTCTCCCCAGTAATGCAAAAGGAGAGCCTTTCATCTGAAAAATGAAATGCTTAATGATTTCAATGAGTTCGTACCTCCCCAAATTTGAGATCAGCATAGAGCCTGGATTTCCTTTATATCTGGGAGCTATGTATGGAAATGATTCTTCTCTTGGGTTTTCCACCTCCAGCCCCCCCATCCACCCCGCCCCCCCTACCCCTCTTGCTACAGGAAGGTAATTTGTTTTCTCTGGGAGAGTTGGAGGGTGGAGGACAGCCATGTAGTTATAGAAAATACTAAATGGCATTTCCTAGTTATCTGAGAATATTAACATTCAAGTGGGTCAGGTCTGCCCAGAGGCAGAAGGCAGAACTGAAGATCATTTTTTTCTCGGCTGTGTTTTGGTGATTAAATGTATTTGTCTGAAAAAGGAGAGAGAGGGAGGGAGAGAAGGGAATAAAAAGAAAAACTAAAAAAGACTTAAATGTACTGAGAGTACCTAATGAACTAGTTAACATTCTTACTATCAGGAAAGTCTAACCCATTCATAAATAAACAATTTAAAACCGCCTTTCACCCGCACGCACACACGCTCTCTTTGAGCTCCTTTTAGCAATTTGGAGTACAGGAGATTAAAGTCTTTTGGAAATTTCCAAGGTCAGACCTCAACTAAAATAGGATTAAGGGGGTAAGGGGGAAGGAAAAAAAAAAAAAAGAGAGAGAAGGAAGAGTTTTATTCCCTCCTTCCCCTTTCCCCTAACTATCCGAAATAAATCGGAAGTCACTTCTCAAATCCTCCTCTCCCCTGGCCAGTGGCAGCTCTTCAAAAGCTTCTGAGATTGTTTCAAAATTTTCCAATCCTTCCTCCCCCTTCCTCCCCTCCCCATGGTAAGAAAAACAAGTCAAGAGTAGGGAGTTAGAGGGGGGACATTAGGGGTCCCTTCCCCGCCATACTCCAGGGGGCACTGTGACATAAACAACTTTTGCGGAAAGAGCCTGCTAAAAGAAGAAATTCTCCAACTTTGCGACCGTTTTCTCTTCAGATGTTCCAAGTCAGTATTCCAACAAAGGAAATGAACAAGGGAAACTCACTATATTGCCCCCTCTCTTTTTTGTTGCTGCATTCCATATGTAAGGTTTAATGTCTCCACCAAGGACATAGGGCTTTGAATAGGGAAGCGCAGGAAGATAAAACAGCTCAGTACCTTTCTTTCTCTCTCTCCCCTCCCTCCCTCTTTCCATCCTTCCCTCTTTTTTTCCCCCCTCCCTCCCTCAATTCTTATATCTTTCTGGCCTTTTCTCCATAAATGTTTTCTTTTCTATTTTTCCCCCAGTATCCCTTCCTCCCCTTGCCCTCTCTTTGCCTAATACGTCTCTACAAGAAAACAACAGAAAACATCTTTCCGTCTACCTTGGTTGCATTCTTCCGATGCTTCCATTTCATCCATCCTTAAGTCTTCCCAGACGCTGCTTGCCTGCTCAATCACCAGATTTGAGTAAGCAGGGCTGTCTCTCAGTACATTTTGGTAGATCTTAACAGTAATTATGTAGCAACTTCAAAGCAAAACTATTTGTGTGCTTTTCTCTCTTTTTTTCTCTATCTTTCTGGGCACACACATGCGTGCACACACACACTCTCAATCCTAACCCCACTAAACCCAAACAAAAAATCCTTTTCAAACAGGGCAGAAAATTGGGTTGAAGTTAGCAGCTGGTATTTCAAATGTATGATGATTGCAAAAACCTCCCCAAATTTCTGGGGGAATAGTGAAAGGACCCTGTAAAGAAATAACACTTCTTTAAAAAGGAAAAGAAAGAGAACTTCTTATTGGACTAGTTTCAGTTAAAAATATTTGGTCGTGTCTCAAAATTTCAATATTTTAGGCCAGGGACTGTGAATAACAATGATAAAAAACAAACACACAAAAACAAGTTTAGGCTGAGACATACATTTAATTAGAATTTGCCAGAACTGAATCTGGTGCCGATATACCCTAGTTCCTAAAGTGAATGATTTGGTCCTAGCAAACCTGTGCTTTTGGAAAGGCAATTTTACGGCAAAGAGTAAACATTTTTAATAAGATTTTTACTTCTTAAAATATTTAAAACTCCACCCAGTTCTGCCTTTGTGTCTGCCTTTAAATAATCAGAGCTGGGTTGCCAGGTTTTAAGAGGGGGGGAAACCCCTTCATTCAATAAAATAATGGACAGCAAAGCCGAATGTTTCATTGACGAAATGTTTTCCAGGGATTCTGACTTAATTATAAATGAGAGTTTTATCTCAGGAACTAAAAATACTAGAAGGGAAGGAAATCAACGAAAGGGCTGAAAATACTAGGAACTATTAACCAAATCCTCCCCTCGCAGTAAGGACTGTAGCTTGTTGATGCCTCTGGAAGCCTGAGCAGAGAACAAACAAAAGGAACGCTTAGGATCCCAAAGACTTGTTCGGTGTAGAAAACTTACAAGCACTCAATCAGAGGACAAGCTTTCTTCAGAGGGGGCATTTCCAAGCGTGGCAGACCTGTATGTGTGTGTGCATGCATGCAATTTGCACTATTTTCCATATATTTGTCTACACTTATGTAGATGATCGCTTAGGAAAACTTCCATAGAAAGCAACTGGAAAGAGAATGCCTGACTTTTGTATGTTATTGACACTCTTCCTGGTTAATATTACAGATAAGAACATGTCAGAAGTTCTTTTAAGGAAAGGCGTCCCTTTCTCTTTGGTCAATTTTGTCAATTCACTATCTAATTTGAAAGCAGAAAGACTGGAAGCACAGTAAGCTCTAAAGAAGCACACTGATGCATTTTCTGTTTTCTCTCTTGGAACAGGCACCTTATTTAAAAGTGTTTTCTCTGAATTTTAGGAGACTACACAAATATAGTAGCCTGAAAGGAAGATATAAACTCATCAGATTTTAAATAAAAATGCTTATCCACATCTGAGACTAACCAGCCTCATCACAAAAATATATGTTCATTAGCTGTAGCCTTGCTCCTTTGGAAACGGGATCATTCATTTCAGCTTTATTTTTCTTCTTGTCCTTTATTTTCTTGCCTTTGTTGTGTTAAAGTCTCGTAAACTTGCTGTGGACCATAAATCCCTTTGCAAACCGTGATATGCTGATTTAGAGGGTCCTTATTACGAGTGTGTAAAACTGAGTTTTCTAAGAGTTTATTATTATTATTCCCCAATATAACACTAATAACAACAATAAAAAAAGGAATTATAAGCCGAGTCGATCTCTCCCAGATTTTTTATTTTTTCCTTTGCATACCTAAAAAAGTAGTGAAAGAGAAGACATTTATTTCTAAATGACTATTCTCAATAATAGGATATTAATACAGTAAAAATCATTTGTTCCCATACCAAACCTTCAGATTCTTTCAGTAGCTTTGAAACGGGGAAACATTTCCTAGTGTGGGCTGAGAGGCTGTCTTATAAAAATGGCCAGCAGATGGCACTGCACCCCTGGTTACTACTCCTGTACCTGATTTTGATGCTGTTCTTGGTTTTTGGGACAAGAGTGTGGACAGGCACTTTGGGGCTGATTCTGGGTAGTCAACAATGGCATCAAAAGATGAAGAGAAGGAGAAAAGTGACCAACCCAAGGAGTTTCTACTTGCACATGGTGGGGATATCTTGTTTGGAGAAGCTTGCTGGAGCTAAAAAAGACCCATTTGTCTTGGTGTGGGTGGATTTTGGTCTGGCACTACTGAAGAGAAAACAAGACTCTGACTTTGTAGGATTATCCAAATCCCTTTAGGTATTCAGGAAAAAATGGATTCTTTGGTTGGCGGTGTAATTACAACACCTTCACATACCCTGGGGTAATGAAAGGCATTTTTGTTTTTTTTCAAACCCTTTAACCAAAATGTTCGTTGACCATAAATTACAATGATAGGAATGCCTGTGGTAGAGGAAGAGAAGGGAGCTGACCATGCGTGGAGTTTGCGTCTGTGTGTATGTACATTTGTGTATGTGTGTGTGACATTGTTAAGAATGGGGAAGGCGATTGACAGATGAATATAATGATTGGATGATGGGGAAGGATGGTTGGATGAAGGAAAAAATAAGATACATCATGGATATGGAATCAAATGATCTGAATTAAAATGGGGAATGTTCAAAACCAACAAAGAATTTTTCTTGACCACTTCTCAGTGTGAGAGGCAAGGCAGGGAATTACAGTTTAGATGCCAAAACGCTGTAATTTCTGGTACAACTGATAGTTATGGAATCACTGCTACAGAGCATTGGAAGTTGGACCATCCTTCAACTCTGAGGGGTGTTTGGCCACCACACTCTGGGGAGAAAGAAGAAGAAAAGGAAGTTTTCATTTTCATGGAGGCTTCAAGGTTTTCATAACATAGCTTCCAAATGCAGTAAAAACCTCAAGAAACTGGAACTCGGCCAATCAGAGCCGAAGAGGCAAGTATCCAGGAAACAAGTGGCTATTAGGAATGTATTAACAACAGAAATAACAAAACTTCTTCATGATACATCCTGGAGTCAAAGCACACCAGCTCTTTGTCTTGTGTGGATTTTCTGAGGCTCTTGTTTAGTCACTAAGTTGTGTCCGACTCTGACCCCATGGACTGTAGCCCGCCAGGCTCCTCCGTCTGTGGGATTTCCCAGGCAAGAATACTAGAGTGGGTTGCTATTTTGTCCTGGGGAATCTTCCCAGACCAGGGATCTAATATGCATCTCCTGCATTGGCAGGCAGATTCTTTACCACTGAGCCACCAGGGAAGCCCTCCAAGGTTCTACATGTATTTTTGTTTCTTCGATGTACTTTGTTAGGATTACAGAATTGCAGTTGGAAAAAAACAGTGGTCTAAGGCATGTTGTCATTCAATAAAGGAGGGCACTCCGATGCAGCAATAATAGCTGCTGGTGGCAGGAGCTTTGTGGAAGCCAGGAGCCATGCTTGGTGCTCTCTTTCTACTGCCACATTACATCTTCACAAACATTTGTGAGAGAGCTCTGTTCTCATCCCACTTTACAGGCAAGTCTCAGAGGGGTTAGGTCACTTGCCAAAGATCACACAGCCTGAAAGGCGCAAAGATGGGGTGCAAACACCCGGGAGCGAGCAAGCATCAGATTAGGATGAAAGTGAAACTGCAGTCGCTCAGTCTTGTCCGACTCTGCGATCACATGGACTGTAGCCTATCAGGCTCCTCCATCCATGGGATTTTCCAGGCAGGAGTCCTGGAGTGGGGTGCCATTGCCTTCTCCAGGCGATCTTCCCAACCCAGGGATCGAACCCAGGTCTCCTGCATTGCAGACAGACGCTTTACCATCTGAGCCACAAGGTAGTGGATAGCCACGTGTTATCCTCAAGCATACAGTTTGCAGTAAGAAAAGTTTCTTCTGTTCAAGAGGAAAACCCACTGCACCTGGAGTCCTCTCGTACTTTCCTTAGTGGGATGACCTGGGGAAGAGAGAGATTGGAGGTGCTGAGAAACAGAAGTGTGAACTGACTGTCCCAAACATGCCATGTCAGTGGAGGCTGAGAGAGCCACTCATTCTTGTTTAGCAGTGAGCTTTGCACCACCATTCTGCTAGAGCAGAAGAATACTAGGGTCCACTCACCTCCTAAAGCACTGTGAGGGACAGAGCAAGCGAATGGTAAAATGGAGTTTTTCCCAAGACTCCAAAATTTGGAGGCAAAAGACTCTTCTAGTTTTTAAGATCTTTTTTTTTTGACACCCATTTCCCACTGTAGTTTTATGTATTTTTTACTTTTTATATATATTTTAAAGACCTTTTCTGAGGTAGGCCATGTTTTTAAACGTCTTTATTGAATTTGTTACAATATTGCTTCTGTTTTATGTTTTGGATTTTTGGCCCCAAGGCACGTAGAATCTTAGCTCCCCGACCCGGGATCAAACCCGCACCCCATGCATTGGAAGATGAAGGCTTAATCATGGGACCATCAGGGAAGTCGCTACCGTAGCTTTATTATTGAGCCCTGGCTTTTTGGCAATTGCTGGACAGGAAATTATCCAGAACTTCAAAGCCAAACAGAGACAGCATTCCTATTCAAGTATCTCTGTCTTCCTATCCTTGCCTTTTCTTCTCAACCAACCTTCCCTGTGACCTTGAAGATGCATTCCAAGTGGCTTGTCTGGGAAGCCAGATTCTCTGGGTCAGGCTGTGGGGCAAAGTTAGCTTGCCCAGAGAACCATAAGCAGACCTGTTTGGCTGGAATGATCTTGTAGGTCCAAGTTGGTTTCCTCTTAGGGTCTGTGGTAGGTGAGATTTAGTGTTTGTGCCCCTTGGGGTTGGGGGAGAGGATTGGACTATGACCGCCGTCATGATGGCCCACAGTGCTCTCTAACGCCACCATTTTAGTGAGGAAAATTCAACCTCTTCCTATCTGGATGCTATGCATCTTCCCTTGCCCTACCCCCATTTATGTATTTATACATAGCTGTTCATTGAGGGCTTAATATATTCCAGATTCTGAGACTTGCACTTAGGGAATTCAGGTCCGGTGAGAGTGATAGGGAAATAAATAGGCATTTATAATAACAGCCATCAGTGCTGGAGGGGGTGAGATGTGATACCGCTGGGCAGCATGCTTGATTCAGTTCTTCCAGTGGTGGGTAGAAGGAATAATCAGGAAGACTTCCTGGAGGAAGTGACATCAAATTTGAAGACTGATTCTGAGTAGCATGAATAAGGGGGGACAGAGAGGATGTTTTGGGGAGCAGGAAGAGTGTATGCCAAAGGGCTGGTGCGGAAGTGGGAAAGCAGGATGCTGGAAACTGCAAATAACTTATCTGGCTGGGGTCCGGGGGGTGGGGGGCAGGGTTGAGGTTCAAGAGTTGGCAGAACTGAGGTCTGAATCGAGGTCTGTGAGTCATGCTGAGGCATCTGATCATTATCCAGGTGGCAGTGGGGAGTTACGGACAAGTTTAGGGCAAGGGGTTGATTCAGCCAACTCCAGCAATAGCTCAGTGGGTTGGAGAATTGTGTTTTCTTAAGGAGCATCATCTTTCCCAAATATGGTTGCCATCTCCACGCCATAGCCCCTGGTGCCACAGACTCTAGAATTCAGGGACTCCAGAGCGAAGAAGGTATAGTGTTCCTATTCAAGCTGAGTTATAACGGTCAAACCAAGGCTGATATAAGAGTCAGAATGCATATCCAAGTAGCTGCAAAAATTAGGAAGAAATAAATCCAATGAAAGTGTTAGCGTGGACTCTTTGCAACCCCACAGACGATAGCCCGCCAGACTCCCATGTCCATGGGATTCTCCAGGCAAGAATACTAGAGGGGGTTGCCATTCACTTTTCCGGGGGATCTTCCTGACCCAGGGATCGAACCTAGGTCTCCTGCATTGCAGGCAGATTCTTTTGACCGTCTGAGCCACCAGGGAATATAGATTGTCCTTGATATTATTTTGGGGAGGAGAAGCTAGATCTCAAAGAGAAATGATTTGGGGCCAGTCACAGCGAGCAGCCCGTGCTGGCCAATGAAATGTTTCTAAAGACACAGATTAAACCAAGGTGTAGATTTTTCCCCTCCCCCCAAAAAGGACCTTACCCCACAAGCATCTTTTCTACAAAGGCAAAACATCTTGCACATTGTGGCCGATTTCTTGTCCGCCCGGCTGTCCTTCTCCGATGGAAGTAATTGGGGAAGAAAGGTCTGCGAGCAGAAGCTTTGATGTCTGGGAGAAGGGGGCACCTTTTCAGCAAATGTCCGCTGCAGACACAGTGATTGAGAAAGGCACATCCGTTTTGGAAAATGCCTGCTAATTAAATGAATGTTTTCAACTGGAAAGCATGTCTGAGCTGTTCAGATACATCCCCGATGAAGTTGGGAGGAATGCTTTAGATGTTGGCCTCAAGTGGGTGTTTTATATACCTGGGCCTCCTCAAGTCTCAGAGAGCACATTTCATTCATTCATTCATTCATTCGCTCATTTAACAAACGCTTGATGGATTCCTCTGTGCTAGGCACTGTGGTGGGTGTTGGATCTTCAGTAATGAACCAGGCTCCTCTGGGAGCTTGTATTTTTTTTTTTTTTTAATTTTTAAAATTGAAGTATAATTGTTTTACTAAATGTTGTATTAGTTTCTGCTCTACAATAAAGTGAATATATATACACACATAGCTCCCCTCCCTTTTGCATCTATGCGCTTTTCCCACCACCCCACCCTGAGCTGAGCCCCTGGTGTTATACAGAAGCTCCCCACCAGCTATCTGTTGTGCACATAGCGGGGTTTGTATATCAGTCCTACTCTCCCAGTTCATCCCGCCGTCCCCTCCCGCTCTTGTATCCATAGGTGCTTGTATGCTGACGTGTGAGACAGATCTTTATTGAGAACCTTTTGTGTCACATGTTCTTACTACTAAACATGATTAAAGAAAGGGTAAAACGGGGTCTTTAGAGACCGACCGATATGAGACCCGGTCCAGTCTCCTCTGTTTATTAGCTCTGTGACCTTGAACAACTGCTTATTAGCCTTTGCCAGCCTCAGCCTCCCAATCCATATAATGGTCATCACAATAGTGCCCACCTTATAGGGTGAGAGTGAATATTAGGTGAGCTAACGCATGAAAAGTGCTTCGTTTAGTGTTTGAGCCACGGAAAGAGCTTGACGCGGGTGAGTTTTGCTTACGATCAAGGCCAAGGACATCAAGGAATTATTAAAAAGTAAATTCATACTCATTGTGAAAGAAATCAAACGAAAACAGAAGCTCCTGGAGTTAAAAGTGGAGGTCGTCCTCTTACCTTAGTGGCCAAGGCCACTTACGCATTCATGAAAATTGAAAGTCACAGACGACTCTGCCTGTCTTTGGCATGAATGAGGAATCTATGGGCTTCCTATTGGGCAAGGGCTGCCTTAGACCACTGTTACAAAAAGCAAACAACACAGCATCAGTTATCCACTTGCATCTTAATCGTCTGCGAAGAGATGCTTGATAGAATGAACATTCCTGGGCTCCCTCCCTTTGAATGTGGCTACTAGAATATTGAAACTTACAAACGGGTCTTGTGTTGTTTTTCTTTTGAGTGGTGCTGACAGAGACCCTCACACACTCCAGGTCCCTATGACTGGAACAGGACACTTAGGCATAAAACTGTGGAGAAAACCAGCAGCAAACATCTGTCCCTCCTCTTTTTGGAGAGAAGCCTCAGTTTGCCCTCAGCCACTTTGCTGCACCTTTCTTGGTCGGAGGATTCTCATCTGTAGCTCACGACTTGCGTGGTGCCACCCTGATAGCACATTAAGTGGCAGTGGATTCAAAGCCCATCGAAGGTCACCCTCACGACATCCAGCCAGGCGCCTCGGGCTCTTACTGTCCAGGGCTGGGTGGCCTTTTCTTGGCTTGGCACAGCCCCTCACCAGGTGATTCTTTACAGCTCTGAGTTCATAAGAGCTTCTTTAGGAAAGCAGAAAATGTTTCAGGTGAGTTTGGAGAGATGAGTGTGTTTACCAGAACAAACATCTTGCTGTTTGTCAGCCTTTGATTATATCCGCCTGCACTTTCCTCTCTGAATGGAGTTGGGGAAAAACAAGTTCATTTAAAGCTTGAAAATACCCATCTTCTCATCCATTTTGCACCAGCCTTTCTTTGCCCTAACCAATAACACTTATGTTTGCCTCCTTCCCCTGGTTTGTTTTCCAGAACAGTCTTGCTTCCCTTTGGCCTTTGTTCTGCTCTGCTTCTGTAAATCCATTTACCTTGCTAATAATAATAATGATCTATAATGTTGGGGAAGTGCTTTTCTAGAGCCTTAACTCATCTGACACGTATGAAATCTTTATGAGGTGGGCTGGGGCAATGAGCTTCATGTCCGGTTAACACTGAATGAGTGTTGATGTTACATGCATTGAATACGTCTCCCAGTTTCAGCAAGTAGGCACGGTCCCCACTTTACAGATGAAGAAACTGAGGCTCAGGGCAGTAAAGTAACTCACCCAAGCCCTTGCAGCTACTTAGTAATGGAGTCCAAATTTGGATCTAAGTCTCTCGACTCCAAAGTCTGTGCTTTTAACAATTCTCTCATCTTCCTTATGTGCTCTTACAAGGATGACAGATGAGGAAACTGAGGCACAAGGAGATGAAGGGGCTGCAGCTATCTGTCATCTTTCAGGTGTTCATAGATCCAGCTGGGACTGGGTTTCACACAAAAGGGGATTTAATGTAATTGAAAATTTAGCAATAGGAACAGCTTCAGGCAAGTCTTGATCCAGGAGCTCAATGTTTCAAAGAACCTGATTTTGCCATGTTAGTTCTCTTAGCTACTCAGTGAGCATGTTAGCATTAATTACGGATCCAGCACTGTGCTAGATTCTGGATAGGGATCAACTCTGGCCCCAGTCATGGAGGTTTAAACTCCCAGGAGCATGGGGAGAGAGTGATGGTTTAAAGCAGAAAATTCTAATGCATCTTGGTATCTGTTCTCTCTCACACATGCTTATTTTTAACATAGCATTACAAATACAGTTGAATGGCCCCTCCCTCCTTCCCTATTGTATCAAAAGACATACGAATAGAACTGCTCTGGTGTCACTGTGCTTGGAAACCCGGAGTCTTGTTCAGGCCTCTACTCTCTACTCTCTTGCTTTGGGAGCCCCTCTCCCTAATGTGGTGGTCTTTGAGGAATTCCATGTGACTCTCTATGAAACAAAATTTTAAATCTACTCTTTTTCATCAGTAACATTTTTTTTCCATTGGTCTATAGTATACATACAGAAGAAAGGCACATATCATAAAAGCTGAGTTCAGTGAATTTTCAAAAAGTAAACACATCCTTGGAAACCATACCCAGATCAAGAACCAGGAGATGTCAGCCTATTTCCCAGTCTCAGTCACCCTGACAAAGTGCTGCGTCTTGATTTTGACACCATAGGTGAGTTTTTTCTGTGTCCTCCTGTATACAGGGTCACCCAGAGTCTTCTGCTTAGCATTACGTTGATGAGATTTCCCCACTCATTTTAATGGGCACATGATACTCTATTTGACAAATATTGCATAATTCCCTTCACTGATCTTATATTGTTCTAAATGATTAGGTTGCTTGTAACTTAGGCTTGTTGATTTTCTTTTCAGTTTTGTTTTGTTTATTGGGAATGGATGTATTTGCCCAGAGCAAGGATAGAGTATTGGTTAGACTTTACTGCTTGGAAGCAACAGAACCAACCCTGGCTTGCTCAGGCCCAGAGAGTTCAAAAGAGAGGCTCACAGGATTGGAGGGAGGACAAAGGGAATGAGCAAGGAGAAGCCACGGGCAGAGGAGTATTATCTGGATATACACAGGGACAGTTCATGAAAGGGAAACCAAGGTGGGCAGAGGCTGGGCAGCAAAATCCAATTTTTTAAAAAATATTTATCTACTTATTTACCTATCTATTTATTTATTTGGCTGCGCTGGGTCTTAGTTGCAGCACGTGGATCTTCAGTTTTCACTGTGGCACACAGAACCTATTAGCGGCCTCATGCAACATCTTTAGTCGTGGCTTGTGCACGCTTAGTTGTGGCCTACGGGGTCCAGTTCCCTGACCAGGGATCAAACCCGAGTCCCTCCATTGGGAACGTGGGGTCTTAGCCAGTGGACCACCAGGAAAAGCCAGTGTCCTTTTATGTGGACCTGTCAGCCCTGCAGGAATTTGGGCTTAAAGGAGATGTTTTGGGGAAAGTAGGCTCTTGTTGGTAACCAGGAAACACTGGTGTGGACTGGCGTACCTATTTCTAAAACTGGCCCTGGGTTGTCTCTCTGTGGCTTGTTCTAGGACTGAGATACTGAGAAGTGCAGGAATTCTCAAACGCTTCTTTTCAAGGAACTCCATGCATATCAGAGAAGTGTGGGCAAGACTCTCTGGTCCTGGGGATGCACTTCTGTTCGTCTTCAAAACCTTCTTCTTGTTGTTTTAGTCACTAAGTCGTGTCTGACTCTTTTTCGACCCCATGGACTGTAGCCCGCCAGCCCCCTCTGTCCTTGGGATTCTCCAGGCAAGAATACTGGAGTGGGTAGCCCTTCCCTTCTCAAAGGGATCTTCCTGACCCAGGGATCAAACCCAAGTCTCCTGCATTGTCAGGCAGATTCTTTACCACTGAGCCACCTGGGAAGCCCTCAGAACCATGGGATTTATTTTAAAAATTCATGTGAAGTTTGCATTTTATTCCCTATGTATCCATGTTTATTTGGCATAAAAGCAGTTACATTTTCTAAACCCTCAAGCAAGTAGATCCTCTGGGGCCACGTTGCTCAAGTGTAGCCTGTGGACCAGCAGCGTCAGCATCACCTGGAGCTAGTTATTAATGCAGAGTTCCAGCATTTGAACGTGATTCCCTGACTCTGCAGTTTCATACAACTCCTAGTTGACTCATGTGCGTAGTAAAGCCCAAGTAGCACTGCTCTATCTTTCATTCATCCATTCATCAGAGATGCATTGAGCATTTTCTGTTTACCAGGTACTGGCTTTACCGCAGGGAACAGAACAGACGAAGTTCCTAACCTCATGGATGTGCAGCCAAATAATGAAGATAGGCACTGAGTAAATACTTTCAGAGAAAGAAAGGGTGCATGGATCCCTCTGGACATACATGTCTAGGAGGATGGGGGAGGTCGGGGCAAGCTCCCTGGAGCAAATAAAGTTTCATGGGAGACTAGGAGGATGGGTACAATGTAGTTAGGCTGAGTGAGGGCTGCAAGGAGTCAGAAAATGAATGCTAGTGCCTGGCAGAGGGTGTGATACATGTCAAGACCTCAGGCAGGAAAGTCTAGCTTATCAGTGCAGAACTTTCTCATTCATTCATTCGCTCGTTCATTCACTCAGCAAACTTAGATACAATACCTGTTACATTTATAGCCAGCATTTGCTTAATGCTGGGGAGGTGCTGCTGCTGGTGATTGAGATGACAACAATAACGAACACTTAAATAGCCAGACATTATTCCAGGCTCTTTATATATATTAACTCACCCAACCATCATCTTTAACAGCGCTATGAGACAGCTTCTAGGATATTCTCCATTTTACAGAGCAGGTGAAACTGAGGCAGGAAAAGGTTAGTTAACTTTACCCACAATGATTCAGCAGAGACCAAATTCAAGCTGGGGAAGCCCGGCTTGGAACTTCCCGGTCTTCATCGTTACATTCTAAGTAAGACAAGGGTCAGAATCTGCCTGAGATGCATTGCCATTTCCTCCTCCAGGGGATCTTCCCAACACAGGGATTGAACCCGCATCTCCTGCATCACAGGCAGATTCTTTACCTCTGAGCCGCCGGGGAAGCCCGTAGACACGCATACACTCACGCTTACACACACAACACATACATACATATATCCTAAGGACATTCACTCACATACATGCTATTCACATACTCACTCAAATGTGTACAAACATATGTGCCACTTTCCTTCAGACACTCATTCAAAGTGCTTCCCTGTAGCTCAGATAGTAAAGAATCTGCCTGCAATGCAGGAGGCCTGGGTTTGATCCCTGGGTTGGGAAAATCCCCTGGATAAGGGAATGGCTACCTAACTCCAGTAATTTTTCCTGGAGAATCCCATGGAGAGAGGAGCCTGGCAGGCTACAGTCCATGGGATTGCAAAGAGCTGGACAAGACTGAAAGTCTAACACTAGTCAACTAGTACATACACACATGTACATACACAAACACTCTCCTGCCCTGCGCATGCACACACACACACACACACACCCCAGCAGCATATTCTTTATTGCACACACACTTTGAAGCCTTGGTGCCTGCCATCTACCAAAGAACCTTGCAGTCATGTCAGAGAGGAAAAGTTCAAATGAAAATCAGATCCAGTAATTATAGGATTTGCCACACACACATTTTTTTTTTTTCCAGTTTGGAAAACGAAAGAGGCCCAGGAGATGAGAGACTTTCCTGGGGGTTGGGGAGTCAGTAAGCAAAACCACATTTAAGGGAGTGAGAAAAACTCCCTAAAGTATTCTTAAAACCGCTGGATGGAGAAGAGGATTGGTGACACAATTTGCTTGTCAACCATTAGATCTGTCTTTTGTGTCTTGGTACAGTGACATTCTGTGGGTTTTTCAAGGACAAAGCCAAGGCTTTTCCCTTTGAGGCCCCATTTCTAGAACAAGACACTAAATACCATCCAGATTGACTCACTTTGGCAAACATGTACGGAATGTCCAATAGATGTTGGGCATTGGATAAGCCACTTGGGGGTACACAGATAACTAAAGGGTATCCAGAATGGTAGAGGAAAGAGGTAAGTATAACCTGGGGTGAATTCAGTGCAAAGGACAGAAAAGAAACAGAAACATTTTAAGGGTAGCTGGCTTCAGGCATTGCTGGATCCAGCGGCTCAGACAACATTTATCACATAATCACACTAATGGTGTGACATGGTCAGCTGTGGTCACTTGGGCTGCAGGGTGGAGAAAAGACCTGGACAAGAGTGGGAGCTGGAAAGTTAGTTTGGGGAAGGGAACATTGCGACAGTCCAGGCTGAAGAGCATGGTGGCTTATGACTAAGCAGATACGAAGCTGGGAAGAAGTGAATGAGAGATGAGGTTTAAGTTGCAAAGATTTGGTGATGGAGGGGGTAGGGCATAAGGAAGAGGGAGGTATCGAAAAGAATTCCTAAACCTAGAGATTATCATACTGAGTGAAGTAAGTCAAACAGAGAGGCAGAAACTTTGTATGGCATCCCTTATATGAAGAATCTTAAAAAGACATGATATAAATGGACTTATTTATAAAGCAGACTTGCAGACTCAGAGAATGAACTTATGGTTGCTGGGGGTGGGGGAAGGATGAGGGGAAGGGATAGTTAGAGAATTTGGGTTGGACATGTACACAATGCTGTATTTAAAATGGATAACCAACAAGGACCTACTGTATAGCACAGGGAACTCTGCTTAGTGTTATGAGGCAGCCTGGATGGGAGGGGAGTTTGGGGGAGAATGGACACATGTGTATGTATGGCTGAGTCCCTTTGCTGTCTACCTGAAACTATCACAACATTGTTAATCATCTATATTCCAATACAGAATAAGAAGTAGAACTTTAATCAAGAAGAGGGGCTTCCCCGGTGGCTCTGCTGGTAAAGAATCCACCTGCAATGCGGGAGACCTGGGTTCAATCCCTGGGTTGGGAAGATCCCCTGGAGAAAAAAATGGCTACCCACTCCAGTATTCTGGCCTGGAGAATTCCATGTACTTCTCCAGGGCCCATGGGGTTGCAAAAGAGTCAGACGTGATTAAGTGACTTTCACTTCACTTAACCAAGAAGATGGGTATAAACACTTTGACTCAAGAATGATGGTCTTTCCCCCTGCCCCCAGCATTATTTAGCTGTAATTGACAAAACTGTGAATGTAAGTATATAATGTAATGATATGACATATGTATATATTGTGAAAGGATTCCCACCACTGAATTAATTAACACATCCATCACCTCATACATTTGTCTTGTATGTGTGTGTATGTGAGCACTTCAATTCTACTCTCTTAGCAAAATCTAGAGCCAGGCTACCTACTTGGGTTCAAGTCTCAGCCCAACATTTTACCAGCTAGTTAGCCTTGGGCAAGCCACTCCACTTCCTATTCCTCAGTTTCAATGTCTTTAAAGTGGGATAAGGCTGTTGATCTCATAGAGCTGTCCTAAAGGTTTAATGAGACAATATGTGCAGAGTGTTTAAACTCACCCCTGTGTACAGGAGGCAGTCAATAAAGATGAGGGTCATCATTATTGGGCTTCCCAGGTGGCTCAGTGATAAAGAAGTCACCTGCAGTGCAGGAGACATGGGTTCAATCCCTGAGCTGGGAAGGTCCCCTGGAGAAGGAAATGGCTGCTCACTCCAGTACTAACCTTGTTTTGGAGGGTTTGCTCTTTTCTGAAGGTTGGGGTTAGGTAGGAATGGCCATGACCAAATGATTTACTTTGGCCAAAAAATTAAGTAGAAGTGATATGTCACTTTTGAGTAGATGTGTTAAGAGCTGATGTGCAATTGACCACATCTGTCTTTGTCTCTGCCATGTGACCATCAAGGATCTGGATGTTGGATGCCCTGTCAGCCTGGTATCAGAGTGAGGATATAGGGCAGAGCCCTCAGGTGACCTACAAGAGCAATGTAGCATGAATGAGAAATAGATCTTCACCGTTACAAGACCCTGAAAGTGGGGATTGTTGTTACTGCAACGAAAGCCATCCTGTCCTGACTGATACAGTGATGGGCACTAGAAACTGGACCACAGAAATCTTTGTTCTTTAAATAAATATTTCAAAGGTTCACACCTCCATGACGTCGTGCATGTTCAGTCGCTTCAGTCGTGTCCGACTCTTTTCCACCCTACGGAGCCCTCTAGGCTCCTCTGTCCATAGGATTCTCCAGGCAAAAATACTGGAGTGGGTTGCCATGCCCTCCTCCAGGAGATCTTCCTGACCCAGGGATCAAACCCAGGTCTTCTGCATTGCAGGCAGATTCTTTACCCACTGAGCCACCTAGAAAGCCCTCATACTTCCATGGCATTGTGCAGTAATCCCATTGTACAGATCCAAATGTAGAGAGGGGAAAAAAACTTCTTTAACTTTCAAAGAGAGAGTCTACATAGCTCTGAAATACCCTGAAATGGATTCTTATTGGGGAAAAAAAAGCAAGGTTGATGAAAAGTATAAGCTTTTATATGTAATGAAAATGGAAGTGGGTATCACTGCACATGTGAAAAGGAAATCTATGAAAACCACAGAGCATTTTAGCAGGTTAAAGGTAAAAGCAAATGGGCTTATTATGTATCAGTTAAATAAACAAGGGCTTTTGGGACCAGAAGTGGGAGGTTTTCTAGTAACCATTCAACCTTTCAAAGATGTATTTAAAATATGGCATTAGGTTTGTGTGGAGTCTTGTTTTTGTTTTTTTGTTACCATTCTAAACTGATCACATAAGAGCAGAGAACTAGACTTAGAAACTGGAGGTTTTAGACATATCAGAAAATGGAAATAAGACCTAGGCTTTCAGGAGGGTGTGTAGATCTTGGGACACTAAGAGTTTAACCTCAGTCATGATTTATGACTTTCTTCTCCCTGGAGAAGGAAATGGTAACCCACTCTAGTACTCTTGGTGGACAATCCCATGGATGGAAGAGCCTAGTAGGCTACAGTCCATGGGGTCGCAATGAGTTGGACATGACTGAGCGACTTCACTTTCACTTTCATGATCTATGAGTTTATTTTTCCCAATTTCAGAAATGTATCTAAAGCTTCAGACATATTCACTCTTGGTCCTGGAAAGGATGCTGCTTGGGGTGAGACACTCCTATCTCTCTTTCTTGACAGTAGGAACTTTGGGGGTGTGGTTAACATAGAAATTAATTTCCAAGTCCCTGTGGCTTGGTTGTTGATGTCTCCTGGGAAGAGTAGGACAGAATCCACAGTCCCCCAGGCTTGTCTGTGGTTTTCATGCTGTGATGTCAGTGGGAATATGACTTGATGGAGTCCATGTGTGCAGAGCCATGGCCCCAGTGACAACAGTAGTGAAGGGCACAGCCTTGGCAGTGGATGGACCTCAATTTCTATATCAGTTCCACCTTGGGGAGTTTGTAGTCCCTCTCTAAGCCTCAGTGTGCTCATTTGCAGAATGGGCACACTGGTGCTTTTTAGGGTTGTCATGAGGATCAACTGAGACAAAAATGTAAAGTGAGGCTTATCCTAGCCTGTAGTATATGCTCAATAAGTCTTAGTGATAATGAGATCAACTGTCTCATGGTGACTCATGATGAGAGCAAGTCAGATGTTGGTCTTTGGTGTTATAATTTTCCTCAGTGAAATACCATGTTCAAGAGTGCACTTGGGATGACCCAGTGACCACTGAGATGCCAGGGCTGTGGAAGTGATATTTGGGATTTTATTAGCCAGTCTCTAAGGTGTGATGAAAGCCAGGTCCTTGCTCACTTCCAAGTGAGTTTTTACCCAAGAGTGAATTTCTAAATAATGTATTTCTTCTTTTTAGAGCATCATTTTGATACCTAACAACTAGCTCTATGAGAAGAAGATCAGGCTCAGAAGCTGTTGTGGATGGTCAGGAACAAATTTTCATATAGCTGTCATCTAGTTATTCTATATACCAGGATCCTATTTTTATTTGGAGTCTTTTTATTTCAGGAGCTCAAAATTGCTCTTTCTTGCCATTAAATCTGGGCTTCTCTGGTGGCTCAGATGGTACAGAATCTGCCTGCAATGCAGGAGACCTGGGTTTGATCCCTGTGTTGGAAAGATCTCCTGGAGAAGGGAATGGCAACCCACTCTAGTACTCTTGTCTGGAGAATTCCATGGACAGGGGAGCCTGGTGGGCTACAGTCCATGGGGCTGCAAACAGTCAGACACAATTTGAGTGACTAACAGCCATTAAGTGAAACCCCAAACTCCATTATTACAGAAAATAACTCTATGTGATGCACCCTAAGATAGCTCTTCAGCATCCTTGCTTGCTCATTCTTCAATATACTTTGTTTTCTGCATCTGATAAGGGCAGATATGTGGTGCTTGTGTTACCAGTTCTAATCTAATCTAGTCTCCATGGCAGACATCACTAAGCGATCTTTGCTTTGACTTTTTATCCAGTTTCATCATTGTTCTCAAAACAGTACTGCAGGCAGCCACTCTCAATTGATGAAGCATGGTGTGATTTACCACCCCTGATGTAGGCAGTCTGGCTTTTTATTTTGAACATTCTAGGGTTTCTCCATACTTATCAGTTCAGTTCAGTCGCTCAATCCTGTCTGACTCTTTGCAACCCCATGGGCTTCAGCACGCCAGGCTTCCTTGTCCATCACCAACTCCTGTAGCTTGCTCAAACTCATGTCCATTGAGTCAGTGATGACATCCAGCCATCTCATCCTCTGTTGTCCCCTTCTCCTTCTGCCTTCAGTCTTTCCCAGCATCAGGGTCTTTTCCAATGAGTCAGTTCTTTTTGGTGACCAAAGTATTGGAGTTTCAGCCTCAGTATCAGTCCTTCCAATGAACATACAGGACTGATTTCTTTTAGGATTGACTGGTTTGATCTCCTTGCAGCCCAAGGGACTCTCAAGAGTCCTCTCCAACACCACAGTTCAAAAGCATCAATTCTTCAGTGTTCAGCTTTCTTTATAGTCCAACTCTCATATCCATAAATGACTACTGGGAAAACCGTAGCTTTGACTAGATGGACCTTTGTCGGTCCGTGATGTCTCTGCTTTTTAATATGCTGCCTAGGTTGGTCATAGCTTTTCTTCCAAGGAGCAAGCGTCCTTTAATTTCATGGCTGCAGTCACCATCTGCAGTGATTTTGGAGACCCCCAAAATAAAGTCTCTCACTGTTTCCATTGTTTCCCCATCTATTTGCCATGAAGTGATGGGACCAGATGCCATGATCTTTGTTTTTTGAATGTTGAGTTTTAAACCAGCTTTTTCACTCTCTTCTTTCACTTTCATCAAGAGGCTCTTTAGTTCTTCACTTTCTGCCATAAAGATGGTGTCATCTGTGTATCTGAGGTTATTGATATTTCTCCTTGCAATCTTGATTCCAGCTTGTGCTTCATCCAGCTGGCATTTTGCATGATGTACTCTGCATATAAGTTAAATAAGCATGGTAACAATATACAGCCTTGACATACTCCTTTCCCAATTTGGAACCAGTCTGTTGTTCCATGTCCAGTTTTAACTGTTGCTTCTTGACCTGAATACAGACTTCTCAGGAGGCAGGTCAAGTGGTCTGGTATTCCCATCTCTTGAAGAATTTCCCACAGTTTGTTGTGATACACACAGTCAAAGGCTTTGGCAAAGTCAATAAAGCAGAAATAGATGTTTTTCTGGAACTCTTTTGCTTTTTCAATGATCCAATGGATGTTGGCAATTTGATCTCTTGTTCCTCTGCCTTTTCTAAAAGCAACTTGAACATCTGGAAGTTCACGGTTCATGTACTGCTGAAGCCTGGCTTGGAGAATTTTGAGCATTACTTTACTAGTGTGTTAGATGAATGCAATTGTGCAGTAGTTTGAACATCCTTTGGCATTGCCTTTCTTTGGAATTGGAATGAAAACTGAGCTTTTCCAGTCCCGTGGCCACTGCTGACTTTTCCAAATTTGCTGGCATATTGAGTGCAGCACTTTCATAACATCATCTTTTAGGATTTGAAATAGCTCAACTGGAATTCCATCACCTCCACTAGCTTTGTTCATTGTGATGCTTCCGAAGGCCCACTTGACTTTGCATTCCAGGATGTCTGGCTCAAGGTGAGTGATCCACCATTGTGGTTGTCTGGGGCTTTACTTCCCCATGCTTATATTCTTTTTTTAAAAAAAAATAATTTCACTCTTTCTCTTATTATTTTTTAAATTTTATTGATTATTTTTGGCTGTGCTGGGTCTTTGTTGCTGCATGAGGGCTTTTCTCTAGTTGCAGAGAGTGGGGGCTGCTCTCTGGTTGTGGTGCATGGGCTTCTCTGCAGAGGCTTCTCTTGTTGTGGAGCACGGGCTCTAGGGTACACAAGCCCCATAGTTGTTGCTCTTGGGCTTGGTTGTTCCACAGTTTGTGGAATCTTCCTGGATCAGGGATCGAACCTGTGTCTCCTGCCTTGGCAGGTGAATTCTTAACCACTGAACCTTCAGGGAAGTTCCACACTTATATGCTTTTAAGTGCTGACCCTTTGACCCAGAATTCCTTTGTCTCTGCCCAGCCAAGTGCCATTCTTCATTCAGGATTGAATGCATTTTTACCAAATTTCTACAGGCAGTCTCAGTTGTATTATAAAATCAGAAATGGTTTCTAGTCTTGAGTTGATTCAAAATCCTACATGATAGTTTTTTCTGATGATGCAAACTCAACTGACCTTTCCTTGTTCTGATCTTATAAACCATGTTGTATCTGAGTATAATCACATCAACTGTATTTTTAAGCCTATGATGAATAACTTTTTGTATATTTGGACTTTACATCTAGGTTCTTGAGAGTGGGAGCCACATGGATTTTTAGAGTAGGCAGATCTGAGTTCAAATCCCGGCTTTGCCATTTCCTAAAATGAACTTCACCTCACTGAATGTCAGATTTCTTGAATGAAAAGTGAACAGTGTAATAAAACCTACTTCCTGAGGGTTGTTTTAAGTATTCAATGCATATAAATCCCTTAGCATAGTTTCTGAGAAATAGTGAGGGGAAAATATAGTGTATCTTTATATTCTTTATAAACCACAGTGAGATGCAAAGAACCCTGAAAGGTAAGTTCCAATTTCCACCCAAAGTTTGGCTACTGATTAGCTTGGAGAAGTCACTTCAGAGTCTTATCTTGTTCATTTATAAAATGACCTGTAAGGTCCATTCTTTGGTCTCAGTTCAGTCACTAAGTCATGTCCAACTCTTTGTGACCCCATGGACTGCAGCACGCCAGGCTTCCCTTTCCATCACCAACTCCCGGAGTTTACTCAAACTCATGTCTGTTAAGTCGGCGATGCCATCCAATGATCTCATCCTCTGTCGTTCCCTTCTCCTCCTGCCTTCAATCTTTCCCAGCATCAGGGTCTTTTCCAATGAGTCAGTTCTTCGCATCAGGTGGCCAAACTATTGGAGTTTCAGCTTCAGCATCAGTCCTTCCAATGAATATTCAGGACTGATTTCCTTTAGGATGGACTGGTTGGATCTCCTTGTTCTCCAAGGGACTCTTAAGAGTCTTCCCCAACACCACAGTTCAAAAGCATCAATTCTTCAGTGCTCAGCTTTCTTTATAGTCCAACTCACATCTGTACATGACTACTGGAAAAAGCATAGCTTTGACTAGATGCAACTAGTCTCTGCTCCCACTTTAAAAAGTTTCTTTTTGATGTGGACCATTTTAAAAGTCTTTGTTGAATCTGTTACGATATTGCTTCTGTTTTTTGTTTGGTTTTTCCACCGCAAGGCGTGTGGGATCTTAGCTCCCCAAGTAGAGATAGAACCTATCCCCCCTGCATTAGAAAGGAAATGTGAACCACTGGACCATCAGGGAACGCTCTCCTCCCACTTTGGTTTGTGGTATAAATGGGATGCTGTAGGTCTGAATAGTCAAAGCTATGATTTTTCCAGTGGTCGTGTACAAATGTGAAAGTTGGACCATAAAGAAGGCTGAGCGCTGAAGAATCGATACTTTTGAATTGTGGTGCTGGAGAAGACTCTTGAGAGTTCCTTGGACTGCAGGGAGATCAAACCAGTCAATCCTAAAGGAAATCAGTCCTGAATATTCACTGGAAGACTGAATGCTAAAGCTGAAGCTCCAATACTTTGGCCACCTGATACGAAGAGCTGGCTCATTGGAAAAGACCCTGATGCTGGGAAAGATTGGAGGCAAAAGGAGAATAGGGAGACAGAGAATGAGATGGTTAGAGATAGCATCACTGACTTAATAGACATGAACTAGAGTAAACTCCAGAAGATAATGGAGGACAGGGAGGCCTGGCGTACTGCAGTCCATGGAGGTGCAGAGAGTCAGACATAGCGACTGAACAGCAACAACAAAAGGTGCAAGCAAAGGTGATATCCAAAATATTTATCAGTCTGTGTACCATGGGGATGGACTAGTTGGAGTAGCTATTGGACAGATGCTAGCTGTAACAAGTAGGACAGACACTCTGACCGTCCACCCTTGCTGAAGGCATTCTGGAAAGCACGGGGCACTACGCAGGTGTGCGGAATCCCTGTTGTCATTAATCCCCAGGCAAAGTGAAGATGGAAAGTTTTCACAAATAATGGATAGCTCATAATATCGCAGGAACCTCAAAAAAGGCTGACTCAGTCAGGATTCTCAGCTGAGAGCAACAGAATCCCAACTCAGTGGGATAAGTGAAAGGCAGATTTGAATTCAGGTGTGGCTGCACCCAAGAGCTCCAGTGACATATTAAGGACAGTTTTGTTCTCTCTTCATTCCTGCTTTCCTCT
The DNA here is from genome assembly GCF_019923935.1 of Bubalus bubalis. Taxonomy (NCBI): domain Eukaryota; kingdom Metazoa; phylum Chordata; class Mammalia; order Artiodactyla; family Bovidae; genus Bubalus; species Bubalus bubalis. Next base: position 13,531,360 of record NC_059173.1, on the reverse strand, counting down.
GTGTGAGCTCCAATCTCCGGCAGGTTTACCCTTCATGATAACACAACAAGACGGTTGCTGCAGGTCCAGATTTATATACTGTTCACCTAGCTTAAGGAGGGCATGGCAACCCATTCCAATATTCTTGCCTGGAGAATCCCATGGACAGAGGAGCCTGGTGGGCTTACCTTCCTTAGGATCGCAAAGAGTCAGACACGACTAAAGCAACTTGGCACATACGTGCACACACAGCTTGAAGTACACCACAAGGGGAGCTCCTCTTTTCCCAATAACTCCAGCAAAAGATCTGGGATTACTTCTCTGATTGTCTATTACTTGTCACTTGTGTGAGCTGATTGCTCTCCGTTGGGATGCTTTGCTCTGATTGCCAGTGTCTACTTCACACATGTTCCACAGGCACCAAGGGGTCTTAACTGTATGGACAACCCCATGTGGCAGAGCTCTGTACATGCCCACCGAAGGGGAAATGGGTACTCCCCAGGCTAGAACAACAGCGGTCAGTTAACCGTGGTGTAATGCAAATGAGCTAGAAAAGTACGAGATGATCCTGTTTTTATCCAATCTTGGTCACGTCCCGTTCACCATGAATACAGGACTCTCACAGGAAAACAGTGTTGTGTCTGAGTTTCTTCCTCTGAGAATCCAGCTGGTCTGTGAGGCTCTGCGTCTTCTCGTTTATACATGAGAACGTGGATCTGTCAGCCCACTTCCTTCTCGACCACAGAGGACAGCACAAGAAGATGCTTCAGAGTCGGGTGTTAGTGGGATGTGTGGCTGATGTCACATGGGTTTGGTATGCTCTCCAACACTGTGAATTTGCAGAGGTCTGGAGTCATGAAGGAAAGGGAAGAAACCACAATGTGATCATCCAGGCATTTCTTTCCTCTTATTTTTCCTCAAAGCCCGGGGTACTTCGAGGGAGATGTAATCCTTATGTTTCTATTTAATTTGTAGGATACTTAGGTCATCAAAATGGAGCCTGTAAAGAGCCATTTGATGTCCAGGAAGAATTATGAGCTTGTATGTAAGCCTCTTAAAATGTGTATGTGCTCGTGCATGTGTGTGTGAGTGAATGTGTCTGTGGATGTTAGCACTTGAGATTTACCCCTTCAAGGCTCTGCGTTTCATTAAGTTTGAACTCATCAGAAGGTGAAGTTCAGGCCTCAGAGTTGGATAGAAAGATCTATTGAGAGACTTGATTTCTTTCCTTCTTGGGAAGTGCATGTGGGATAATAGAAGCATTATGCCTACTCCCTCAGACCCGTATAATCTAGGGCGTAGATGTCACTCTCAGCGGCAACTGTTGGAAGCACACTCTATGCGCACTGTGCCTATTTCCCCATTATTTCTGTTTCCTCCCTTAACCCTCTCCAGTCTGGTTTATACCCCCGCCTCCCCGCCCACACCTGAATCCATACGGGGGAACCTTGAGGTTCTCCATAATGTTGTTAAATCCAAAGGATGTGCTTATTTTACTTGGCCATCCAATGGATTTTTTTTTCCCTCATAGTATGTGACTTCTCAAAAGCATTTGACACAATCAAACACTCTCCCCTCCTTTTCTCTCTTTTTCCTTTAAGTACATTTTTTTAAAATTTTAAATTTGAGTGTAGTTGATTTGAGATTCTCAGGTGGCAATAGTGGTAAAGAACCTGCCTCCCAATGCAGGAGACTAAGACACTGGATCAGGAAGATCCCCAGGAGGAGACAATGGCAACCCACTCCAGTATTCTTGCCTGGAGAATCCCATGGACAAGGGAGCCTGCTGGGCTGTAGTCCAGGGGGTCAGAAAGAGCCAGACACGACTGAAGAGACTTCACATGCACGCATGCATACTTGCTTTATGATGTTGTGTTAGTTTTGGGTATCCAGCAAAGCGAATCTATGATACATACACCCAGTCTTACAGATTCTTTTCCCATGTAGGCCATTGCAGAGTACTGAGTACCCTGTGCTCACAGTAGGTCCTTATTAGTTATCTCTTTTATATGTAATAGTGAAACACTCTCTCTTCTTGACACAGCCTCTTCACTTGGTTTGAATAATTTCTTAATCTCCCATTTATCTTCCAGTGTGTCCTGTCTCTCTGGCTGCTTCCCATATCCTTACTATTTTTATTTTTAAAGATTTTTTTTTATATGGACCATTTTTAAAGTCTTTATTGAATTTATTATACTATTGCTTCTGTTTTATGTTTTGGTATTGTTGGCCACAAGGCATGTGGATCTTAGCTCCCCGACCAGGGATCAAACCTATACCCCATGCCTTGGAGGGCGAAGTCTTAACCACTGGACCACAAGGGAAGTCCCTTAGATACTCTGTTTTAATATTAAACTTAGCAGGGGAAAATTACAGGTGCTGCCCCTGCTCTCTGAATACAGAAACATCCAAGAATGCGTTGCACATAAGTGTTAACCACAACAGCTGCCCCAGCATCTAGTTTGAATGGATGAGTCTGAAAACACTCACCTCTTTTTAGTTGGGGAAACTGAGTCCCAGGTCCCTTGAGGAGCCCATCACTCAGGCCCGAGGCGTCTCTGTCAGAGCTTTATTGAGCACAGCTGCCTGCCGCCATATGCATTTAAATAATGAACAAGGATCAATACCTATCTATGTTCTTCTTGTCCACATTCCCCTGATGATGGCCTAAGAACAGGAGGCCAGATTCACCACGAAACTTCAGCCTGCGGGGGAAGCTCATTATAGCCTTGCTGGAGCTAAATTTTCCTCGTTGAACCACGAGAGATATTGAAAAGGGTGATAGGAAAGGTCAGAGGGAATTCACTGGGATCTAAATCTTGAATGCCGGTGAGCTAATGCAGCTAAGTTTCCATAAACAGACACCCATCCATCAACAAATGCTTACTCAATAGTCAACATGAGCCCAGCTATGAGACAGGATAGCCCAATAGGTAAAGTGTCCTCAGAATCCAGGCAGTTCTGGGGTCAAATTCCATTTTTTGCTATTGACTTGCTGAGGAAATTGAAGTCCTTCTGCTTCCTTCCTCCCCTCCCTCTCTTCTTTTCAGATTTATTTAGGTATAACACAAAAATGTAAAGTGCAAAAAACACAAATGCCAAGTGATTATTGATATCTATCCATCCATCCATCTATCTACCCTTGTATTGCTCTATTTATCATCTCTCTCTCTCTGACTCTGTTTATTTGCCTGTCTATCTATCTATCATCCATTGTGTGCGTGCGTGTATGTGTGTGTGTGTGTATAACCACGGCTCAGATGGGGATAAAGCACCCTTTAACATTCGTTCATGCTGCTTCCCAATCTTTATGCCCATCAAGAGGCAACCACCACTCTGTCTTCCCCAGATAAATTTTTCCCTTGAAATTCACATAAACGGAATCAGACAGAACATCCTCTTTTGTGGGTGTGGCTTCTTTCACTCAGCATAGTGTCTGTGAGACTCATCCATGTTGCGTAGCAATGGTTTATTTCTTATTTTCGACATAGTATTCCAGTGTCTGCTGCAGCCCCAGGTGGTCATCTCTTCCTCTCTTGGGAGGCGTTTATATCATTCTGAATGTTTGGCTCTTGTACATAAAGGTGCTGAAAACATTCTGTGCTTGTTTTCCTGTGACCTAGGCCATCACTTCGGTTGGGTAGATAGCTGGGAGTGATGGCCATGTTGCTTCTGTTTTGGGAGCAGCCTCAGTTTCCCTGTTTCAACTACTTGGATTTAATGAGGTTGACAGTTTAACACATGATAACCACCCACTCGTTTTGTCATTCTGTATGTTTTAATGCTGTCTTGCCCTAACCTCTCCTCACGAGGAGAGCCACCCTCACCATTCTGGTGCCTAGTACAGCCATGGTGAACTTGGGTTGAGTACACCAGGAATCTTTGCATATAGATTCTGCATGGAAAGTTGAAGCATAGCACTCAATGCCCACCTACCAAAGTTAACAGTGGGTTCCTTCCACCATTATTTATCCAGGGAACACTTCTTTGCCATTTGCTTTATTTTATCAGACTGTAGCGAACACCAATGCTTCATCACCTCCTGCAAGTTGGAGTGTCATAGACCATGATCTCCAAGGAAATGCATTTTCGTATAATTGCTTTTTATTTTTCTGAAATTGTTGTCCTAAAATGCTTTCTCGGTTAGCCAGATGAGCTTCTGAAACATGTGGGATACAAAATCTGCTGTGAAGGACTCTGGAGGAACGTGGAGGTTCCCCCTGGCTTCCAGAGGGGGGCCAGGCTCCGAGCAGGGCATGGGAGAATCCCCAGGACCCTTCTTCCACTCTGGGCTTGTGGCCATGCCCTTGAATCTGCAGAAGCAGGAACCTGGGCGGATCCAAACGGATTGTGGTCAGAGCTAGAAGACAGCCTCAGAGATGTAATAAATGAAGGACAATTGTAAAGGTGCTTTGTGTTCTAGGGTGTTGAAACCTCTCTTTCCATCTAATGGAACCTTCCCCAAGGCGCTATTAACTTTAGGCACAGGATAGCTTGAAGAGTTTCTCTCTGCCCCATCCCCTTTTTCTTCTGCAAATAATGGGATGATGTTTCATCTCCAAAAATAGCCTGTTGGGCTTGGAACATTTTTCCTTCCCCTCTTAGGGCTCCATGGGATTATTGGATTATGAGGCAAAGGGCTTTTTCAGGCCTGCTGGCATGGCTGACTGGTATTAGAGGGCAGGAAGCCAATGCTAGTTGAAGTGCATGGCATCTCGCAGGTTTAATAATATTAGATGCCAATGTATTGAGTACTGACTAAGCTCCAGGCACTGTGCAGGGTGTTTCATGATCATAACTCATTCTTTATATACATATATATATATATAAATTTATTTATTTATGGCTGTGCTGAGTTTTCCTTGCAGCGCGGGCTTTTCTCTGGTTGCTGAGAGCGAAGGCTACTCTCTAGGCTCACTGCGCGGGCTCCTCATTGCGGCGGCTTCTCTTGCTGCGGAGCAGGGGCTCTAGAATGTGCAGGCTTCAGTATTTGCAGCACGTGGGCTCAGCAGCTGTGGCTTCCGGGCTCTCCAGTGGTGGTACACAGGTTTGGTTGCTCCGCAGGACGTGGCATCCTCCTGGACCAGAGCTCAAACCTGTGTCTCCTGCATTGGCAGGTGGGTTCTTTACCACTGAGCCACTGGGGAAGCCCTCATTCTTGCAATGACCTTATTATAAGAATAGAGGCTTCCTTTTCTCTCTCTCCCATTTTGAGATAGAGAATCCAGGACGTTATTACCCAAGACCACGCAGTTAGAGCTGAGATGAGCATTTCATAGCCTTTAATGTGGAAAATATATGTCATTGGGAAGTGGTTAATTACCACCATTGTAGTTTAATTTTTAGATTCCTAGCACTGACATCTATTAATTTTTCTAACAAGAAAACAGAATTAATTTTGAGTATCTTATTGTTCTCCTTATACCTAAGCCAATGCCTGACAAAATCCAGCTGTAGTAATTCTGGCCAAACTAACCTTCAACTAATGATCTATAAAATCAATAGATCTCCCTCCCGCCACCTCCCATCCCACCCAGGTAGGGAATATATACAAACATACAGCTGATTCACTTCACTGTACAGCAGAAACTAACACACCATTGTAAATAAATTATATTCCACTTAGAAATAAATAAAAATTTAAAAAATATTATGGTACTTATACTGGAAATAAAAGATTAAAGAATAATTTAAAAAAATAAGTAGATAAAATGGTGCTCCCTCAGTTTGCTCAGTGTATGCACTTCCCAGCTAAAGGATCAACTTTCCCTTGCATTTCCCACCAGCCTTCGTGGTGATAGAAGTCCCATGTTACTTTTATCAGTTGTCCTGTTTTCGGACTGCGCTACTTTGTTCCATGTCGTTCTGCTGTGACTTCACATCAGGGGTCCCTTTCTCAACTCCCCTACTACTCATCAGCCTGGCTGTCTAGGGCACTGCCATCCCTGTGGATGTAGCAGATCAGTTCCGGGTAAACACGTGAGTCTGTTGTTGAGATCAGGGTGGATCCTGGGATAGAGTGGGTTTCCCTCCCTTAGACATTCTGAGCTTCTCTAGGACTAATCTAAGCCTGATGTTGAGAGCCATCTTTGGTTTGGTGTCAGCTGCTCCCAGAAGAAATAGAAAGTCATGAAGCCAATAGATAGGAAAGAAGAGGTGGGAGATGAGAGGTGTGTGTGTATGTGTGTGTGTGTGTGTGTGTGTGTGTGTGTGTATGAGAGAGAGAGAGAGAGAGAGAGAAGGAGGATGGGGAGGAGGGGAGGGGGAATCTAATGATGTTCTTATAGAAATTTGGATCTGGCTGTGCCTGAAGCTTCTCTCTTGGCCACCTGGGGTACCAGTGAGGTGTAGTGAGACATGCCACTGGGGGCGGCATAAATGGAAGCCTCCAGCACCTGTAACTTTGGCTCTGCTGCCACATTTACTCTGGGGCTACCCTCTCCCTGGGCTGCTCTTCCCTGACTGAGCATGGTGAGGGAGCCAGAGCAGGGCCTTTTCTCCTTACTTCATGGCTTCCCATTGGCCTCACTAAGGCTGGATTGGTCTGCACTATGGTTTGAGGCTCTTTTTATCCTTTCCTCCATCCTTCCCTCTTCCTTTCCCAGGTGTCACCATCTGAAGCCTCTCCTTGTCAATTCTTGCCTCCCCTTCCTGTATCCTTAGCTGGCATCGCCCCCAGTGCATCTCATGACTGTCTAGATCTATCTTGGCTTTGGCTTCCTGTGTGGGTTGAATCAGTACACCAACCAACAACATTCCCTTGTTGCTGAAGCTACTTTGAATGGACTCTCTTGTCATTTGCAACCCAAAGAATCCTATTACAGAAGAGGGATCTAGTATGTAAAGCTGCTTTGAAAACCATAGGTCCTATAGGGCTATTGGTTTTCATTATGATTTTTGTCACGATTGTCTGCTAGGAGTTAAATAACAAGAGATCAAAAGTAGCTCCCCTGGGTGGGCAGGGTGCAGGGGTGTGTTACACTTTCATTGGAAATCTTTGAAGGTGGATGTCTTCCAAACTTGGACAAGACATGAAGGTTGTGAGATGGTGGGTAAAGTTAAATATTGATACTATGTATAAAAGAGATAGCTATGAGAACAGACTGTGTGGCACAGGGAACTAGACTGAGTGTTCTGCAACATTGTAAAGCAACTATATTCCAATAAAAATTAATTAAAAGATATTCTGTGGGACAATCTACATGGGTGGTGTTGAAACCCAAGTCTCTTGTTCCATATATCTCTTGGACTTCAAATCCATCTATCCTAAAACTTCCTGCATGATGGCACTTAACTGTCTCTTAGGCACTGGGAACTTTTCAGGTCTAAAATGCAACTTTTCCTCTTTCCCCTTATTCCTCTCATTTTCTTGTTCTCGGATGTTTCTTAGGCTACAAAATGCCCCACAGTCAATTCAGTAGTTTTAGGACAAAAATCTGGGAGTCATTTTTGATCCCTCTCCACCCCATCAATCACCATTTCTCCCTTATGAAATGGCTCATTACCTCGTTCCCCACTCCCTAAGTAAGGCACACAATATACATTATTAGCCTGTGCCTGCCCTGTGGAAGTTACTCCCAAACATGAAATGTTAGTTTCCATTTCTATTACCTCCCAAACATGGGATCATATAGGCTTTCATAAGTCAATAATCAGCTTTTTAAAAAAGTTTTGAGATTGTTGATTTTCATTAAATTCAGAAGGCAGCTTATCCTCCTATTTTCTTCTTAGGAAGAGACCTCACTATTTTCCAGAATAAAAGAGACAGCCCTTGGATAAAAATCAGTGTGGTGTGCCAAAGAGGCGCAAACTTGGGAAAGTCACAAGCAAGGTGATTCTGAAATTCCTTGGAGATTGACGTAGGGGTACCATTATTTTTCTTTTGCTGAGTAAGATTTTTTAAAATTGCCCTCTATAATTACCAGCAGTTTGTAAATGTGTAAGTCAGTGAAAACCCTGGCCTCAAAGTTTCAGTTCTGAAGTGAAGCTGCTTTTAAAGATGTCCAAGTCCAAACTCTCAGCCCCTTCTGCAAAGTTTTTACTTTCTCCCCATCTCTGGTCTCGCCTTTCCTTCCCCACCCACTCCAGCTCTGTGCCATGCAGACTAGCTGACTTCCCACCATCCTTTCCATTTTCCATTCTTCTTTCCCTGATCCAGCATCAGAAAACCCCCCTCCTAACCCTTTCCCTGATTGTCCAGCAAATGCAGACTGGTCCTTTAGAGGCACAGAAGTGGAGGGCATTGGGCCGTAATAACCTGAATGCTTTTAGCTGGTGGCCACTAATCACTCGTGTTCCATTGCAAAAGAGAGAATCTTTTCATAATAAATATGGAGAGAACAGAATTTTAGAATAAAGGGCAGCCCTTGATATTGAATGCATTAACTTGTATGAACAACCTGTGATATTTTCCTTCCTTTCCAGTTTGCCATCGATGGATGGACACTTAGGGGCCCTCTTGTTTATCTTCCCTGGGTGGTGGTTGTCTCTCTCTTTCCAGGTACACAGAATACCCAGTGAGTGAAGCCCTTTCCAGCAAATAAATGATCTTCTCCTTTGAGTGGGGCAGAGAGGAAGGAGTCAGACATTAAACTGTCTCCAACTTATTTTTAAATATATATATATATTACACATGCCACAAATAAGATTTGTGGCATGTGTAATCTTTATTCTATTTATTTAACCTTTTATTTTATATTGGAGTGGAGCCGATTAACAGTGCTGTGATAGTTTCAGGTGGACAGTGAAAGGACTCAGGCACACGTATACATGTATCCATTCTCCTTCAAACTCTGCTCCCATCCAGGCTGCCACATAACATTGTGCAGAGTTCCCTGTGCTGTGCAGTAGGTCCCTGTTGGTTGCGGGGTCTTCAGTTGCAGCATGTGAACTCTTAGTTGCGGTATGTGGGATCTGGTTCCCTGACCAGGGATCGAACTTGGGCCCCCTGCACTGGGAGCATGGAATCTTAGCACTGGACCAGCAGAGAAGTCCCCTATCTCCAGCTTCTTCCTGCCTCACCCACTCACATTGGGAGCTCTGCGCTGAGCCCTCTGATGATGGGAAAATAAACTCTGTGTTGCACGGGAACTGTTGAAGGAAATGAGAAGTCCACCTTTCTGATCAGGGGCTTCTTTTGTGACCCCTAGAAGAAAAAACAAACTGAAAAGAAACATAGCGAGACTCAAGACTGAAGATTTAAGACAGTTTTTACTTGTACCTGCTCAGAGTTGCCAACTCATCTGAATTACATTGTGAATTCAGTTATCCTGTGCCCCACACAGGATGTATTCGCGGGAGATGGCATCTGCTTTGTACAGCTGATCACATCAGAACTTACAGCATTTCCCCCCACACGAAACCTAAAGATCTTCATTTTAAACTTCCCCAGTGTCTGAAGTTCAGAATTAACATCTCCGGTGCTGGCTCAGGCATAGTGAGCTGCTACTCTGCATCTGACAAAACTGTTTTGGGTGTGAATGTATAGAGAATACGCCTCTGTAGTGGTCTCGGGTTTTTGTTCAGTCACTAAGTCATGTCTGACTCTTTTATGACCCCATGGACTATAGTCCACCAGGCTCGTCTGTCCATGGGATTCTCCAGGCAAGAATACTGGCGAAAATTGCTCAGTCATGTCTGACTCTTTGCGACCCCAAGGACTATACAGTCCATGGAGTTCTCCAGGCCAGAATACTGGAGTTAGTAGCCTTTCCCTTCTCCTGGGGATCTTCCCAACCCAGGATCGAACCGAGGTCTCCCACATTGCAGGCGGATTCTTAACCAGCTGAGCCACAAGGAAAGCCCAAGAATACTGGAGTGGGAGTGGGTTGCCATTTCCTTCTCCAGGGGATCTTCCTGACCCTGGGATTGCACCCACATCTCCTGCACTGCCGGTGGAGTCTTGACCACTGAGCTCCCTGGGAAGACTGGTCTTGGGCTTAGTCATGTGGTAATGCATTTTCCGAGAGCCCAGCGGTGTTGGCTGTTGTCCTCCTGTGACTGCAATTCACCCTAACCACAAAGCTGTAAGACAGGCAGCATTACCCACATCCTACAGATGGGGAAACTGAGGTTCAGACAGGTGTAGGTGCTTGGCTGGTGGTAGAGTCAGATCCATATCCATGCTGGCCTGATTCTAAGACTCCTCTGCTTCCTGCAGACATCATGCTGCAACCATCTTCCTGAGCCTCTTTCTGTTCCCTCTTCTTGTCTTTAACTTATATCTGGTTTGGCTGAAACTCTGACTCGGATGATATAAAGGGAACTGGCATTGAGTATGGTGGGAAGCTTACTTCTTCAGGGGATTATATATGGGGTCACATTTTCAGTTTCATCTTCATGACTTTTGCTAATGTACCCAATATATTGATTTACTTCTTAAGTCAATTCTTCCTTGTCTCCAAAATTTAGATTTTGCTTAGATAAGGTCTTCTGGAGTCGGGGTGGGGGGGCATCAGGGAAGGAGATCATGGTGGTGGTGGCGCTAATGGGGCTGGGCTTGGTGACGGTGGATTGGTGGTGGACGTGGTCATGGAATGCCGATAGTGGAGATGCTGGTGGGGACTGCACCGGAGACAATGGTGGGGATGGTGATGCTGAAGGTGGTGATGCTGGTGGGGACGGCACCAGAGACAATGGTAGGGATGGTGACGCTGACGGTGGTGATGGTGGTGGGGATGGTGATGCTGATAGAGGTGATGCTGGTGGAGATGGCACCAGAGACAATGGTGGGGATGGTGACGCTGATGGTGGTGATGCTGGTGGAGATGATGTTGATGGTGATGCTGATGATGCTGATGGTGGAGAAGATGCTAATGGTGATGCTGATGGTGGTGATGCTGGTGGAGATGATGGTGGTGATGGTGATGCTGATGATGCTGGTAGTGATGGTGATGCTGATGGTGGTGGTGATGGTGATATTGCGATGATGGTGGTTGGGATGGTGGAGGTGGCAATGGCAGCCGAGGTGGTGGTGGTCATGCTGCTGCTGATAGTGATGGTGGTATCAGTTCGGTTCAGTTCAGTCGCTCAGTCGTGTCCGACTCTTTGCAACCCCATGAACCACAACACACCAGGCCTCCCTGTCCATCACCAACTCCCGGAGTTTACCCAAGCCCATGTCCATCGAGTCGGTGATGCCATCCAGCCATCTCATCCTCTGTCATCCCCTTCTCCTCCTGCCCCCAATCCCTCCCAGCATCAGGATCTTTTTCCAATGAGTCAGCTCTTCGCATCAGGTGGCCAAAATATTGGAGTTTCAGCTTCAACATCAGTCCTTCCAATGAACACCCAGGACTGATCTCCTTTAGAATGGACTGGTTGGATCTCCTTGCAGTCCAAGGGACTCTCAAGAGTCTTCTCCAACACCACAGTTCAAAAGCATCAATTCTTCAGTGCTCAGCTTTCTTCACAGTCCAACTCTCACATCCATACATGACCACTGGAAAAACCATAGCCTTGACTAGACGGATCTTTGTTGGCAAAGTAATGTTTCTGCATTTTAATATGCTGTCTAGGTTGGTCATAACTTTCCTTCCAAGGAGTAAGCGTCTTATAATTTCATGGGTGCAATCACCATCTGCAGTGATTTTGGAGCCCCCAAAATAAAGTCAGCCACTGTTTCCACTGTTTCCCCATCCATCTGCTATGAAGTGACAGAACTGGATGCCATGGTTTTAGTTTTCTGAATGTTGAGCTTTAAGCCAACTTTTTCACTCTCCTCTTTCAGTTCTGTAAGGTCAATACACTCCAGAGAATTGACTTGACCAATGTAACATAAGTGATGAGAATCTAGGAAAGTCACACATCTTCACCAAATTTCCATAAGACCAAGGTAGACACTGGATTTTACTGGGGTAATTGATGGTGTGTATTTATTCTTTCTTGTCACATACTCAGGCTCTACTGTAATGGACTTCCTGATTCCTAAGATAGGGAAACCAAGATAGACTCAAAGTTGGTCAGGCAACATGTAAGGAGAGCAAGTTGAACCCCCAATAAGCTCTTGTACATTCTCATCCTAGAGGGAGGCACACTTTAAAGGACAGCCTTCTCATCAGACAGATTTAGGATCAGAATTTGAACTAATGCTTTATCTTTTCTGAGCCTCAGTTTCCTAATTTTTCAAAAAATCCTGAGTTTCCCAAATTATTGTAAGTAATAGGATAATGTATGTGAACTGTTCAGCACACTTTGAGGCAAAGAATAGACACTTAACAATGAGTCTCTGAGAAAGAAAATGTAACTAAATTAATCATCACAATTCCCCCGAAAGAGCCTCATTTTACAGCGGTACAAGAGGAGCTAAGTAACCTGTAATAGCGTGTGTGTGTGTTTTAGTTGCTCAGTCGTGTCTGACTTTTGTGACCTCATGGACTGTAGCTCACCAGGCTCCTCTGTCTGTGGAATTCTCCAGGCAAGAATACTGGAGTGGGTTGCTATTTCCTTCTCCAGGGGATCTTCCTAACCCAGGAACTGAATCCAGGTGTCTCACATCGGAGGCAGATTCCTTACCATCTGCATTACCAGAGAAAGCATGACCTGTGATAGTAGGTACCATTTACTGGACACGTGCGGGTGCCAAGTACTGGGCTAACCAATGGACACATACGTGGGCAAACTCTGGGAGTGAGGGGCAGAGAGGCCTAGCAGCATGCTGCCGTCCAGGGAGTCACAAAGAGCCAGACATGACTTAGTGACTGAACAAAAACTGTGCTGAACATTATCTCATTTAATCACAGCAACCACATGGGGTTGTACGCATATTCTTCCCATTTTACAGATGAGAAAACTGAGGAACACTGGGTTTGCCCATGTGGAGAGGGGGCGATGCAGGATATGTATTCGAGTTATGAACTTCAGAATGCTTATCTCAGTCAGTAATTGGGATGATATGCGGGCTGGGGAGAAGAGCCGTGGTCATGTAGGGAGATGGACTGGTGCCTCAGCTTTCTGCATCAGGATCTGCCCGGCCCACACATGCATGCTTACAGAGGTTGTCCTTGACCGGCTGTATGTGAGGGAGATTCTGGGCCAAATCCTGCTGTCTGGGCAGGGGTGTTTATAGAGGGGACATCTCCTTCACACCCAGGAGGGTGTGCTTCCTACACCCTTTAGGCTCCAAGAACCTGACTCCCAATGCACCAGCGATTCAAAAAAGAAAAAGAAAGTTCATGCTTACTTTCTTAGGGGGGCAAAAAAACAAGCAAGAAGAAACCTCTCCCATCCATCTGTAACCAAATATATTTTGTGCTTGGTTTCCTTGGGCGGCCCTTCTCTTAACGGCTTCTAATTCATAGAGACAAAAAACATAAAACAATTTAAGGCATTGGCACACTCAGCCTAGCGAGGCAGTTTATTTCTCAGGGAGTGTTTTTGGCAGGGACCATCCTGAGGTTGGCTCAGGGAGGAGCCTGGGAGGCTCATAGAGTTGGAGGAAGGAAGGTTTTTTTTTTTGCTTGTTTGTTTGTTTTTTTGCTTATGCTGTTCCCTGCTTGCTGAGCTGAGAGTTATTTGAGGGAAATGGGTTGGCCTGATAATTATCCAGCTGGTAATTACAGCCAGTTGTACAGGAATACTGTACCGAGCCCCAAACGCTCCTCACGCCAGCTGGGAAGGACCGTCATCCACTGATGGATTTATGGCTGGCTGCACAAAGTGGGATGTATGTTTTGGCTTGTGTGTTTGCGAGAGCACAGCTTCTCTCCCTCCCTTTGCCTCTCTGCCTCTCTTTAATCTAGACTTCAGAAGGGAAGGAGCTGGTCATTAATTCATTTGGATTTAGAATCTGGACTTTTTCATGTGAGAGAGGGAAAGCCGTGAGGATTCTGTGTCGAGTGTACTGTGTTCAGTTAATATTTACTGAATGACATGAATGCATCCGTAATGAATATTATATAATATTTACAGAATAATTTCTGGGATGTCAAAGCCTCATGATACATACTTTCCATGTATTGTGCAATGGGTTCCTACATTTTACACATGAGGAAATTTACTGAGGCTCAGAGAGGTGGGTGATTTACCCAAGGTCACACAGTAAGTGTGGTGTTGGAGAAGACTCCCGAGGGTCCCTTGGACAGCAAGGAGATCAAAGCAGTCAATCCTAAAAGAAATCAACCCTGAATATTCATGAGAAGGACTGATGCTGAGGCTGAAGCTTCAGTATTTTGGCCACCTGATTTGAAGTGCTGATTCACTGGGAAAGACCCTGGTGCTGGGAAAGACATGGGGCAGGAGGAGAAGAGAGGGACAGAAGATGAGGTGGTTGGATGGCATCACTGACTCAATGGACATGAGTTTAAGCAAACTCCGGGAGATAGTGAAGGCCAGGGAAGCCTGGTGTGCTGCAGGCCATGGGGTTACAAAGAGTCAGACACGACTGAATGGCTGAACAACAACAGCAACAACACAGTAAGTGTGTTGAAGTGTGTATTCAGGCCTGGCCAGCCAACCAGGATGCCCTCAGGGTGGGGAGGAGACTTGATGCTGCGATGATGGATGGGTGGCTTTGGGGGAAGTTTAACCCAATCTCATCTGTTTTCAGTGATTGAGGAAGCATCCATAGGGTCCAGTTTTAAGCAATGAATTCGTGGCAGAATCAGGTCTTCTGACTTACTGGCCAGAGTTCCTGCGTCTCTCCCTGTTGCTTTAGAGAAGTTTCTAAGCCCTTGAAGACTGAATTTTCACACTCATTATTTTTTATCTTTCTATTTTACATTGGCATATAGCTGATTAACAATGTTGTGATAGTTTCAGGTGAACAGAAAAGGGAGTCAGCCATACACGTGCATTCATTCTCCGCCAAACTCCCCTCCCATCCAGGCTGCCTTATAACATTGAGCAGAGTTCCCTGTGCTGTGCAGTAGGTCCTTGTTGGTTATCATTTTATTTTATTTTATTTTTTAATTTTATTTTATTTTTAAACTTTACATAATTGTATTAGTTTTGCCAAATATCAAAATGAATCCACCACAGGTATACATGTGTTCCCCATCCTGAACCCTCCTCCCTCCTCCCTCCCCATTCCATCCCTCTGGGTCGTCCCAGTGCACCAGCCCCAAGCATCCAGTATCGTGCATCGAACCTGGACTGGCAACTCGTTTCATACATGATATTTTACATGTTTCAATGCCATTCTCCCAAATCTTCCCACCCTCTCCCTCTCTTACAGAGTCCATAAGACTGTTCTATACATCAGTGTCTCTTTTGCTGTCTCGTACACAGGGTTATTGTTACCATCTTTCTAAATTCCATATATATGCGTTAGTATACTGTATTGGTGTTTTTCTTTCTGGCTGACTTCACTCTGGATAATAGGCTCCAGTTTCATCCACCTCATTAGAACTGATTCAAATGTATTCTTTTTAATGGCTGAGTAATACTCCATTGTGTATATGTACCATGGCTTTCTTATCCATTCATCTGCTGATGGACATCTAGGTTGCTTCCATGTCCTGGCTGTTATAAACAGTGCTGCGATGAACATTGGGGTACACGTGTCTCTTTCCCTTCTGGTTTCCTCAGTGTGTATGCCCAGCAGTGGGATTGCTGGATCATAAGGCGGTTCTATTTCCAGTTTTTTAAGGAATCTCCACACTGTTCTCCATAGTGGCTGTACTACTTTGCATTCCCACCAACAGTGTAAGAGGGTTCCCTTTTCTCCACACCCTCTCCAGCATTTATTGCTTGTAGACTTTTGGATCGCAGCCATTCTGACTGGCGTGAAATGGTACCTCATAGTGGTTTTGATTTGCATTTCTCTGATAATGAGTGATGTTGAGCATCTTTTCATGTGTTTGTGAGCCATCTGTATGTCTTCTTTGGAGAAATGTCTATTTAGTTCTTTGGCCCATTTTTTGATTGGGTCATTTATTTTTCTGGAGTTGAGCTGTAGGAGTTGCTTGTATATTCTCGAGATTAGTTGTTTGTCAGTTGCTTCATTTGCTATTATCTTCTCCCATTCTGAAGGCTGTCTTTTCACCTTGCTAATAGTTTCCTTTGATGTGCAGAAGCTTTTAAGGTTAATTAGGTCCCATTTGTTTATTTTTGCTTTTATTTCCAATATTCTGGGAGGTGGGTCATAGAGGATCCTGCTGTGATGTATGTCAGAGAGTGTTTTGCCTATGTTCTCCTCTAGGAGTTTTATAGTTTCTGGTCTTACGTTGAGATCTTTAATCCATTTTGAGTTTATTTTTGTGTATGGTGTTAGAAAGTGTTCTAGTTTCATTCTTTTACAAGTGGTTGACCAGATTTCCCAGCACCACTTGTTAAAGAGATTGTCTTTAATCCATTGTATATTCTTGCCTCCTTTGTCAAAGATAAGGTGTCCATATGTGCGTGGATTTATCTCTGGGCTTTCTATTTTGTTCCATTGATCTATATTTCTGTCTTTGTGCCAGTACCATACTGTCTTGATAACTGTGGCTTTGTAGTAGAGCCTGAAGTCAGGTAGGTTGATTCCTCCAGTTCCATTCTTCTTTCTCAAGATCGCTTTGGCTATTTGAGGTTTTTTGTATTTCCATTCAAATTGTGAAATTATTTGTTCTAGCTCTGTGAAGAATGCTGTTGGTAGCTTGATAGGGATTGCATTGAATCTATAGATTGCTTTGGGTAGTGTACTCATTTTCACTATATTGATTCTTCCAATCCATGAACATGGTATCATTTTAAATATAGCAGTGTGTACATGTCCCTCCTAAACTCCCTAACTGTCCCTTTCTCCCGGCATCCATAAGCTCATTCTCTAAGTCTGTGAGTCTTTTTCTGTTTGCAAGTTCATGTGTATCATTTCTTTCTGATTCCACATGTAAGGGTTGTCGTATGATATTTCTCCTTCTCTCTTTCACTTCAGTCACTGTGTCACTCTCTAGGTCCATCCATGTTGCTGCAAATGGCATTATTTCAGAGGAATGAATTTTCACAGGCTTTGGCTCTCCCTCCCTGGCATGGCTGCCTGGAGGGAAGCAGAGACACAGCCTTGACCCCAAGGAGGGTGCACAACCATCCTGGTTTGCCTAGGACTGAGCAGCTTTCCAGAATGCATGACTCCCAGTCCACAAACTGGGAGAATTCCAAGAAGACTGAGACAAGCTGGGCCCTCTGTGTCCATGTGACTTGGTAAACTCTGATAAATAACACCTATTTAAGTTTGTGTCATCTAAAGCCTTTCATGATGATGAGAGTGACTGCAGCCAGGAAATTAAAAGATGCCTGCTCCTTGGAAGAAAAGCTATGACCAACCTAGGCAGCATATTAAAAAGCAGAGACATTACTTCACCAAAAAAGGTCCGTCTAGTTAAAGCTATGGTTTTTCCAGTAGTCATGTATAGATGTGAACGTTGGACCATAAAGAAAACTGGGCACTGAAGAATTGATGCTTTTGAACTGTGGTGTTGGAGAAGACTCTTGAGAGTCCCTTGGACTGCAAGGAGATCAAATCAATCCGCCCTAAAGGAAATCAGTCCTGAATGTCCATTGGAAGGACTGATGGTGAAGCTGAAACTCCAATACCTTTGCCACCTGATGCGAAGAACTGACTCATTTGAAAAGACCCTGATGCTGGGCAAGATTGAAGGCAGGAGGCTAAGGGGGCTACAGAGGATGAGATGATTGGATTGTATCACTGACTTGATGATGGACATGAGTTTGAGCAAGCTCCAGGAGTTGTTGATGGACAGGGAAGCCTGGTGTGCTACAGTCCATGGGGTCGCAAAGAGTCGGACATGGCTGAGCAACTGAACTGAACTGAATTGAAGGCCTTTCAAGAATGCCATCCAAAGTCAGACTGAGAACCTGGGCTTTGACATCAGGCAGATGTCATCATCTGTGTTGTTGTTCAATCCTTTAGTCATGTCTGACTCTTTGCGACCCCATGGATAGCAGCATGCCAGGCTTCCTGTCCTTTACTAACTCCCGGAGTTTGCTCAAACTCGTGTCCATTGAGTCGGTGATTCTGTCTGTCTCATCCTCTGTCATCATCTTCCCCTCCTGCCTTCAATCTTTCCCAGCATTGGGGTCTTTTCCAATGAGTTGGCTCTTCGAATCAAGTGGCCATGGTATTGGAGCTTCAGCTTCAGCATCAGTCCTTCCAATGAATATTCAGGGTTGATTTCCTCTAGGATTAGCTGGTTTGATCTCCTTGCTGTCCAAGGGACTCTCAGGAGTCTTCTCCAGCATCATGGGACTCTCAAGAGTCTTCTCCAACACCACAGTTCAAAAGCATCAATTCTTCAGTGTTCAGCTTTCTTTATGGTCCAGCTCTCACATCCATACATGACTACTGGAAATACCATAGCTTTGACTAGATGGACCTTTGTCAGCAAAGTGGTGTTTCTGTTTAATGTGCTGAATCTGTACTACTTCCTCATCAAGTGGTCTTGGGTAAGTTCCTGGCCTCATGAGCCTCAATTTTTTTTTCTGTCAGATAGGGATCATGTTTGAAGCTATTGCTGTGATGCTGAAATGAGGTAATGCATAGAAGACACTCAACACAGAGCATCTCTAAGAAAATGTGAAATTGGAACTTACCTGTGATCCAGTGGTTAAGACTCTGAGCTTCCACGACAGAGGGCGTGAATTCGATCCCTTGTTGGGGAACTAAGATCCCACATGCTTTCTGGTGTGGCCAAAAAAGAGAAAGAAATGTGAAATCAAATTCCTAAATGCAGCCCTGCCCATGGAATGTAGTTAAATGTCAGGGACAGAGTCTAAAGGGATGCTCGGCTGGCTGCCAGCTGATCTTACCAAGAATGCTCTTTTCTGTTTATTTTTCTGGGGTTGCAAACTCAAATGCATATGAGAGCCAGGAATTCACTGAATGTGGGGTGCTCAGACCCTCCTCATGCGATGTTTAGGAGTAATGAATATCATTGCCATTTTCAGACAAGTAAGCTGAGACTCAAGAAGGTAAAGGAAGGGGATTTGAATTCCTTCGAGGTCCAGCAGTCAAGGCTGTACGGTATGGCCAAAAAAGAAAAAAAGAAGGTAAAGAGACTCACCCAAGGTCACTCATATAATAAGTGGTAGAGGTGAGATTAGAACACAGGCAGCTGTCTATCTCCAGCCTCTTGACCCTAATAATACTCACCTTTTAATGACTGCACTGAATCCTTTGGTGTGGGTTTAACCCACCTTACTTAACTCATTCCCCCTTTTGGCAATTAAGTAGTTTTCATTGGTTTTGATTTGATTTTACATCTCCAGAAACAAAACGGAATGGATATCCTTTTATCTAAATCAGAGTTTCTCAACATCAGCAGTCTTAGCATTTGGGGCTGGATAATTCTTTGTCGTGGGGGCTCAGGGGTGGCGGTATGGGCCTGAGCATTGTAGCATATTCATCAGCATCCATGGCTTCTACACACTGGATGCCAGTAGAGTCCCCACCCGCAGTTGTGACAACCAAAC
The DNA here is from genome assembly GCF_019923935.1 of Bubalus bubalis. NCBI lineage: Eukaryota > Metazoa > Chordata > Mammalia > Artiodactyla > Bovidae > Bubalus > Bubalus bubalis. Next base: position 13,511,974 of record NC_059173.1, on the reverse strand, counting down.
ATATCTCCACATTGCCAAGTATCCCTTGGGTAGGAGGAACAAAAGCACTCCCAGTTGAGGACCATTGGTGTACCTCTCTGTAATCTGATGTGATCGTTTCTGAAATCCAAGTGTGTGTACTTTGTAAGAGTTCTTGATGCATTGGTGCCCAACTGTGTTAATTCATAAGACCCCCTGCAGTGTGTGACCATGTTGTTCCTCCATATGCTTATTTGCCAAGGACCAATTTTACACAGTGAGGTCTCAAGGAATTCTTGAGAAGTACTTGGTTGCTGTTGCCGTTTAGTCGCTAAATCACGTCTGACTCTTTTGAGACCCCAGGGACTGTAGCCCGCCAGGCTCTTCTGTCCATGGGATTTCCCAGGCAAAGACTAGAGTGGGTTGCCATTTCCTTCTCCAGGGGATCTTCCCAAGCCAGGTATCAAACCCATGTCTCCTGCATTGGCAGGTGGGTTCTTTACCACTGAGCCACTAGGAAAGCCCTGAGAAGTACTTACCTACTTCTAGATAAGTAGAACAGAGAGGTCCTTCTAGATGACCTAAACCCATCCTTTCACACGGGGGAAAGCTGAGACTGGAGAGGACAGTGACTTACCCTGGGTCACACAGTGAAGCAGTGATCAAGTTCTGCTTGAGTGCTGCTGAATTTGCAACTTGTCATTGTAATCCGGCATCCCCGGTAATAGCCTTGCTCATTCCAAATTAGATTGGTTCATTGAAGTAAATCTTATTCCCCAGATGGCATGTGATTCTATAACTTTTTTTTTTTTTTTTTGTGCTGGCTGTGGATAAAGGCAGTGCTTTGGTGGTGAGGCAGGGAGTGATGCTTTCTAGGCAGTTGAGGGGTCGGTAAAATTTTATAGGCTTGCAGCCTGCCGCGGACTCGGTTTATTGTCTTTGTAAATTCTCCACCATTTTCCCCCCTTTGAAGTCGGGAGCGATGGAACCAATGGTCTAATTGATACAGGATGGGAAGGGGTGGGTGATGCTCACAGAGATAGGACCAACTTGCTCCTGCAGTTAATTGTCTGCAGCTCAGTTCATGGGCTCCTCAGGGGGGAATGATCTGTTGGCCCAAAACAATTTAGGGTCAGTTCAGGGCCTTCGTGCTGTGGTCTGCATCTAGCTCTCTGACTGTCTCCCACTTTACCTCCTTGGGCTTACCATGCTGCAGTCATATCTGCTCTCCTCCTTTTTCTTTAAGAGCTGTATCTGTTCCTACCTCAGGGCCTTTGCCTCTGCAGTTCCCTCTGCCTGGGACTTCCTTTCTCAAGTTCCTTTCATGGCTGATTCTTTTCATTGTTTAAGGCTTTAGCCCCTATTCCACCTCCTCAGAGAGGCTTCCTTGAGCACCTTATTTAAGGATTCCCCCTCATCCCATTCACTCTACTATGTTAATCAATTCATCTTTCTTTTTAATTTTTTAAAAAGATTTTTTGATATGGACCAATTTTAAAGACTTTATTGAATTTGTTACAATAAAGCATCTTCTTTTTTGAAAAAATGTTTGGTGTTATTGGCTGTAAAGCGTGTGGGATCTTAACTCCCTGATCAAGGATTGTACCTGCAGCCCCTGCTTCGGAAGGCAAAGTCTTAACCACTGGACCACCAGGGAAGTCTCTCATCTCCTTTTTAGGCCTGTTCACTATGTGAACTTTTCTTATTTGTTCACTTGTTTATGATGTGGTCCCTTTACTGAGAGCCAGCACTTTGCATATCTTGTTCACAAAGCTGATTTATAGTGACCCAAAAGATACGGGACATACAGGAACTACTCATTAACTGAGTGCAATAAGTAAGAAGGGTTTACTCCCTGTAAGAATTGGGAAGATATAATCAAAGCAAGGAAGTAAAATATGAGCACATAAGAAAACCACCAGAAAGCAGACGTAGGTGGTGTGGAATATTTGAGGTGTGGTTTACAGACTAAGTGCTGTGACTGTTCTGAGGAGGGACCTGGGGGTGCTGGGAGCTTTCCTGTAGGAAAACTGGACCTATATTTGAACTAGAACTTCAAGATTCTCTGGAGAAGGGACTGGCAAACCACTCCAGTATTCTTGCCTGCAGAATTTGATGTACAGATGAACCTGGCGAGCTACAGTCCATGGGGTTGCAAAGAGTCAGACAAGACTGAGTGACTAACATACACACACACACACACAACAATAATTTTGCTGTACCCCTGAAACTAACACAACATTGTAAATCAACTATATTTCAGTTTAAAAATAAGGTTAAATGAAATGATAAAAAATCTGTATCATAGGCAAGTTACTTACCTTCTCTGGGCCTCACTTTTCCCATCTATAAAATGAGGTTAAGGAGTGAATAACACCTTATAGAGGTTATATAAAGATTGCTGTTGTTCAAATGCTAAGTCAAGACCGACTCTTCGCGAGCCCCTAACTGCAGTGCGCCAGGCTTTCCTGTCCTTCGCTATCTCCCAGAATTTGCTCAAACTTATGCCCATTGAGTCGGTTATGCCATCCAACCATCTCATCCTCTGTCACTCCTTTCTCCTGCCCTCAATCTTTCCCAGAATTAGAGTTTTTTCCAATGAGTTGACTCTTTGCATCAGGTAGCCGAATTATTGCAGCTTCAGCATCAGTCCTTCCAGTGAATATTCAGGTTGATATCCTTTAGGATGAAACTGGTTTCATCTCCTTGCTGTCCAAGGGACTCTCAAGAGTCTTCTCCAGCACCACAATCAGAAAGCATTAATTCTTTGGCACTCAGCCTTCTTTATGGTCCAGCTCTCACATTTGTACGTGACTACTGTAAAAACCATAGCTTTGACTACACGGACCTTTGTCAGCAAAGTTGATTAAATGAGTAATAATATATGTAAAAACTTAGACTAGTACCTAGACAAACAGAGTTGAAAAGTATTATTGATCATAGCTAATATTAACAAAATTACACACATGAATAGAGTAGTATCATTATCACTATCATATTTACAGGTCTAGGGAGTAGGGCGTGAGCCCCCCTCCATTTTACAGATGAGAAAATCTAGGGCTAAAGCAATCAGTGGTTTGCTCAAGGCCCTGGGGTTTATTAAATGGCAGAGCAGAGATTTGAGCCCCCAGTTCCAGATCTTGCCCCTCATGGAGTTTTGTTTAAATTTACTGTACGACCATCTCTGGTCAACATTTGCCCAGACCATCTTGCCCAGACCCTCTCTTGTCTGAGTTGTGACCAGTGACTTTTTCATCTTTCTTGGTGATGCCCTATGCCACCCTCATCCCATTTGGAGAGTTTGAGTTGACTTTGCTCTCATTTTGTGTCACTTCATGACCTAGAACTCGAGCCCTTCCCACCCCTAGGAGGACACAGATGCTGTATAGTCACCCCTTGATGATTTGACCTCTGCTCACCTTTCCAGATCATTTCTATTTTTTTAAAAAAAACTTTTATTAGAGTATAGTTGATTTACAATGTTGCATTAGTTTCTGCAGTATAGCAAAGTGTGTCCATTATACATGTACATATATCCACTCTTTTTAAAGATTCTTTTCCATATAGGGCTTCCCTGTAGATCAGACGGCAAAGAATCTGCTTGCAATGCAGGAGACCAGGGTTTGATCCTTGGGTCAGGAAGATCCCCTGGAGAAGAGAATGGCAACCCGCTCCAGTGTTCTTGCCTGGAGAATCCCATGGACAAAGGAGCCTGGCGGGCTACAGTCCATGGTGTCGCAAAGAGTCAGACATGGCTGAGCAACTAATGCTACTATATAAGCCATTACAGAATACTGAGAAGAGTTCTCTTTGCTATACAGTAGGTTCTTTGAGTTATCTATTTTATGTATGGTAGTGTGTATTTGTCAATCCCATTCTCCCAGTCTGTCAGACAAAGAAAGACAAACATCGTATGATATCACTTATATGTGGAATCATAAAAAATGGTACAACTGAACTTATCTATAAAATAGAAATAGAGTCACAGATGTAGAAATAAATCCAAATAAATCATTTCTTGCTAAACTTCCCAGTCTCTCCATGCACCTTGCCCTTTCTTGCCTCTGTGCCCTTGCTCATTCTTTACCCAGGGCCTCTGTCACCCTTCCTTGCTGTATACTTGGCCACTTACTAGTCGCTCTTTGAGACTTAGCCCTACTCAGGGCTGCCTCCTAAGCAGAGCTGAATTCCTTCTGGGGTGGGGGGCTCCCCAACCATGGAACTCACCAACTCTGCGGACATCACAGATACACACATCTTTCTCTGGGCTCAGGGCAGAGACCACCACTTATGTGTTTATTTCTGAGTCTGCGGTACTTCACCCTGCATCTGGTACAGCGTAGCAGCTCAGCATGTTTACGAACAAATGAATGAATGAATGCCTGAATGCACTGAAGATCATAAGACCCCCAAAGCCACCCAAAAACTGTGAACTTGGGGAAAGCTCAAGATCTGGATCTAGTCTCCTCAGCCTCCAGTAACAGTACATTCCCTGAATGTACACATGACTACAGGGTGATGCTCACAACAAAAAGAAGCCCAGGATAATCGAGAACTTCAAACTTCCCAGAAGGTGTCTTCTCTATTTTCACATAGGAAGTGCCCTTCCAGTGTGTGTCAGATGAATGACTAAGTGTCTGCATGAATGAAGTTTATTGTTGTTTGGGCTTCCCTGATGGTGCAGATGGTAAAGCGTCTACCTGCAATGTGGGAGACCTGGGTTCGGAAGATCCCCTGGAGAAGGAAATGGCAACCCGCTCCAGTACTCTTGTCTGTAAAATCCCATGGACAGAGGAGCCTGGTAGGTTACAGTCCATGGGGTCGCAAAGAGTCTGACACGACTGAGCGACTTCATGTGGTCACATGGTTGTTGTTTCATTGCTAAGTTGTGTCTGACTCTGTTATGACCCCATAGACTACAGCCCGCCATTCTCCTCTGTCCATGGAGTTCTCCAGGCAAGAATACTGGAGTGGTTTGCCATACCCTCCTCCAGGGGATCTTCCCAACCCAGGGATCGAATCTGCGTCTCCAGCTTTGGCAGGTGGATTCTTTACCACCGAGCCACTTGGGAAGCATGAATGAAGATAGCTAGGCAAAAACTGCCATGATGGGGTGGAAAATGCTGAGTTCCTCAGGTCAGGAAACTGATTTGAGGTCTATCTCGTATCCCCAACTCTGGCGGCAGTGGCTGGTACGTAGTAGGAGCTCCGATTCCAGGAGTCAGAAAAGCTGACCATCAACCTGCACCCAACGCTGGGCATCAGAGAGCACACAACTGCTCTTTGTGTTCCAGGGGAGACTTTTTCTGCCTTTGCAAAGTTCTTTTCGCTTCTGTGGTCTCCAGCCAGTTCCTTAACATTATGTAAACATGGTTTTGTGTGGTTGAAAATGTATTTTAAAAATGTCACTAATTACCCGCTGGCCTATAACCACTCTTTCAGGACCATAATTGGTCTGTCATGTAAATACCTAATTAGGGGCCTTGGAGAATGGGGCGGATGGAGGGCTTGGCTTCCAGAGGCCTCCTGGCTACTTCTCTCTCCGGAGACACAGGGGTCCCCTGTGTCAGTGGCCGGAGGAGGAGGGAAGTTCTCAGGCTGCGTCAGGGGCTCCAGAGCTCTGGCCTCCTGGACGGAGCTGGGGCCAGCGTCTATCCACACGCCAGGAATTCTCAAGCGACCAAGCTTAATGGGAACCAACTGCCCCAGCCCCTCCTCCCCTCTCCATGCCCAGCAGAATGTGTTCATTTCAGCTCAAATGACTCACAGATGTGTCTCCGGCTCCCCACTTTCCTTTTCTCCCGAAATGGACCGGGTTGCTAGGATTCTGCTCTGACTATAAGAACATCTTCTGTCCTTTATCAGCTGCAGAGTCTAGATGAGACAGGCAGACGCCCAGGGGAATCCATTTTCCAGGATCACACCTCACACCCCTTATACCTCACACCCCTCATACCCAACACTTTCTTCTTCACTGAAGCCTGGAAGGACAAGAATGATGTTTTGTTTGTTCTAGATTAAAAAAGCACCCTTTTCACCTCAGATACGATTTGGGGTACCAACTTTTCTCTGCCACCTTGGGGATTCTATTTTATGCTCTCCCACCAAGGGCAGAACTGTGTTGACCGCATCGGGTCAGACAATAGCCTTTATTTTAGAGATGTGGCAGAAAAAAAAGCAGGGTCCCTATCCCTTGAGCTTGCTCTGCTTCAAAGCTTTTCCCTATCACCAGACCCCTGGCTTGGTGGTGGGGTGATTTTCAAGAGCTGGGGTCACCCAGGTCTGGGAAGGGCTGGGTCATCATGATGAGAGCTGCAGACACTTTGCTTCTTTCTCTAGGAGGTCATTCTCTGTACCCTTAAGGGGATTTTCTCTTCCTTGGAGGCAGTTGAGAATGCCTATATGTAACAGTAATAAGCGGCCAGGTGATGTATCAGACAGTGCTCCCTGGTTGTAAGGAGAGATGTCACCCGTTATCAGGGGTCTACTAAGTGCCTGTATAACTTTGAGTTTGGGTGGTGGGGAGAGGGGGCTAAGTGAGAGTCTTGCCTCTACCTGTGAGCTGGGTGAGCTTGATCCAACCCTTTACTCTTCTGAGCCTCAGTGTTCTTATCAGAAAAAGGGTATAGTAATGGACCAGTTGGGAAGAGTTGGATGAAATAAGACCAGGTTCCAGCTGCAAAGTCAGCATCCCACCCAAGGTCACTGTGACGTACAGGTGTTCCTTCTCATCTGTGAAATGCAGTAGATTTGGGGAGAATAGCACCTGCTCTGTTGGATTGTCTTGAGGTTTCAATGACTTCATGAGTGTAATGCACTCAGCACAATGCCCGGCACACTTGAGGGGCTCAGTATACGTTAATCATTACCTTGAACACTCTTAATTTGTTGTTATTATTTTAAATTTATTTGTTTGTTTGTCTATTTTTGGCTGCACTGGTCTTCTTGGCTGTGCGTGGACTTTCTCTAGCTGCGGGAAGCCCGGGGCTACTCTCTAGTTGAGGTGCGTGGGCTTCTTGTCGCAGTGGCCCCTCTGGTTGTGAAGCACGGGCTCTCGGGCACGTGGGCTTCAGTAGTTGTGAGGTTCTAGAGCACAGGCTCAGTACTTGTGGGGCACAGGCTTAGTGGCTCTGCGGTGTGTGGAATCTTCCTGGATTAGCGTTCGAACCTGCGTCCCCTGCATTGGCAGGCAGATCCTTAACCACTGGACCACCAGGAAAGTCCCTATTTTGTTATTATGATTTATCATCTTTTGTCTGTTATTAAGTTTGGAAACTGTTAGCACAGAGGAATTAAAGGACTTGCCCAAGGTTGCACATCTAGGAAGTGGCAGAGATGGGTTTTGAATCCAGGCCCATGTGCTTCTGAGTTAGTGGTACCTACATCCTCCGGTTATTCTATCTGAGTTCATACAGAAAGGACTAAGGGTGTGGGTGGCTGATGCTCACAAGGAAAGGTTATAGGGACTTGGTCACAAGGAAAGCGGCAGATGCACAAAGAAAGACCGCGATTTCCAGAAGAAATAATAGCAGGTGTGGGTGTGAAGATTCTGTGTGGCCGGGAGGGTGACATATACAAGAGCAAGGAGAAGAGAAACACATAGAAAGAGAGCAGATATTTGTCTCTATTGTGTTGAAAAGAAGCCAATATGGTGAATTAGTGATCCTGCTGTTTTACCTTTGGGAGGGCATTTCTTTCGCTTCCATGATGATAAAACGATTATAAACATATGTAATATTTTAATACTTTTTAAAATAGTACTGATACTCCACTCAGTACCTGTGGGTTATCTTTCCTTGGATGCCTTCAAAAGTTTCCTGGCAGTAAGAGAATACTTTTTATTTATTAAATGATGCATTGACTATTATTTTTATTCATCAAATGGATTCATATTTTTTTAAAACATTGGGAATTGAGAAAAATAGAAGACATTTAAAAAATGGCTCAAAGTTCTCCTATTCAAACATAACTGTGCTTAAATTTTAGTATTTTCATTTTAGGCTTTTTGTCTAATACTTAAAAGAATCACCTAATTTTAATAACACTGTAATGGTAAAATTGTGGCTTTCCTATTTTGTCATAAACATATCTATATTACTGTAAATGAGCAAGTAAATGTTTCTATGAGCAAGTTTTTAGTAACCGGTCAAAGTAGGGATGCACTAGAGTTAACCTCTCCTGTAGTGTTGCTATTCTGTGTTTCTATATCAGTATCAATATAAATGAGGCTTCCCTGGTGGATCAATGGTAAAGAACCCTCTTGCCAATGCAGGAGAAGTGTATTCCATCCCTGGGTCGGGAAGATCCCCTGGAGAAGGAAATGCAACCCATTCCAGTATTCTTGCCCGGAGGATTCCATGGATAGAGGAGCCTGGCAGGTTACAGTCCATGGGGTCACAAAAGAGTTGGACATGGCTTATCAACTAAATAACATCAATATAAATAGTGAAATACTTCACTATCACAAAGAACGTGGCAATGAGCATCACTTCTTTTTCCACTGGAGTATAATTGCTTTGCGTACTTGTGTTAGTTTCTGCTGTACTACAAAGCGAATCGACTATTGTGTACATGTGTCCCCTCCCTCCTGAACTCCCCTGCCATCCCGCCCTTCTAAGTCAGCACAGTGCACTGAGCTGAGCTCCCTGTGTTACACAGCAGCATCCCACTAGCTGTCCGTTTTACACATGGTAGAGTATATATGTCAGTGCTACGCTCCCAGTTCATCCCACCATCCCTTTCCCCCTCTGTGTCCATGAACATGTTTTTTGGCATGAAGTTTTTTTTCCCTCTTCTCTCCTCCCCTGCCCTATCCCCTTTTCTTAACGCTTGGAATTCTTCTTTGGATGAATATTTAGAAGAAACCTACTGAGTTCAAGTTATGGACATTTTAAGTTTCTGGATATAAATGGCCATTTTTCCCCCCAAGATACTGCATAACCCATGACATGTTGAGGTGCCTCTAATCTTTCAGTTCCCTAACTATGGGGACAGCAGACAGTCATTCATTATTCATTCAGCATCTATTGAGCCCTCACTCAATAGACAGTTCAGGGAGTTGCTGGTATTTTTCTCAGGGCATAACTAGTGGGCCTTCTCAGCTATGAGCCCAAAGTCGCAATGAATCAAAGACGTGGCTGATCTCAGGTTTTCAGCTTTTTGCTGGGAACTGGGCTCTCCAAGGTCTCCGAGGGAACCCCTGACTCTTGAGAGTAGGGTACCCAATCTTCCAGCGTTTCCAAGAATGCCGTCCCGCTGTGTTCTAACACCCAGCTTCCGTGGGGCAAAAGCAGCAACTGTTCATTGTTTGAGCTCCTTGGAGCGAATACTTAAGTGTCCCAGTAAGCATTAAAGCACTCGGTCTCCTCCCTACCACTTCTCTCCGACAAAGCTTTTATACGGAGCGCGAGCGCCCATAAATAACAGACTAACCTATAAATAAATACAGCTGGGAGCCCACAAAAGCCCTTGACAAATGCTGTTTATTTAATTTCTCAAGTGTGGTCCATTTGAGATCCAATTGGAAAGGCTCGCTAAGCTTTTAAAAGGCCAGCTTATGTGCTTAATCTTGAGTCCCCACCCCCGCCCCTTGGAGGGGCCATCCTGCCATCTCCCCCACACCTGCTTAGTTCAGGAAAACAGCACAGTTGCCTCCTGGGGCAGGGATTTGGGACAAAGAAGCGTTTCCCAGGTCCTTCCCCACAAGGGGCACTCAACTCTGGACAGGTCAGAGTCACACCATCATTATTCATCTTGTTCAAACCTAGCCAGTTTCCTCCAGCCTCATTATTCACTTACTAGGTGGGAAGATCTGGGTCTTCCTAAACTGCCTTCAGAGAAGTGAAAAAAAGTAGTGGTAATAGCCTGTGGAGCCAGTGTGGGCCTCTTACTGTGAAGTGTCTGAATCATTAATTATTTCAGAGGCCACTAAACAGGGCAGACATCGCAAAGGGAGAATGTGTTCTTCTGAGCATCCAATGCCACACTTGTCTGTCACATTCCTGCCCCAGGACCTTTGCTCATGCTCGTTTTCTGCTTGGGATGCCCACCTTCTCCTCCTCATTGAGCTAATCTGAGCCCATCAGTTTGAAGCCCATCTGCCACACCTTCAGAGAAGCCTTTGCCCGATATCAGCTCCCTTCCACCCGCAAAGAAACAGACTACCAATCTCCTTGTAATACATTTTTTTAATGTTTTATCTCCTTATTTGATTTTTATTTCTTTTCTTAATGACTGATTCGTGTTTTTGTGCAGCAGAAATCAACACAACATTGTAAAGCAATTTTCCACCAATAAAAAAAAAAAAAGAAAGAAATGTTTTGGCAGTGTTACATGGCACCTGGGACCTTAGTTCTCCAACCAGGAATGGAACCGGTGGCCTCTGCTTTGGAATGTGGAGTCTTAACCACTGGCTGGAAGTCTCCTGTTATACATTCTTACAGCATCCTATACTTCTTTGTATTTTAATTAGATTCTTCAGTGGGCAGTTATGTATTGATTAACCTGTCTCGCTCGCTCAAATATCACTTCTCACCTGTACCCCGAAATCAGAACCGCCATTGCCTCTCACCTGAGCAAATGCAGCAGGTTCCTCGAAAGTCTGTCCGCTTCTCCCATCTCTACCCTCGTAGTCTCTGCTTGGTGCAGCAGCCAGTGAGATGCTTTTTTTTTTTTTTAATTAATTTCTGTTGGAGTGTAGTTGGTTTACAATGTTGTGTTAGTTTCTGCTGCATAGCAAAGTGAATCAATTTTACATATACATACATACTCTCTTTTTTAAGATTCTATTTCCATATAGGTCATTACAGGGTACTGAGTAGGGATTCCTGTGCTATACAGTGGGTTCTTATTAGTTGTCTATTTTATCATGTTTTATTTGAAAACATGAGTTCTATTATGTCCCTCTTCTGCTCAGAACCTTCCAGGAGCTCCCATTTAACCCCGAGTGAAAGCCAAAGGTCTTTCAGTGCCCTGCCAGGCTCCTTGAGATCTGGCCCCCATGACCTCTCCAGACTCATTTCTGGCCACTGCCCCACTCTCTCACTCTGTTTCAGCCACACTGGTCTCCATAGGGCTCTAGAAGTTTCGAAGAACACTCCTCTTAGCTGGAATTAATTAACCGCCGGGATCTCTTCCTCATTGGCAAGTTTCTACTCAAATAGCATATTATCTGCGCAGTGTTCCCCATCACCTGTTCATCCCTCCCGTCATCCTTTCCTCTTTGCCTGGCTTCATTTTCTGCAGGGCGTCTATCACCACATGTTGTGCCTTTTATTAGTTCATCATCGGTTATCCCTGCAAAGTATGTGGGCCAAGCCTATTGTTCAACCCCCAGCGTCTGGACCAGTCCCTAACATGTGGGAGGGGCTCCATTAAAATATTTGGCATAAACGAATGTCCTATTTTAAACGATGCAGGCTCTTGCCTGGATTTGACCAACAAGTAAGACAATCAAATTCTTGACGTCTTTGATCTTGTACGGGGTTTATCAGCAGATGTCTGTGCATCTTGTCTTTCCTTCCCAGCTGTGGGTGGTGCTTCTACACAAAGGCCCTACAGATCCCTGGTGGAGTATGGTTAGAAGGCAGGGACATACTCCTCAAGAAAGACCCAAGATAAGGGGAAGAATGAAACCACTTGGCAAAAAGGAGGCAAAAAGGGAGAAGTGGTTACCCCTAGATGGAGGGCTGGGGATGCTGCTGCTGCTGCTGGTCAACTTGTCATGAGGATCTGGGGTGTGGGGGCTTATCTGGTAGGTACTGAAGGAATGACATGAGGCAGAATCAGTTAAGGTCCAGCCGTGGTCATTGTGTCTTTGGCCATGCTGTGCATCATGTGGGATCTTAGTTCTCTGACCAGGAATTGAACCTGCACCCCATGAAGAGGAAGAGAGGCATCTTAACTACTGGACCACCAGAGAAGTCCCTGGCTATCATGTCTTGCATTAGACTTTCTGATGGTTAAGGTCTTGTTCACCTACATGAAAAAGTCCCCACTTGGCACTTAGCTCAGTGGACAGAAATGGACATTAGAGAGAGTGTGGACTTTGAATTCAGATGATTGCAGGTCCAAATCCTGGTTCTACCACTCTCTAGCTATTTCATGATATTTTTGAGTTTTGTTTTCCTTAAGAGTAATTGTACCTCTCTCCAAGAATTGACTTACCTCTTGGTCTTCATCTGGCATCTTTTTTTTTTTAAAATTATTTATTTATCTGTGTAAGGTATTAGTTGCAGTATGCAGCATATGAGATCTTAGTTTCCAGACCAGGGATCAAACTCGCATCCTCTGCATTGAAAGGTGGATTCTTAACCACTGGACAACCAGGGAAGTCCATTTCTAGCATCTTTCTTCCTCTTGCTTATTATACTCTCACACTGGCCTTCTTTATAGTCCTCCAGACATGACTTGGGAACTTTGTATCTGCTCTTCCTCCTGCTAGAACATTCTGCTCCTAGTCCCAGATGGATTGGTTTCCTCTCATCATTCAAGTCTTGGGTCAAATGTCACCTCCTCAGAGGGGTCTTCCTTAACTGTCTTATCAAAAATTTCCTCTGTTGTATTTACCTTACAGCATTTAACACCATCTAAAAGTATCTTATATATGTATTGATTCACTTGCTTACTGTTTGCGTCAACTTCCATGGAAATTACAGTTCATGCGAAAAAGATTTTCTTTTGTTCATGACTTGTGTCCTCAGCACCTAGATCAGAGTCTGGCACATAACAAAGGGGTCAATAAATATTTGTTAGGAGAATGGATAAAAGGTTTGTAATAAGGAACAAATGGGTTGTGATAGAATAATTGAAAAAATGACCACAATTCTCCAACCCTTCTGTACATTTGCAGAGCCTTTGCTGCTCCTTCCATCCGAAGGTAGTGTTGCTGGCCATATTCATCAGTCTAAGCTGGGCTTGTGACTTAGGGCCAGAAAAATGCTGCAGACATGACTGCATGTCAGCTCTGAGTCTGGGTCTCGAGAGATCTTGCATGCTTCTGAAAGGTTGTTGTTGAATCACGCGAATACACCGGGATTCTTGGCCCCCGGAGGAGAAGAATTCAATCCGAGGCCAGAGACGAGGCTTGATCGCTCAGAGCTTTTGTGTAATAAAGTTTTATTAAAGCATAAAGGAGATAGAGAAAGCTTCTGACATAGGCATCAGAAGGGGGCAGAAAGAGCACCCCCTTGCTAGTCTTTAGCTGGATGTTATATAGTCACTAGCAGTCTGTTAATGAAAGAAAGGAATGTCTTATAATTCAGAATAGCACCAGGCCCCTCGCCCATAAGATGTATTTTGGGATAATCTTGGGCCATAAAATAATTAACTTGAATCTTAAAGAAGGGCAGACCACCATACAAATAGTTTCATTTACATAGATTAAGGGAACAATATCTGAGTATAACATACTGGTTTGTCAAGTAGGTTTTGGGCCCAGAGGCGGAACCGACTTGGAGACCGAGTTTGGGGTAAAGGCGTAGCACATTAGCATAGCTTAAGACAAACATTTCCATAAGAAAAAGGCATTGGTTATCTCTAGGCTCAAGAATAGCTAACTTCAGGTGAAACCAGGTGTCATTATGGTAACACAGTATTTTAAGAGAAACCTTTCTTTAAATTTGTATAGAGAAGGAAAAAAAATATTGCTAGTTTGTTTCTTCCTGCCGCTTAAGAGAGATAAAAATGTCTGACACTTGCAGGCTATTTCCTCCATTTGGAGACCCCTGGCCTTCCTGCCTGTTACCCTCTCACTTCCAACCTATCTCTTGAAACCCTGACATCACTATGAAAGACACATGGCCTAGACACGCCTGGCATTGTAACTAGCAGCATGTCAATAGCCAGACCTATAAGTGAACTCATGGGACACTGGCAGCCCCCACCAGCTGCACATAGATGTGAGAGGACCCAGCTGACATCAGATGAGCTTGGCCTAGGTCAGCAGCGTCCATCAGCTGAACATAGATGTGAGAGGACCCAGCTGACATCAGATGAGCTTGGCCTAGGTCAGCAGCGTCCACCAGCTGCACATAGATGTGAGAGGACCCAGCTGAGATCAGATGAGCTTGGCCTAGGTCAGCAGCGTCCATCAGCTGAACATAGATGTGAGAGGACCCAGCTGAGATCAGATGAGCTTGGCCTAGGTCAGCAGCGTCCATCAGCTGAACATAGATGTGAGAGGACCCAGCTGAGATCAGATGAGCTTGGCCTAGGTCAGCAGCGTCCACCAGCTGAGACACAGACCCGTAAAATGCCACTGAATTTTGGGATAGTTTGTTATACAGCAGTAGCTAACTGATATGTAGAATACCCGCACATACACACACACAAACACACATACTTTGGCACATTGTAGATGCTCTATAAATGGTGGTTATTTACTGACATGGTGGACATGCATTATTTGGTAGTCAAAGGGGCCTTTTCCATCTGAAAAGTGATAAGTTTAACAATGAGATGTGCTGTCATATGACCAGGAGAAGGTGCATCCCTGCCAGGTCCTGGGCAGCCCATTTCAGCTCTTAGCCAATATCTCTCCAGCCTGGACTTGGTCCCTTGACCTCAGGGTCAGAAGAGCATTGAGGAGACTTATGGAGATCCCACTCTTTGTTTGACCTGAATAATACATGCATTTTCCTGTTTCTATGATGTTTTCAGGCCTCTGATTTATGGCCACGCACATGGCCCTCCGTTTGCCCTGGCTTTTGTTAATGACCTATCGTGAATTATCCGGGAAAGAAATGTTAAACGAGCTAATTAGGCATTAACCTTACATGATAGATCAACCGCACAATTGGATCCTTCACAGCTACAAATGTGACAGCACAAACATTAAGTATTGATGGGCCCAGGAAGTGCCGAGAGGGTGGAGGGGGACAGGCAGCGTCCAGTGGGGGCGGGAGGAGGAGCGAAGATGCATCCTTGTAAGCCCGCTGGTCAGAGGGGAAATCAGAGGGATGGACTCAGGCTGCCTGTGGACGGAACCCTAAATGTCTCCACTTAGTGCCATCTCATAAAATCAGGAATCATAACAACTCTCTCATGAAGCCGTGAAGAGCAAGTGAGACACCATGTAAGGACCCCAAGGTGGGGAAAGGGGGGTGGGATGAATCGGGAGATTGGGATTGACATATATACACTACTGTGTACAAAAGAGATGACTGATGAGAACTTATTGTATAGCACAGGGGAAAAAAAAAGAAGGCAAAATCTGTTTGTAGGACATATTTTAAGTTAACCTTAAAAATACATTCTGATATACAGTAGGTGCAGACAAATACTCTTCAATTCCACTTACTCGAGGTACCTAGAATAGTCGCATTCATAGAGTCAGAGAGCACACTGGTAGGCGCTAGGGGCCGAGGGTGGGGCTCCAGGGGCTGAGGGTGGGGTGCGTGGGGAGGAGGAATGGGAACTTGGTGTTTAATGGGGACAGAGTTTCAGTTAAGGAGGGTGAACAGTTCTGGAGACGGATGATGGTGAGAGATGCTAAACAGTATGAATGTGGTTACTGCCACAAGACTGTACAGTTAAACACAGTTAAAATAGTATGTTTTATATTATGTGACTTTTACCACAATAAACAAAAAAATTCAAAAAAGGAAATGAGACACCATATCATAAGGACCTGCCGTGGACTCAATCCTTGAAAAATATCTTTTCTTTTCTCTTCCTTTTGGAAAATTTGTCTTTTGAATCCCAGGATTAAAGATTAGTGGGTCTCCCCCCATAAACTACTTAACTCCTGGTAGGCTCAAGTGAGCACCCTAAGCATGAGTGAGGCACACACATGATAGCCCAACTGGATGAGGAGCTGGAATGAGGAGATGACATGTTTTTAAATTAATTTCCTACTGCAGTAGAGTTGCTTTACAATGTTGTGTTAGCTTCTACAGCATAGCAAAATGAATCAGCTATGCATTTACATATATCCCCTCCCTTTTGGAATTATCTCACATTTAGGTCACCACAGAGCATTAAATAGAGTTCCCTTGCTATACACTAGGTTCCCATCAGTTGTCTATTTTATACATAGTATCGATAGTGTATATGTGTGGATCCTAATCTCCCAATTCCACCCCACCTCCTGTTCCTTTGGGATCCATTCCTTTGTTCTCTGTCTCCATCTGGGAACACAGAGAACAGGGAACTCTGCTCAATATTATGTGGCAGCCTAGATGCGAGGGGGGAGAAGGAAATGGCAACCTACTCCAGTATTCTTGCCTGGAGAATCCTTTTGACAGAGGAGCCTGGTGGGCTGCTGTCCATAGGGTCACACAGAGTCAGACACAACTGAATCGACTTAGCATGCATGCATGCATTGGAGAAGGACTTGGCAACCCACTCCAGTATTCTTGCCTGGAGAGTTCCAGGGACAGAGGAACCTGGTGGGCTGCTGTCTGTGGGGTCGCACAGGGTCAGACACGACTGAAGTGACTTAGCAGCAGCAGCAGATGGGAGGGGAGTTTGAGGGAGAATGGATATATGTATATTTGTGGTTGAGTCCCTTCACTCTTCATCTGAAACTATCGCAACAGTGTTAATTGGCTATACCCCAATGTAGAATAGAAAGTTTTAAAAAATATTGGTTCATGATTAAAAAAAAAAAATCTCAGAATAAGAAAACCTTCTTGTTGCATTTAAAAAAAAAGAGTCTACAGAGGCCCCTGTCTATTACACCAGTGCAGAGGATGTTTCATGGGAGCTGAGTCACTGCTGATCATGTTACCCATCATATGCCTGGAATCAGACACCTCCCCAGGCCAAGTGCCCGAAATCTACATGAGGCAGCAAAGCCCTAATTGAGATGATGGAACTGTGAGAGATGCCAGGTGAGATGTGGTTCTTAGGTAGACTGTGTGAATCTGTAACCAGGGAGAGTCAGCTTCATTCTGCTCCACGAAATTGATGGTAGGGTCATGAGTCAGGATTTCTACTGCAAACTCTTTGGGGCACCAAAACTTCACATCTTGAGAGTTGAAACTGTGACATCTCAATAAGGCATGCTCGGACACTTTGAATTTTATTAACACTGAAAATAAATTTACATGAGGGACAAGTGGGTAATTTTTAATTTGCAAAAGTTTGTTGCGGTTTTTATTCTTTTAAAGGCTCTTTTGGAGAAAAAGCACATTTGCAACCACCAAATGACCCCTTTTATCTTTTCCTTTTTTTGAACCCTAAATAGTGGAGGTTTTTGAAGCAGTCATTGAGTGGGTGTTCTTGAGTGTTTGTGGTGAGGCAATTCCCACTTCAGTTATGTGAGAAAAGGGAAGATCTCTTGTCTTCTGCACCCTTCTAGAGATGACAAAAAGATCTAGTCACTCAAGGTTGCCCGGCTTTCAGGTCTCCCCCAATATTCTCTCGACTAGCCTTCCGTCTTCCAAACTCCATTTCCCACCTGCTTCTCTTTTTCTTTTCTTCTAGTTTGCTTTATTCTTTTCCCTCCCACTCTCTCCGCTTTTAAAAAAAATGATAAAAACCCACATAAGATTGATCATTGTAACCATTTTTAAATGATGCTTCAATGGCATTAAGTACATTCACATCATTGTGCAATTATTGCTACCATTCTCCCTAGAACTTGTCATCAGCGAAACCGGAACTTGGTATCCAGTAAACACACTAACTCCCCACCCTTCCCTCCCCCAGCCCCTGGCAACCACCATCGTGCTTTCTGTCTCTATGGATTTGACTCCTCTAGGAACTGCCTATAAATGATATCATGTCATATTTGTCTTTTTGTGACTGGTTTCTGTAGTCAGGATTTTCCAGAGATACAGAACCAATAGTATATATAAAATATCACATATATATACACACATACATAGGTGTGTGCTGTGCGCTAAGTCACATCAGTCATGTCTGACTCTGTGTGACCCTGTGGACTGTAGCCCACCAGGCTCCTCTGTCCATGGGGATTCTCCAGGCAAAAGTACTGGAGTATGTTGCCATGCCCTCCTCCAGGGGATCTCCTGACCCAGGGATTGAACCCACATCTCCTGCATTGGCAGGTGGGTTCTTTACCATTGGTGCCACCTGGGAAGCCCCCCACAATATATATATATATAAAAACATATATATATAAATTATTATATATATTGTTCAGTTGCCAAGTCGTGTCCGACTCTTTGCAACCCCATGGACTGCAGCATGCCAGGCCTCCCTGTCCCTCATATTGTGTATTATATATATATTATATGTTAGTTGCTCAGTTGTGTCTGACTCTTTGTGACCCCATGGACTAGCTCGCCAGCATCCTCTGTCCATGGAATTCTCCAGGCAAGAATGCTGGAGTGGGTGGCTATTCCCTTCTCTAGGAGATCTTCCCGACCCAGGGATCGAACCTGGTCTCCTGAATTGCAGCAGACTCTTTACCATCTGAGCCACCAGGGAAGTCCCATACATTATATATTAGTGTATATTAATATTATATATACAGTTATTTATAAGGTTTAATTATATATATGATTGTTGTTTAGTCACTAAGATTTATGTGTCTATATACATACGTACATGTATACACACATCCATACATATGGGCTTGGACTTCCCAGGTGGCACGAGTGGTAAAGAGCCCCTCATGCCAATGCGGGAGACATGAGAGACACAGGTTCAATCCCTGGGTTTTGAAGATCCCCTGGGGTAGAAAATGGCAACCCTCTCCAGTATTCTTGCCTGGAAAATTCCATGGACAGAGGATCCTGGCAGGCTACAGTCCTGGGGTTGCAAAAAGTTATCCATAACTGAGTGACAGTATGCATGCATACATATATATACACACATATATATATGTATATATATATGATTTAGTATAAGGAGTTGGCTCATGCAGTTAAGAAGACTAAGAAGTCTTGCAAGCTGCACTTGGCCAACAGGAAAGCCAGTAGAGCTGATGGGGTATGTTCTGGTCTGAGAGCAGGAGAAGAAGAATGTCTCAGTTTAAACAGTCTGGAAGAGAGAGAGTGAATTCTCCACTTTTTTTCTCTTTGGGTCGTAAGGTTTTCAGAGTTCATCTATATTGTCTCATGTGACAGAATGTCACCCTTTTGAAGGTTGAATAATATTCCATTGTGTGAATACACCATTATCTGTTTATCCATCCATCTGTTGATGGACATTTGGGTCGCTTCCACTTCTTGGCTATTGTGAGTAATGCTGCTGTGAACATTTTTGTTTAAGTATCTCTTCCTGCCTCTGTTGTGTTCTTCAGTGAAATATTTCAAAGCTCCCAGGATGGGCGAGCATCCTTTGTCTCGGATTCACTCGGCTGCCTCTGGCTTTGTCATTTTAGCCTGTGATAAAGTTGGCTCAGTCATATCTAAGGGAACAACAAGAATTGTCCATCACCTTAGTAACTGGTTCTAAGGTGGGTGAGACAGGGGAGACAGAATAAGGAAAAAACATGGTCTTTTCCACCAGTCAGGTAAGTCAGAGGTGGTCCGCAACAGGGCAGGTGAATACTAGGCATCAAAGAAGGAGTCTGTAGAAGAAAGAGCTTAGACTTGGCATTACACAATCTGAGGTCAAATCGAGGCCCTTACCAGCCTCAGTCATCCCATCTGGAAAATGAGGATGATGCTTCCTATGTTCCAGGGCCATGTTGCAGATGAAAGAAAAGAGCCCGTGCTAAGGGGCAGGTACCCAGAGGCACTAGAGGATT
The DNA here is from genome assembly GCF_019923935.1 of Bubalus bubalis. Classification (NCBI taxonomy): domain Eukaryota; kingdom Metazoa; phylum Chordata; class Mammalia; order Artiodactyla; family Bovidae; genus Bubalus; species Bubalus bubalis. Next base: position 13,492,353 of record NC_059173.1, on the reverse strand, counting down.
CTTAGCTTAGCTCCTTCTTTCCTTATGTAGCACAGACCTTAAACAGCCCAGGACCATGAAGACCGAAGAGCTCAAATGGTTCCCTTGTTACATTTCAGGTACAGAAGTATTAAAGTCTGAAAGTGGGGTTTGCTTCAAACAGGGGCAGAGGGTGCGGTGCCTTCAGACCTCCTGTTTTTTTCCAGGAATGGCTTCCTCTGTGGCTCCTGACCCAGGCGAGCCTGTGGGCTTCCAAAAATCTGTGGCTTGAACAACCTTCTTCTTAATCTTGATGTTCAGATCTTGGTGTCGGCACCTTTGGGTTGGAATGCTGCCTTTTGAGCAGAGCTGATCTTTCTCTGTTTTGCTCTCTCTCCTTTATTTGGGACACAGAAAGAGGGGGTCCTCTCCTACTCAACATTATTATAATCTCCCTCCAGAAGATAAGGAGGGAGAGAGTCTTGAGTTTCCGTGCCCTCGATGAAGTGGGTGGCTTTTCCTCTACTTTCCTGCATTCCTGTTGGAGTCCAAGCCTGTTTCATTTTTCAAGCAGAGAATAAGGTGTGGCCCTGTCCCTGTGGTTCATGTGACAAACATGTTCTGAGCACCTACTATGTGCCAGGCTTTACATTGCTGTGTGTGTGCATGTAGTGACGTCAGTTTGTTGCCCTCATGGCACTCAGGGTCTTGTAGAAATGAGGGAGACGAGTTAACCGTGACAATGACTCTTCAGTGGGATAAGTGGTGTGACAGTGAGAGGCAATGGGACCAGAGAAAAGAGTCATCGAATGCAGGGAAGGCTTCCTGGAGGAGGCCATATGATCTGGGAGAAGTGTACAGGATGAGGATGAAGTAGCCAAATTAAGAAGGGTGGGAGGACTTCCCTGGCACTCCAGGGGTTGGCAGTATGTGCTCCCAATGCAGGGGGCACGTGTTGGATTCCTGCTTGGAGAACTAATGTCCCCCATGCTGACTGGTGCAGTCAAAAACAGAAATTAAATAACAATTAAAAAAACAAAAAAGAAGTGTAGGGAAGACATGCATGTGGAAGGGACAGAATGTGTAAAGACTTGGATGAAAAAAGGATCATGGCTTCTCGGAAATTACAGACAACCTGGGAGGTATCATGGATTGGGTTCCAGACTACCTCCATAAAGTGAGTATCACAATAGAGAAAGTCCTGTGAATTCTGTGTCCCAGTGCACATAAAAGTTATGTTTATGCTATACTATATTCATTGAAAGTGATTATTTTTAAACAACAGCAAAGGTAGAAATACTCAGTATAGGCATGTACTATAATAGCTTGGATAACAATGCCAATGGAAAAAACACACAGGTCTTCAGCTTGGCTGCTCATCCAAAGTTGCCATAGAGAATATTTTCAGTGATAATTTTGTTTATAAACTAGGCAAAATTTGCTGTTGTCAGCCCACTATATACATATATTGTTGTTCAGTCGCCCAGTCATGTCTGATTCTTTGCAATCCCATGGACTGCAGCACGCCAGGCCTCCCTGTCCCTCACCATCTGCTGAAGTTTGCCCAAGTTCACGTCCATTGCATTGGTGATGAGATCCAGCCATCTCATCCTCTGATGCCCTCTTTTCCTTCTGCCCTCAATCTTTCCCAGCATCAGGGACTTTTCCAATGAGTCGGCTGTTTACATGACCAAAATACTGGAGTTTCAGCTTCAGCATCAGTCCTTCCAGTGAATATTCAGCGTTGATTTCACTTAAGATTGACTGGTTTGATCTCCTTGCAGTCTAAGGGACTCTCAGGAGTCTTCTCCAGCATGTATAGTCTATGAAGTGTGCAGTAGCATTATGTCTTAAAAAACAGGGAAGGGTTGAGGGCAGGAGGAGAAGAGGGCGACAGAGGATGAGATGGTTGGATGGCATCACCAACTCAATGGACATGCGTTTGAGCAAGCTCTGGGAGATAGAGAAGGACAGGGAAGCCTGGCGTGCTGCAGTCCATGGGGTCACAAAGAGTTGGACATGACTTAGTGACCGAACAACAACAACATACTTAATTAAAAATGACTTATTGTTTAATTGTGCTAACCGTCCTCTGAGCCTGTGAGTAGTAATCTTTTCGCTGGTGGAGGGTTGGAAGTATCGTGAGGCTTACTAAAACGTGACACGGGGACTCAAGTGAGGATGTGCTGTTAGAAAAATGGCGATGATAGATTTGCTCCATGTGGGGTTGTCACAAACCTTCAGTCTGTTTAAAAATATATATATATATATATAAATTTAAAAAGGATGGCTTCCCCTGTGGTCCAGTGGTTAAGACTCTACCTTTCAATGCAAGGGGTGCAGGTTTCATCCCTGGTCAGGGAGCTAAGATCCGTGCGATGTGACCAAAATTTTTTAAAAAATTGCAGTATCTGAGAAACAGTAAAGCAAAGCACAATAAAATGAGGGATGCCTGTTTAGTGTTTGGTAAGCAGTTTAGTATTGCTAGGGAGCGGAGCCCTCAAGGGATGGGGAATTTAAGAAATGAAGCTGGAAAGGTCTGTAGGAGCTGGTTAAGGCGTTTGGATTTGACATTAAGACACAGGAGCTACTGAGAGAACTTGGGCGGATGAGAGAGAGTGTCAGATTCACATTTGAAAACTTCCCTTGAGCTGCAGCAGATTGGAGAAGGGAGATGAGGACAGGGAAACCATCAAAAGAGAAAATCGGCCCCATACTGGGGGCCCGTAATTAGCAGCAGAGGGTGGGCTCCATGCATGACTCAGTCAACTCACTGCCCTGAACCTTTATTAAACACCAACTGTGTACCCGCTGGGATGACAGACATCAGCCCCGAGATGCCTAATGCACGAGTGAGCGCTTATGTGGAGACAAGATGGCCAAGAGGAGAGAAAATAGATTTGAAGATGCAGACGGGGGAGGGGGGTCACTGGAGGGGATGAGAGAGAAAGGTATAAAGGTCAGCTGGGGGCTTCATCTTGGCACGAAGATTTATAACCTCCCCGCTCTTGGTCTCGCCTCCCCTCCCCATCCTCGCCCCCTTTCTCTTTCTGGCGGCATGTTCTAGACATACACATTATCTCTATTAATACCAGCCACAAGGTCATTACTCAGGCACCAACTTTTCCTCCAGCATAAATATTTATACAGGACTGACCTGTGACTGCTGCGTTTTCCTTTTATTTGATTCCTGCCGCCTTTTGTGTCTTGCGAGTCTGTCGGCTAATGTGTTTAGCCCCTCTGTCTGGAACCTTTCGGAGCCAGCCGAGTCTCTGGGAATGGAAGAGGGGGGCGGAGGGGAGGTGAGAAGCAGGAGGAGGCAGGGTGGGTACCGCTTGCCGGACATCAGTGAGAACTCTAGTGGTGAGGATGTGAGGAGCGCTTGACCGGCTGTTTAATAACAGGCTGGCCAAGTTCTAAAGGAAAGGACTGTGTGTCAGGGGGTGGTCATGGGGGTGGGGGGCTCTTTTCTCCCTGAACCCTGCACCCCACCCCAAATCTGGGTCAGAAGCAGGCTTCAGTGAAACTCACAAAGCTGATGTATCCGGATCCTACCTTTTGTAAGAACTTCTTTTCTGACCTTGAGTGTGGCCTGGCAAAATTTTCTTGGGTCAGGGATTCTTATAAAATTGGCAAAGCCAGATATTTTTGCATGCTTTCTCTTAGAAATTCCCTCATTTAGTGAATTACAGGTGCCAGCCCCAGCTCGCCATTCCTGGACCTGGATCTGTCCCCACTGGTGCTGATTTGACTTATATATGATTCTTTGGCTGGGAGTAAAGGGAAAGATTTAAATATTGAATAAAATCATGATAATAGTAATATTAACAACCATCATAATAGCTACTACTACTGTTAGAGTACCTACTGCTTACCAGCTTCCCTGATGGCTCAGATGATCAAGAATCTGCCTGAAATGCAAGAGACCTGGGTTCGATCCCTGGGTCAGGATCCCTGGAGAAGGGAATGGCTAAGTTTTCTTGCCTGGAGAATTCCTTGAACTGAAGAGCCTGGCAGGCTACGGTCCATGGGGTCACAAAGAGTCAGACACGACTGAGTGACTAGCTCTATCACTTTCACACTTTCGCTGCTTACCAGGTTTTCCTCATTTTATTCTTTAATGATCTTGAGACAAGCATCCTCACCCCTAGGAATTTGGGGCTCAGGGAAGTTAAGCATCTAATGTCTCATGGTTAGTAAGTAGGGGACCTAGGACCAGGACCCAGGGTATGTGCTTTCCTGTAAACCAGCGGTCCCCAACCTTTTTGGCATGAGGGACTAGTTTCATGGAAGACAGTTTTTTCCACAGACCAGGGCTGGGGGATGGTTTGGGGATGATTCGAGTGCATTACGTTTATTGTGCAGTATATTTCTATTATTGTTACATCAGCTCCACCTCGGATCATCAGTCATTAGATTGTAGAAGTTGGGGACCCCTGCTCTAAACCTCTGAAAGTAGGAGTAATTGGAATAATGTGGAGTATGTCTGCCATGTCCCAGGCACTGGATAGATACATATTTATTTCATACCCTCTAGCAAACAATCCTGCAGGGTTAGGAAGAGAAAATTGGCCCCATTCTGCAGGTGAGAAACCAGAGGAAGGTAATGTTGCTAAATCAATACAGAAAATACATCACAAGTCAAAATCGGAGATCTCATGGGTCTGATACTTCCCCAGTGGCATGACTGCACAGGTCGGCAGGGAGCAACCCCCAATGCAGTTTGGTAGTGCAATTAAGGGGCTGATTTCCCTCATTATTTTCTTTTATGCTGTTTTGACAAAGTCATCAAGAGAATTCTATACATTTTACAAAAGAAAAATAGAGATTTAAGAGAACACTTTCTTTCCCTCTGCTAGTGAGTTGGACCTGAGGCCGAGGTGGGGGCTGATGAAACTCTGAAAGGGGGAAGCTACTTTGATCAAGATCATTAATCCGGTGTTTTATTTATTTTTAAAAAATTTTTTGAGCTCTGATTCATTTTATTTTTAAAAATATTTTATCTGTTTGGCTGCAGCAGGTCTTAATTGCAGCACGAAGGATCTGCTATCGGGGTTGCAGCATGCGGAATCTTTAGTTGCGGCATGTGGGGTCTAGTTCCCTCACCAGGGATGGAACCTGGGCACCTTAGCCACTGGACCACAGAGGAGTCTCAAAAGACAGGTGTTTTAAGGGACTGCTTCTCTGCCCCGAGTGCACCCCCTCCTTCCACCTCCTACCCCCCAACCCAGGCCTCAGCCCTTTCGATGGCTGCTGAGGAATGCTAAGCCACCAGCAACCTCCTTTAAGGTCAGAGATGTATATGTTTTCACTCCCAGTGTGTCCTTGGTACCCAGCACCATTTCTGGCACAAGAGTAGGCACTTAATAAATGTTCATTGCATTAATGAATGAGCACATAAATGTCCTTCTACCAGGGACCACCCCTTAGAAGTATATGAATTTTAATGAAAGCTCTGAGACTCAAAAAAGTCCTTAATGACTTAAAGGCCCCGGGTCCCACTTTAAGGGGTATTGACAGAGCACATGCAGGCAAGAGAGGAGGATTTGGTGCTATTCCAATGGCCATCTTCCTCAATAATGAGCTGTGAGAATTTGGAAAGTCAGTTCTCCCCTGTAAGCCTCTGTCCCATCTAGAGAAACAAGGGGTGGACTGTATGGGTTCTAAGGGTGAGGCAGATTGGTGCCATGAAGGATGGAAAACATTTCCTGGGCCCAGGTCGCAGCTTCACCAGGATGAGCTGCATGTCTCATATGCAAGTGACTCAGCCTTTCTGTGCTTCTGTTTCCCCATCTGGAAAATGGGCATAATTGTAGTACGTGACTCAAGGAGATTTTACAAGGATTCAGTTAGTTAACACATATCAAATCTAGGGACTTCCCTGGCAGTCCCGTGGTTAAGACTTCACCTTCCAATGCAGGGGGTGCAGGTTCGATCCTTGGTCAGGGAGCTAAGAACCCACATACCTTGTGGCCAAAAACCAAAGCATAAAACAGAAACAATATTGTAACAAATTCAATAAAGACTTTAAAAATGGTCCACATTAAAAAAAAAACTAAAAAAAATACATATCAGATGTAAAGGTCTTAGGACAACACCTGGCATAAAGGACATGACTCATACATGTTGTCCATGACAATTATCCATGTCTATGAATTAGGAGATATTGTATTCACATTATATTCATAATAGTAATCATAATAGTCATCATTGATCAAGTGCTTACAATATGCAAGACATTATGTCCTTTGCTCCTTGCGAAACACTACAGGGTGTTTATTTTTCATGGGCTCCAACTTGCAGATGGAAAACCAGAAGCACAGAGCATCTAAGCCACTGGACTGAAGTCACACAGTCTCTTGATATAGGGGAGGATATTAACTTGAGTTTTGCACCAAAGTTTGGCTACAAATTCAGGTATTTACCAAGGCCAGGCAAGTAACTCTACTGGGTAAAAGGAACTGGCATAAGACAAGAGGTAAAGAATTGCATGCATTTTGATCAAGCATAACATTAGCCTTGTTGCTTTGCCTTTTGAATTTATGTTGGTTCTCTAGTGTGACTGCCATTTGAATCATGTGAGGATTCAAAAAAGTAATGACATCAGGTTTCATGCCCAGAGACTGTGACATAGTTGGTGTGGGTGATGGCACCCTAACAACAGATTTTAATCTGTTCTACAGTTGATTCTAGTGCATCGCTAAGATTGAGAGCCACTGTTTAAGGGCACGGAGTGAGCAAATAAGACATGCTGGCTGCCATACTCAGCAAGGGAACCACCCATTTACAACCTTACATAAAGATAAATCTTCGAGATGGATCAATCTATCCATCCACTCTCACCCATCTGCCATCTGCCTGCCCACACATCCCCCCACCATTCACCATCCCAAACATCTATTCTTCCATTCTTCTATCCTTCCTTCTTTCTTTTCACCCACCCACCCATCCATCTATCCACCCACCCATTCATCTATCCATCCATCCACTCACTCATTCATCCATCCACTCATCCATCAACCCACCATTCATCCATCTACCCACCCATCCATCCATCCACCCACCCTTCATCTATCCATTCACCCATCCATCCATCCACCCGCCCATTCATCCATCTACCCACCCATTCATCTATCCATCCATCCATCCCTGTAGTCATCCATTCATTTATCTGCCTGTTTACAAACCCATCCATATGTCCACTTACCCTTCAACCCTATTCTTTTGTCCATCTACCCTGCTGCTATTTTATCCTTTCACACATCTGTCTATCCACCCATTCCTCCCTCTCTTCTTTCGTTTCCCCTCCCCCTCCCTTCTATCCTTTCTCCCATCTTTCCTTCCTTCCTCAGTTGTGCCTTCTGCTCCAGACCACAGCCTGGACTGACCCTCGGCACAGGCCTACTTGCAATGCCATCAACGGCTACTCCCATCTCTTCTTCTAAAAGTTCCATGTCCACGATTTAGGTGTTAGTAAACTTCGTGGAGATGTCTGACAGAAGTGAGCCAGAGAAAGAAAAGAAATCTGTTTCTGGTTTTCCCTGATGACCTTTCTTTCCCAAGGAAGTCTCTTATAAACACTTCCAGCACTGGCAGACGCCAAGACTTTTGAACGGCTCCTCCAAGTCGAAAGGCAATCTCGAGTGCATACCTGGTGTGTGCTGATCTGAATCCAGAGGGAGGGTTAAGTGAGGTTCCGACTGTGCAATCCAGGGCCAGCCCCAGGGCTCTCCTCTCCTTTCACAGCTGCAGTGTGAAGGCCGGACTACAAAGGCTGCTCCTGAGTTCCTGACGTGACTTTCCACTTCAAGAGTCTCTCCCCATCCCAGCTTCTAAGTGTGTTTGTTATCCTTGGCGTGACTGATATTTTGAACCAGATAATTCTTCACTGTGGGAGTCCGTCCCATGCATTGTGGGCTGTTAGCAGCATCCTTGGTCTGCACCCTTTTGATGTCAGCAGCATTCTGCCCTCCCCCTCTGCCTCTGGCTTGTGGCAACCAAAAATGTCTTTGGACGTTACCATATAAATTTGGGGTGGGGTGCAAAATGGTCCCCTGTTGAGACCCACTGTTTTAAGTCAGGCTCGTGGTAATTAGCGAGATGTTACTCTTTGGAATGTTCTCCTTGTCAATAATGATTATTAATTATAATGCTACTCACCAGTATCATTACAGTGGACTCAGCATTATATATGTCACTCTCTCTAATAATAACAATCATGATGTAATAGTGATAGTAATGATACTTAGCAGTGATGGTCCCTCAAAATAGATTAGGGGCATGTGGTTCTCAACCAGGCCTACAGATCAGAAATACCCAGAGAGTTTTAAATGTCACAATGCCCGCTCTGGAGGTGGGATCCAGGCAACAGCATTACTAGAACTACCCAAGTGATTCCAAGTACAGCTGAGCTAGAGAACTTAAGGTCTGGGGTGACTTTATATCCAGGTTTTCCCAAGACATTCACCATTTACATCTGTTGTCCCAGATCAATAATAGCATTCATTCTTCAACATGCCCTGGTTTAGACAGTATTAACTATGTACTTACCCGCTGTGTATCTCATTTGATCTTCTTACCAACACTCAAAGATAAGGGACAGGTATTATCCTCACGGATGCCTATGAAGAGCTAAGACCTAGAGAGAAGACATTGTTGGCTCAAGGTTGCACCGTTTGTAAATGACTGAGGCAGGATTTGAACCCGGAACCGGTTTCACTCTGATGCCAGGGGCTGCTGCACCATCTCTATACCAGCCTCATTAGATTTCATGTGGATGAGCGTTTATGAAGAGTTGGTCTGTGATAAGAGACATTATTTCCTTTGTAATGACAACATTCACATCTTTTGGGATTCTAAAGTGTTTTGAAGATCAGCACAGGCCTGGTTTTTTCCTAGTTGGAGTTTTTCTTTTCTTTCTTTTCCTTCTTTTGCATGAAAAAGCAACAGACTGTTTGAGTCCACATGCACACAGTTGGGCATCTTTCTCCACTCCCCACAGATGCCCATACTTAAGTCAGGTGCTCTTGGGTTTAGAGCCAGACAGACCTGAGACAGATCCTGGCTCTACCACTTGCTTTCTGTGTGACTTTGGTGAAGTGACTTTAATTCCTCTGTGGATCCAATTTTCTCATCATTATACTGAGTATAACGATACCGTTTTTCTTATGGAGGCTTACATGAAGCAATGTCTATGCTTGGCTATTCTTATTGTTGTTGTTATTATGGTCATGATGACCAAAATTTTTGTTGGTAATATAAATGATCACAGTTATTGTGTTGTCTTTGTGGGGGTCACCTGTGAGGAATATTCTGGAAAAATCTGCATTTTTCCTGCAGCTTCCGATGCATCCTAGGGTCTCAGGCCAGCCTGCACTGGTACTGCCAGCATTTAATACTCATTCTAGGCTGATGCCTTGGCCATGGGGCTGGGGTATTTTTTTAATGAATGCTTATCGGAGTAGAGTTGCTTTACAATGAAATATTGGTTTCTACTCTACAGCAAAGTGAATCAGCTATACTTATAAATAGATAACTAAGGAGCTGGAGTGTTATGGGGAACTCCTGTGGCTTAGTGGCTATGGTGGGTTGAATGGCTATCTCCAAAAAGAATGTCTCTACGTGAGATCATTCTGGATTACCTGGGTGGGACCTAAATTTGACGAAAGGAATCCTTATAAAAATGAGGCAGAGGGAGATTAGACAGATGAATGGGGAAGATACAGAGACACAGAGGAGGAGGCCATGTGCAGACAGAGGGAGAGATGGGGTGATGCTCTCACAAGCCAAGGAATGCTGGGAGCTCCAGAAGCTGAAAAAGGTGAGCAGTGATTCTCTCTAAGAACCTTCAGAGGGAGAGCCTGTCCCTGCCACCGCCTTGATTTTGGACTTCTGGCCTCCAGAGCTAAGAGCATATAAAGTCCTGAGTTGTTGTTGTTGTTGTTGTTTTTAATATTTATTTATTTATTTGGCAGTGCAAGGTTTTAGTTGTGGCATGCGGGATCTTTTTAAATTGCAGCATGCAAACGCTTGGTTGTGGCATGACGAACCTAGTTCTCTGACCAGGGATTTAAACCCGGGCCCCCCGCATTGGGAGTGCCTAGTCTCAGCCACGGGACCACCAGGGAAGTCCCAGCCCTATTGTTTTAAGCCTCCAAGTTTGTGGCCATTTGTTACATCAACCCCAGAAAATTAGCACAGCAGCCTCACCAGCAACAGTGCTAAAAATGCAAACTGGGAAAAGGAGCCTGGATTGAAAGCCAGGTGACTGGTGTCTAGGCTTGGGTCTGTTTTCACTTCTGGGTGACCTTAGAGAATGCAGTTTTCCTCCCTGGACTTTAGTGTCTTCATCTGTAAAATGGAGAGTAGGCTGATTCTTGGGTGGGAAAGTCTTCTTGTACGTGCGCTCACTTGCTCAGTCATGTCTGACGCTTTGCGACCCCCTGGACTGTAGTCCACCAGGCTCCTCCATCCATGGAGTCTTTCAGGCAAGAATACTGGAGTGGGTTGCCCTTTCCTACTCCAGGGGCCAGACAGTTTATGAACGTAGGTGAAGCGAGCCTGGATAGCAGCGTACTAGGGAGAAAGGGTGACTGGGTCAACTTGGGGGCCCTTAACCCTTTGAAGGATGCACCCATCATTCAGCTCCTGCTAATTGTTGCCAGACAGGAATGCCGGCATAATGTCGCCAGAACTTCTTATTTTTCAAGAGAAGGGAGATATCCAGCTTTTTATGTAAAATCTGATTTTTGAATGTTTGTAGTTAATTTACATTTCTTACAAGCATGACACGGGCCAAGTAAAGCAATTCTGCAAGCCAAAAATGACCTCTAATCTAGTTGATCTTCAAGGTCTCCTTCCAGCCCCTGAAGCTCTGATTCTCTGACTTACAGGAATACCCGTGGCTTCCAGAGCCCTGACCTTGACAAACTCAGGAGAGTAGGCCAGGGAGGATGGCAGCAGTGTGGTGGGAGAAAGTGGGCTCATCCATTTAGACCTGGGCGGGAACCCTGGAAGAAGAAACCCAAGTGCTTTGGTCCAGAAGGGCCTGATCATTCATTTCCCCCCTCCTTACCGAGCTGCTGGGTTTCAGGTAGCAGGCTTGATTTTTATGTGCAAAGCTTAAGCCCCCTAGTCAGCCTGGGCCCCATGGTGCCCCATAAATCATAGGCTGTTTTTATTATTATTAATAAAATCCAGCTGATACTAGAAGTGCTAAGGAAATGTGGCATGGGAGAAGGAAAGGCTGGAAAATGGATGAAGACTGGCCTTGCACCCATAAGCAGATGGTTTGAGAATTCAACATTTTCCATCAGAAAGGCAGGTTTCTGTTTGTTTTCACCCATTCCTGTGCTTAAGGGAGCATTTATGATGTGATGCAGGAGACTCAGGTTTGATCCTTGGGTTGGGAAGATGCCCTGGAAGATGGCATGGCAACCCACTCCAGTGTTGTTGCCTGGAGAATCCTCATGGACAGAGGAGCCTGGCAGGCTACAGTCCATGGGGTGGCAAAGAGTCAGACTGAAGTGACTTGGCACGCACACACACATGATGTGCCCATCACCGCCAGGGGACTGAGGATACAGGAGCGCATATGGGAGATGCCTTCCTGCCATCATGGACTTGAGTCCCCGGGAGGGGAGGGCGGATAATTAGATGAGTGATTCCTCAATGTGTGAAAAAGATGCAATAGAACAGGATTTGTGGAAGATGTATGGGAGGGGTCAAAGCATCAGTCCCAGTGGGAAGGCCACTTAAGCTCTCAGCAGAAAGACGTGCAGAAGCCAGTTAGGCAAAGAGCATGTACACAAGAACCAGAGCCCTGCCGAGGACGACACATCCAGGACAGGAGCGCCTGATTCAAAGAACCAGTGATGCGATTAACTTCTCAGGGCGTCAATATTCCCACCTGAAAAATGAGAGGGCTGTTCTGGACAGTCTCTGGGGTCCTTTAAGCTCGGCTAGCCCATGAATCTTGGGTGACAAACTGAAATTGAGATGGATTGGCAACATTTTGCCGTACCTGTTTAGCCTTTGTTGGCCAGAATAATAATTGAAATTACAGCTCTAGAAGCTGGTGAGGGTGGAGCGAGACCTTTTCCAGCTGCAGGTTTCATCACTGTGATCGTGGGTGGTGCCAACACCACCCACTGAATGTGCCTTGAGCTTTGGTATCGGGTTAGAAGTCTTCCCTTATCAGTAGGGATAGTCATGGATTTGTTGTTGTTCAGTCTCTCAGTCATGCCTGACTCTTTGCAACCCCATGGACTGCAGCATGCCAGGCTTCCCTGTCCTTCAGTATCTCCTGGAGTTTGCTTGAACTCATATCCATTGAGTCAGTGATGCCATCCAGCCGTCTCGTCCTCTGTTGACCCCTTCTCCTTCTGCCCTCCATCTTTCCCAGCATTAGGGTCTTTTCTAATGAGTTGGCTCTTTGCAATGGTTAGAGTCTATTTACCAGGGGCTCAGTATGTGCATCCTTCACCACATAGCAAGTATGTATCAAGTCTCAGACACCATGCTAGAGGGTTGGGAGATGGTGGTGAATAAAGTGGGAAGATTTGAGGCTGACACGGAGCTCAGATGGGTACCACAATGAACTAGAGAATGCTTGCAGAGTGAAATGATGAAACTAAGTGTGTGGGTGTGTATGTGTGAGAGAGAGAGAGGGAGAGAGACAGACACACACACACATACACACACACAGAACAAGAGAGCATGCAAACTAAAGGTTATACTTGACGTTAGGCAGTCCCAGGTGACCACCTTGAGAAGACGACTTCTGAGCAGAGATCTGAAGTGGCCAAGACATCAATCAGGGGAGATAAGGGGAAGGGCATTCCAGTACAAGGAGCAGCAAGTTCAAAGACAACGAGGTAGGAATTAAGTTGACATGTTCTCGGAAGAGGGGCAGTGGAGGGCTGAAGCCTAGTGGGCAAGGGAGAAATTGGGCGGGTGTCAGGGTTGGAGCCTGGAGGGTCTTTTCTTTCTGAGCGCAGTGAGAGCCTCCTGAAAGGTGTTAAGCAGGGGGATGAGGTGATCTGATGTATGTTTGACAAAGACAACCTTGACCGTTCCTTGGAGCAGCAAGTGTGGGAGCAGAGGGACCAGGCAGGAGCCCGTTGAAGTTGTCCAGGCCGGAGATGATAATGGCTTGCTAGCAGAGGAGACAGAGTAAGGGATCATCTTTAGGGCACCTTTTGGAAATTTGTGATGGATTGGCTACAGACGAACAGGGAAGCTGGAGGAATCAAAAGAGAGGAATCAGAAGCACCCCCATGTTTTTGCCTTGTTTGGTCCAATGGATTTTCATATTTAATCCTCACAACTACCCTTGGAAAGGTGGGTATTATTATCCCCATTCTATGACTGGGCCCACTGAGCCATCTCTAAAGGTCAGAACCAGAATTTCAACCAAGTCTGTTCTCCCCTAGAGGCCATTCGGAATCCTCTCTGTTCATGAATTTCTTTCTCTCCTTGTTCACATGGCTCCATTCCATCCTCAGGGACTGGCTTGCCACCCAGGATCCAGCCTTTTCCCTCTCGCTTTGGGTGAGAGACCAGGTCGGTGGAGCTCAGTCGGGTAACCCCCTGAAATGTCAGATCCTGTCAGCTCTCTGGAGGCAGAGACCAACGGGGCAGAAAGTGCCTCTGGAACCCGCTCTGGGAAGTGTGTCTCACCAACCCTTTGAAAGCTGCCCGGGATCTCTGTGCCCCCGCCCACCCCTGCTCCTCCGATGGCTTCTAGCTTTCCACTGGTGACAGCTCCCATGATCCCCTGTGACAGGGGGAATATGCAGCCACAGGGATGCAGCTCCGTGCCCGGGAAATGTCGCCTCCAATTGATGTCATGGAGAAGAGAGAAGCAATTAAGGCGCCAGCCAATTCTTGAAGCTCTGGCTCCAGGCAAACTGTGGGGGTTGGAGAGGGAGATGGACGGAGGAAGAACAGCCAAAAGAGGGTTGACGAGCAGAGGGTGAGTTGGGAAAAGGTGCCCATTTTATGCCACAGAGTAGGTCTGCAGTAGGTCTGTGTTGAACATGAAACTGTAGTGGATGCTGTGGTGTGCCATCTAGATGCCCCCATCTTCAGAACCAAGGGACTCATTCCTCTAGCTCCAGAGATGTTAGATGTTTCTGGCTCACAGCTGAGTCTCTCTGCAGGACTTGCAGGACTCTCCGGGGGAAGCCTACACCCAGTGACTCATGGATCTGCTGTAGAAAGGTCCAGCGCCCTTGTGTTGACTTAAACCAGCTCTGATAAACCATCTTGTCTGCCGAGTTCCCTGTAGAACTGACTGAGCCACCCACATCACAGCCCATATTCTTCCTCTGCCCAGTCCTGCTGCTTCTTCTTCTTTTTACTTATTTATTTATTTCTGGCTCTGCTGGGTCTTCATTGCTTCAAGGGCTTTTCTCTAGTTGCAGCAGGTGAGGGTTACTCTCTAGTTGTGGTGTGCTGGTTTCTCATTGCAGTGGCTTCTCTTGTTATGGAGCACGGGCTCTAGGGCACTCAGGCTTCAGTAGCTATGGCATCTGGGCTCTGTAGTTGAGGATCCCAGGCTCTAGGGCACAGGCTCTATAGTTGTGGTGTGCAGGCTTAGTTGCTCCATGGCAAGTGGGCTCTTCCTGGACCAGGGATCGAACCCGTGCCTCCTGCATTGGCAGGCAGATTCTTTACCACTGAGGCACCAGGGAAGCCCCAGTCCTGCTTCTTTTGCTTCCTGAAAGGTATTGTTCCTGTGAGCAATCCCCAGTGAAGCCCTTGACTATAGATCTCTGTCTCAGAAAACCCAGTCTCAGACAAATGCCTTACGGTGACAAAAACCATTAGTATATGGCCATTTATAGTGTCCATCCCACCTTCCAAGTTCTACGAGGGAAGGAGTCTTACTAGATTAAACCCTGGGCTCTCCTTTGTAGTGGAGAATCTGGGTAATGGGTGAAACAGAGCAAAAAAGAGAAAAAAAGAAAGAAATCACAGAGGATTTTGTATCTGTATTATAAAAATTCCCAGAGTTAAGGGAGAGGGGAGAAAGCTAGAAAATCTGTGATGGTGGAGTTTCAGAAATGGATATTTTAAAGGGGGAGAGGAAGAGTTGATATTTCCAGGTACAACTGACATCTAAATGGAGGATGCTGGTGGAGGCAGGACTGAGAATAAATTAAAAAAATTAATTTATTTGGCTGCACCAGGTCTCAGTTGTGACATACAAGCTCTTAGTTGTGGCCTGTGGGATCTAGTTCCCTGACCAGGGATCGAACTCAGGCCCCAAGCTTTGGGAGCGTGGAGTCTTGGCCACTGGACCACCAGGGAAGTTCCCAAGAATACTTTGTTTTCTGACTTTAGAGACTGGACTGTATGGGAGACTGGGTTACAAGTATTACTTAATGGAAAGGGGGTAAATAAAAGTGAAGGAAGAAAAGATAACTATGAATGAAAAAGAGGTGTAGGAAAAAAGAAGATATATCCCTGTGACTTGGAGAAGAGTCAAATAGAATTTAGAAGAAAAAGGATGAAATTTGAGTGAAAAGACATACTTCTCATAGTGTTGGACATTTCAGCCAAATTGCCAACACACCCAATATTCTTCCATCATTAAAATTGCCTTGTCTGCCACTCCCTGTGGGGTGAGTATAGAGAGGCTGGTCTTTGCACAGACATTGGCACTTATTAGCTCAGGGGTGTGTGTTAATTAGGTTAAGATCCTACAGCTATAACAAAGAGCAAAATAATAATAATCCAAGAAAACTGCCTTATTTCTTTTGCAATAATCCAAGCATAAGCAGTGTGTTTGGCATGGTTATCCCACAGGGATGGAATCCCTGTCTCTGACTCCTTCTATCTCATTTCTCTGTGTTAGCATTTGGGATCGAATGTGATTGCTCCAGTTTCTGCCATAAAGTCTGTATTCTGTTCAGTGGGATGGGAAGAAGGGGACACAGAAGACATCATCTTCCTTTTAAGGCTATGATCCACCACTTCTGTAGACTTCCTATTGGCCAGAACTTAGTCACATGGCCATGACTGAGATTGAAAGGAAGTTGAAAAACAGTCTTTATCTAAGGCAGCCATGTGTCCAGTTAAACTTTAAAAAATTTTTTTATTTACTTATTTATTCATTTTTAATTGGAGGATAATTGCTTTGCAATGTTGTGTTAACTTCTGTTGTACAATGAAATGAATCAGCTATATGTATACATATATCCCCTTCCTCTTGAGCCTCCCTCCCTCCCCACCCCACCCCACCCCTCTAGGTCATCAGAGAGCACCGAGCTGATGCTGCACAGCGGCTTCCTGCTAGCTGTCTATTTTACACACAGCGGTGTGTATATGTCAATGCTACTTTCTCAGTTTGTCCCACCTTCTCTTTGCCCCAATGTGTCCACAAGTCTTTTCGCTACATCTGCATCTCTATTTCTGCCCTGAAAATAGGTTCATCAGTACCATTTTTCTAGATTCCACATATATACATTGTGTGCGTGTGCTAAGTCGCTTCAGTCACGTCTGACTCTTCGTGACCCCATGGACTGTAGCCCGCCAGGCTCCTCTGTCCGTGGGATTTTCCAGGCAAGAATGGTGGAGTGGGTTGCCATGCCCTCCTCCAGGGGATCTTCCTGACCCAGGGGTTGAACTCACATCTCTTCATGTCTCCTGCGTTGGCAGGTGGGTTCTTTACCACTAGCACCACCTGGGAAGCCTATATGTGTTACTACATGATGTTTTTCTCTTTCTGATTTACTTCACTCAGTGTGACAGACTCTAGGTTCATCCACATCACTACACGTGACCAAACTTTATGGGTTCTATTACTAAAGAAGGGGCAAAAGAGTGGCTCTGGAGGGGTAACTGACTGTCTTTCTCAGATGCTCATCTGATGGTCATCTGACCCGAGGCTGACTGGGACTGATGAAGTCACCCTCTGGAGGGGTAACTGACTGTCTTTCTCAGATGCCCATCTGATGGTCATCTGACCCGAGGCTGACTGGGACTGATGAAGTGACCGGCAGCAACCGTGGCCCATCACAGACTAACTATGGATTGTGATTGTGGGTGGGGGAGGATGTGGGTAGTTGAGGAAGGGAAGAGAATGGAGTAGGGAGGTTCTGAGGGAGGAAAACGCGGAGAGGATGTCGGCTCTCAAGCTGCGTGATCACTTTCGTTTCTCAGTTCTGAATGTAAGTATTGTTACACGTCAGGCTGCTTTGGGCTGGGAGTAACAAAACCCAGACTTAGACAGTGATTAAATCTGCATCGTCATTTCATGGAAGTCCAGAGTGAGGGTGGACTCAGGCAGGGATGGGTGAGGAGCTCAGTGGTGTCTCCAATGATTCAATGACTCAGTTATTCTTCACTTTTTTTTTTGCTTTTGTTTCTGCAACTTGACAAATTTTTTAGACCATTTTACATGCATTTATTTTTGAATGGTTAACATCGAAAATTTCAGATGGTACAAAAGGCATAAAATGAAGTCTCCCTCCCACCTATGTTACACTTATGTCTTCCTCTCTAAAGAAAGTTTTTATTTTGGTAAAAGTCATATAATCTAAAACATACTATTTTAATCATATTTAACTCTGCAGTTCAGTGGCACTAAGTACATTCACATTGTTGTATAACTCTCACCATTATCCATCTCCTGATAAACTGAAATTGTCACCACCAAACACTAACTATGATACCTGTTCCTCCTCCTGACCCCTCAAGTCCCGCAGCCCCTGGCATCTACTGATGTACTTTCTGACTCTATGAATTTGATTTGACTGTTCTAGGTACCTTGTGTAAGTGGAATTAAACAGTATTTTCTACTTTATGCAGTAGCAGTGTACGTACATCAATCCCAAACTCCCAGTCCATCCCTACCTTGATGATTTTTCACCCTTAACATCTCCATTTGTGGCTTTATCCTCAGGCTGGCTGGTTCCACTCATTGTCACAACATGGTGACCAGCCACGACCAACCATGGCTTCCCTGGTCATACCTGCCAGTGGAAACTGAGAGAGAAGAAAGCATTTTACACTCACATGCAACAAAAGGTCCTTCTAATTAGTTACATTGGAGTAGTTTAGATAACATGCACTCCCCACCAGACTAATAAAAGATGCTTGCTGATTTAGACTTAGCTGCTCCCACATGTAGAGATGGGGAAGGAGTAGATACCTGAATAAAATCAGAGTTCTGATAGATTTCCATTGACAAACCTAAAAATTCTACTTACTCACAATAAACTCCCTTTGCCTTAAGGTGTCCAGAGACTTAAGGCCAGATGCTCCAAAAGAGTTGAAGGAGGAAGAAAATAAAGAGTGAAAAAGCAGAGACGTGGCCATAGTGAGTCTCCAGAATATTGAGAGAAGACGCTATTGCCAGTGACTTCCGAGATCATTCAGGACAATTTGTGTGATGGAAAGAAGACATGGCTTTAACTTGTCAGCAGCCACTTCAGAGGAAAATCAGGGTCATCCTAGAACATCTTACAAAGCTTGCAGGCTAGACATCAAGAGGGAGGGCCGGGAACTCCTACTCTGCATGGCCAGGAAGACCATGAATGGGGCAACCATTCGCCATTTTGGAAAAGAGCATCCCGTTGATGGCAATATCTGGGATGGTGTGTAGGTGTCCTTCCAAGGGCACTGTGATTTGTAGTGGTCCGTGGAGCAAACCTTGAGAAGCATTCAGAATCCCAACGAGTTGAGATCCCTGGGCTACTGAGTCCTATTTCAGAATGTTCTTTCTTAGTTTTACTGGCTGTCTTTGAAGAACTATTCCTTAGCAGTTTGGGTGTCACTTCCCTTTTGTGTGAATCTTCCTGGAGGTGGTCTGAGTATCTTCCTTGTCCTGTTCCTCTAAGAAGTGGTATGTCAAAAGACAGAGGATTGTCTCTGAAGCTGAGATTTGAACCCCAGGTTCCTCACTCAGCCAACGAGGTGACCCCAAGATACGGATTCCATTCTCTGAGCCTCAATTTCCCCATGTGTGAAATAAAGAGAATAATATTTACTTGAAATGCATGATCCAAGGGCCAGATTTAATAGATACAACAGATCTAGGCTGCTGCTCACTTTGCATTTGAAATCTTGAAAAGGTTTTCACTCAGATTACTCGGTTCCTGAAGATCACAGACCACCTTTCATTTTTCTCATTTTATTTGTTCATTTATTTGTTCACAACTGCAGCTTACAGTGCTACAGGGGAAGTAGCTAGGGAGTCCAGGTGTCGCTAGTGGTAAAGAATCCACCTTGCTAATGCAGGAAATGCAAGAGACTAGGGTTCCATCCCTGGATGGGAAAGATCCCCCAAAGAAGGGAATGGCAACCCACTCCAGTGTTCTTGCCTGGGAAATCCCACGGACAGAGGAGCCTGGTGGGCTACAGTCCATGGGGTTGCAAAGTCGGACACGACTGAGCATGTAGGCACCAGGGGTAATTATACGGTCTTCATCTTGACATTTAGAGGCAGGTCCAAAGGCACCTTCCTGAACATTCCTGGCTTGGATTCCTTTCTGCCAAATTCTTGGGGCGTTACACCATTTTCTTTTAAGATGGTGCATATTTGGACACAATAAATGAATTCATGGCACTTCCAGGACAGATCTAGGCATTGACACTATAAGTAACCCTGAAGCAAAGAGTGAAATTTAACTCAGGAATGTCAAGGAGGGTGTTTGGGCTGCATCTGAAGATCAAGATGAAGATAATTTTGTTTGTTTGTTTGTTTTGTATCAGGCAATAGCTGGCAAGGAATGTAGAAAGCAGAGGGCGCCAGGGGGTCATTAGAAATTGCTCTTCTTTTCAGATTTTATACCCTCATCTAGATTCTCCTGCTGAGAAGCAGGCTGGACACTCAGACGTGGAAACCTGTGCCAGACAGCTAAGTTCTAGAAGTCAGCTCCTGATGAGTTTTGGCAACACTGGGCCTCTTCAGGCCAAGGGTTTAGTGCCAAGAGTAATTGTGATTTACGCCCCTAACCTCTTTGGGTGCAAAATGGTTTTGATTAGATGCATGCCATGCTTATTAAGCCTTGCACAAAGCAGGCTGGGGGCTTGGCTGGTCTGCTATAGAAGGAAAGGAGATTTACACGGCTCCCTGCAGGATTCGTTTAATCTCTTGGGGATTTACTGACCTTCAATTAGAACTGTTAAGTACTGTTTACACGGTCCCTAATTCATACAAGACTAGTGTAAGGTTGAATTTTGCTTTCATTAAGGACCTATGAATCAAGAAAATGAAAAATAAAAAAAAGTCTTTGTCATGCAAGATGTGATTTGGGTAAAAACAAAAAAACAAAACAAAACAAAAATTGAAAACAAAAAGCCATTAGGAGTTGAAAGTCTTACTTTGTCATCATTCAAGAGTGGCCTGATACTAACGAGTTGATACACTTTTAGAGCAAGTTTAAAAGAAAACACCTGATTGGAGTTTATTCATGTAAGGATTATCTTCACAGTTTTAAAACTCTTTTCTTGCAGAGACCTGGGAAAAGACAGATCTTAGAATTCTTTTCTGTTGTTCAAAAATTTGAATTCTTTTTTATTTGCTAGAAGGAGGAGTGCAATTTATCCCTTATCAGGACCAAACATGCACACAGAAATCTCCTTTGTGCCTTCAAACTGCAGTACATGGATCCCATTGGGTACATACAAGATGCCAGGGCCTGACGAGACCATGAAGCATTATCCATGTACATTATTCAAGGATTTAGGGAGAAAGCACACACTTAAAAGATGTGGGGAAAAAAAAAACAACAGAACAGTATTAAATCAGAGGGGCTTCCCTGGTGGTTCAGTCAGTAAAGAATCTACCTGCCGATGCAGGAGACACAGGTTCAATCCCTGGGTCAGAAAGATCCCCAGAGAAGGAAATGGCAACCCACTCCAGTATTCCTGCCTGAGAAATCCTGTGGACATGGGCTACAGTACATGGGGTTGCAAAAGAGCTGGACACGAATTAGTGGCTAAACAACAACAACATTAGATAAGAAGTCACAAAGTCAAATGCCCACAGAGGACAGGCAGGTGTGAGAATGGGTGAATTAGTCAGGTCTAGCACTAATTGGTAAAGAACTTATGTTCCTTCTAAAAAGATACATCAGTTCAGTTCAGACGCTCAGTCATGTCTGACTCTTTGTGACTCCATGGACTGCATCATGCCAGGCTTCCCTGTCCACCACGAACTCCCGGAGCTTGCTCAAACTCATGTCCATCAAGTCGGTGATGCCCTCCAACCATCTCATTCTCTGTCGTCCCCTTCTCCTCCTGCCTTCACTCTTTCCCAGCATCAAGGTGGCAACTCATTTTCCCATGAGTCAGTTCTTCACATCAGGTGGCCTAAGTATTGGAGCTTCAGCTTCAGCATCAGTCCTTCCAATGAATATTCAGGGCTGATTTCCTTTAGGATTGACTGGTTTGATTTCCTTGCAGTCCAAGGACTCTCAAGAGTCTTCTCTAACACCTCAGTTCAATATGTATAATATATATATATGATTAGTCACTAAGTCGTGTCTGACTCTTTGTGACCCCATGGATTGTAGTCCACCAGGCTCCTCTGTCCATGGGATTTCTCAGGCAAGAATACTGGAGTGGGTTGCCATTTCCTTCTCTGGGGATCTTTACAACCCAGGGATTGAACCCATGACTCTTGCATCTTCTGCATTGCAGGCAGATTTTTTTTTTTTTACCATCTGAGCCACCAGGGAAGCCCTATTTAAAAAGATACCCACTGCTCATACACAGTCTCAGTACATACTGTGAGTTGACTCGCCAGAAGGTGTCCACTCTTTCTCTTGGCTGTGGGACTCATTCTGTGCCAACTGTTCAGAGCCAGGGCCTCATGCCAGAAGAGACTTAAACCACATGGACGTCCTATGGGCACTGCTCCAATTTCTGCTTTGGAAGCAAAACCTTTAAACTGTGACACCCTAGGGTTGTGCTGAACAAATCCAACAAGAGAGTAACATCATCATCATAGACATCTTGTTTATATCATGTCACTGGATGCCCCCAGGTACCCAGTGTGGCAGGTATTATTATCCTTGTTGGACAGATGGGGAAACAGAGGCTCAGCCAGGCTGAGCCCCCTTGTTCAGGTCACATACGTGGCCACACACAGGAAGTGGCCCATGAAGCCTCACACCCCATCTTAGAGCCCAGAGCCCAAGCTTATAGTCTTGGCCGTCATGTAACATCATTCAGAGACTGCAGTGGAATTCTAGGGTTTCCCTTTGTTACACACCTCAGCCTCCACTGCAAGTGCTTTTTCTACATCTGTGTCCACTGGGGAGACTGATAGGAGTCTTTTTTTTTTCTCACGGAGTCTTTTTTTTTTCTCACTTTTCAGAGAGCAGAATTTCAATGTTGGTTGAAAGGGTAGAGTTGGAGTGACATCCACTTTAGGGATCTGTGATGTGTTTAGCTCTTGCCCAGATAAGCTGCAGAGGGCTTTTGATGGAGAAACTTCCACACTTCTATCCTTAGTGGCTTAAAGTCTCTGTCTTTGGTTGGGTTTTTCCAGAATTAACTAGGATTTGAGGACAGATCATTTAATTGAGAAGTGATTCCAGGGAGCACGTGGAAAGAAGTAAGGATGTGAAAAGAATGTATTAGTAAGCAAGTTACAATCATGAGAGAGGGTTGCCAGAAAAAAGACACCCAGTTAAATCTGAATTTCAGGTGAATAACAGGTAATTTTTATTATTTTAAAAAATTTATTTATTTTTACTTGGAGGATGATTGCTTTGCAATGTTGTGTTGGTTTCTGCCATACATCAACATAAATCAGTCATAGGTATACATATGTTCCCTCACTCTTGAACCCCCCTCCCACCTCCCCTGCCATTCTTCCCCTCTAGGTTGTCACAGAGTGCCAGGCTGAGCTCCCTGTGTTACATAGCAACTTCCCATTAGCTATCTGTTTTACATATGGTAATGTGTATGTTTCAGTACTACTCTCTCAATTCATCCCACCCTTTCTTTCCCTCGCTATGTCCGTAAGTCTGTTCTCTAGGTCTGAGTCTCTATTTCTGCCCTGCAAATAGGTTCATCAGTACCACCTTTCTAGATTCCATATGGATGTGTTAATATGTGATATTGTTCTCTTTCTGACTTATATCACTCTATGTAACAGGCTCTAGGTTCATCCACCTCACCAGAACCGACTCAAATTCATTCCTTCTTATGGCTGAGTAATGTTCCATTGTACATATGTACCACAACTTCTTTATCCATTCATCTGTTGACGGACATCTAGGTTGCTTCCAGTCCTGGCTGTTGTAAATGGTGCTGTAGTGAACACTCGGGTGTATGTGTCTTTTCCAGTTGTGGTTTTCTCAGGGTGGTAATTTTTACATTTATGTCCCAAATATTATATGGGCCCTATCTATGCTCTTTTTCATCATTCATCTCAAATTCAAAGTTAACTGGGCTTGTTGTATTTGCTCAATCTGGCAGCCCTACACTTGGGATTTCTGAAAAATGGTGTGGAGCAGTAATCCCAAGCTTTTGGCCCCAGGGACCAAAAAGATAACTTTTTGACCCCCCTGGGGTGGGGGATGGTTTGGGGATGATTCAAGAGCATTACATTTATTGTGGCCTTTATTCCTTTTGGTAGTAACATCAGCTCCGCCTCAGATCATCAGGCATTAGATGCCAGAGGTTGCGGAGCCCTGGTGTAGGGCTTTAGTGCTGTCCTACCTGAGGGATGAGGAAGCAGGAACATCCATCCTGTAGCTCATATTTGTCACTGGTTGGAGCTCCTGCCAGGCTGATCAACTCCCTGGTGGTGCTAGCCTGCCTGGCTCAAGGCTGAACCTGCTCCTTCAGGTAGAAAAAGCTCTAGGCCAGAGGACACAGGTGCTTGAAACTCTGGAACTAAGGCAAGGGGAGTGAGGCGCTTAGGCTACGAAGTTTAGGGAGGTGTGTACTCCTAGGTTATGGGAGTGGAAGGTCAGCCTTATTCTCCTCCCTGGCCTGACCCCGGCTTGCAGGAAGAGGTCTTTGGCAAACATGGAAAGCTTGAGGGATGAAGGACTAGAGGCCAGGCATCAACAGCGTCTGCTGTGGATGAGCTTACAGTCAGAGTGAAGTCAGAAAGAGGAAAACAAATATCGTATATGAACGCACCTATGTGGAATCTAGAAAAATGGTACAGATGGATCTACTTACAAAGCAGAAATAGAGACACTGGTATAGAGAACAAACGTATGGACACCAAGGGGTGAAAGAGGAGGGATGAATTGAGAGATTGGGATTGACATAGATACACTACTATGTATAAAACATATGACTAATGGGAACCACCTGTACAGCACAGAGAATTCTACTCGATGTTCTTTGGTAACTTGAATGGGAAGGAAATCCAAAAAATAAAAAAGAGGGGATATATGTGTACATATGGGCTTCCCCCACGGTTCACCGGTAAAGAATCCTCCTGCAATGCAGGAGACACGGGAGACTTGGGTTCGATTCCTGGGTCGGGAAGATCCCCTGGAGAAGGAAATGACAACCAACTGCAGTATTCTTGCCTAGAGAATCCCATGGACAGAGGAGCCTGCTGGGCTACAGACCATAGGGTTGCACATAGTCAGACATGACTGAAGCCATTTAGCGTACATGCAGACATGTATACATACAGTAGATTCACTTTTCTGTATAGCAGAAACTAATACAACATTGTAAAGCAACTATGCTCCAATAAAATTTTTTTAAAAAAGAAAAGATCACAGGTAAAGGATGCTGGGTAAATTCTGCTGCCACCCAGGTTTTTCTCTTTGGCTCAGGGTTCCCCAGATTTATAAAGACCTGCCTGTTTTACATTTGAAAAATAAAATATTCTGGTACTTCCCACTGGATTCCCAGGTATCTGTGTTGTTGTAGTTCAATTGCTCAGTCGTGTCTGACTCTTTGCGACCCCATGGACCACAGCACTTCAGGCCTCCCTGTCCATCACCAACTCCTGGAGTCCACCCAAACTCATGTCCATTGTGTCAGTGATGCCATCCAACCATCGCATCCTCTGTCGTCCCCTTCTCCTGCCCTCAATCTTTCCCAGCATCAGAGTCTTTTCCAATGAGTCAGCTCTTCACATCAGGTGGCGAAAGTATTGGAGTTTCAGCTTCAGCATCAGCCCTTCCAATGAATATTCAGGACTGATTTCCTTTAGGATGCACTGGTTGGATCTCCTTGAAGTCCAAGGGACTCTCAAAAGTCTTCTCCAGCAGCACGGTTCAAAAGCATCAATTCTTTGGTGGTCAGCTTTTAAAAAAGCTCTCCCGTCCAACTTTCACATCCATATATGACCACTGGAAAAACCATAGCCTTGACTAGATGGACCTTTGTTGGCAAAGTAATGTCTCTGCTTTTTAATATGCTGTCCAGCTTGGTCATAACTTTCCTTCCAAGAAGTAAGTGTCTTTTAATTTCATGGGTGCAGTCACCATCTGCACTTATTTTGGAGCCCAAAAAAATAAAGTCAGCCACTGTTTCCACTGTTTCCCCATCTATTTGCCATGAAGTGATGGGACTGGATGCCATGATTTTAGTTTTCTGAATGTTGAGCTTTAAGCCAGCTTTTTCACTCTCCTCTTTCACTTTCATCAAGAGGCTCTTTAGTTCTTCTTCACTTTCTGCCATAAGGGTGGTGTCATCTGCATATCTGAAGTTATTGATATCTCTTCCAGCAGTCTTGATCCCAGCTTGTGCTTCATCCAACCCAGCGTTTCTCATGATGTACTCTACATATAAGTTAAATAAGCAGGGTGACAATATACAGCCTTGACGTACTCCTTTTCCCATTTGGAACCAGTCTGTTGTTCCATGTCCAGTTCTAAATGTTGCTTCCTGACCTTCATACAGGTTTCTCAAGAGGCAGGTCAGGTGATCTGGTATTCTCATCTCTTGAAGAATTTTCACAGTTTATTGTGATCCACACAGTCAAAGGCTTTGGCATAGTCAATAAAGCAGAAATAGATGTTTTTCTGGAGCTCTCTTGCTTTTTTGATGATCCAGCGGATGTTGGCAATTTGATCTCTGGTTCCTCTGCCTTTTAAACCACCTTGAACATCTGGAAGTTCACAGTTCACGTATTGCTGAAGCCTGGCTTGGAGAATTTTGAGCATTCCTTTGCTAGCATGTGAGATGAGTGCAATTGTGCGGTAGTTTGAGCATTCTTTGGCATTGCCTTTCTTTGGGATTGGAATGAAAACTGATGTTTTCCAGTCCCATGGCCACTGCTGAGTTTTCCAAATTTGCTGACATATTGAGTGTAGCACTTTCACACCATTGTCTTTTAGGATTTGAAATAGCTCAACTGGAATTCCATCACCTCCACTAGCTTTGTTCGTAGTGATGCTTTCTAAGGCCCACTTGACTTCCCATTCCAGGATGTCTGGCTCTAGTTACCTAATCACACCATCGTGATTATCTTGGTCATGAAGATCTTTTTTGTACAGTTCTTCTGTGTATTCTTGCCACCTCTTCTTAATATCTTCTGCTTTGCATGAAATACATTGAGTTAGTGATGCTATCTAACCGTCTTTTCCTCTGCTACCCCTTCTCCTTTTGCCTTCAATCCAAATCTCTCTACTGCTTGCTTATTTGTTGTTTCCTCCTGTGAGTTTTCTGCAGCCCAATGTTACCAAGTGTATCACATCTCTTCTGTGATCATTAGATAATGATAGACTAGTCCAGGAAGTTGGACTGGTAGCTCTTTGGAGGCAGCCCTTTTTTTCTTAGAAGAGATGCTACAGATGAGATCAGTCTGAATTGATGATGAAGGAGATGAAGAAGCAAGGCGTGCTCAAGCTCACGCCCAGAGAGCCTGTATTTCTGCCCTGTGTGATGGCAACGTGCTGGATGGCAATAGGAAAAGAGATCTCTCCTGCACTCCTTCCTTCTGCCCATTCTGCTATTCACATATTATGTACACTGAGCACCTTCTCACTTCTGGATGCTGCACTTGGTCATTTTATTGACAGCAGAGGCATCAGCCTTTTTTAGGCAACTGAGTGTTTTTCTGTCCTGTTTGCAATTCTCAGGAGAAGGCATCGTTTTCCTTGAGTAGTGACATCCTATGCTGTCAACAAAGTCTTCATGCTGTGAAAAGTCCTCCTATAACTTATAATTCTTTACTTACTTATGTATCTTTGCTTACATCTTATTTTAGATTTTTAAAAATTTGTTTTTAATTGGAGGATAATGGCTTTACAATATTGTGCTGGCTTCTGCCATACAACAACATGAATCAGCCATAAGTATACATATGTCTCCTCCCTCTTGAACCTACCTCCAGCTCCCCACCCAGACTACCCCTCTGGGTTGTCACAGAGCACCTTGCATATGTCTCCTCCCTCTTGAACCTTCCTCCAGCTCCCCACCCCAGCCTACCCCTCTGGGTTGTCACAGAGCACCTTGCATATGTCTCCTCCCTCTTGAACCTTCCTCCAGCTCCCCACCCCAGCCTACCCCTCTGGGTTGTCACAGAGCACCTTGCATATGTCTCCTCCCTCTTGAACCTTCCTCCAGCTCCCCACCCCAGTCTACCCCTCTGGGTTGTCACAGAGCACCTTGTTGAGCTTCCTGTTATACAGCAACTTCCCTCTAGCTATCTGTTTTGCATATGATAATGTATATGTTTCAAGGCTACTCTCTCAATTGGCCTCACCCTTGCCCTTCCCCACTGTGCCCAAAGTCTGTTCTCTATGTCTGCATCTCTATTACTACCCTGCAAATAGGTTCATCAATACCATTTTTCTAGATTCCATACATATAAGTTAATATATGATTTTTTTTCTTTCTGACTCACTTCACTCTGTATGACAGGCTTTAGGTTCATCCACCATATTAGAACTGAATCAAACGCATTCCTTTTTATGGCTGAGTGATATTCCATTGTATATATGTACTACAACTTCTTTATCTATTCATCTGTCAATAGACATCTAGGTTGCTTCCATGTCCTAGCTATTGTAAACACTGGTGCAATGAACAGTGGGGTACATGTGTCTTTTTCCATTACGATTTTCTCAGGGTATATGCCCAGCAGTGGGATTGCTGGGTCATATGTTAGTTTTATTCGTGGTTTTTAAAGGAGTCTCCATACTGTACTCCACAGTGGCTATATCAACAGTGCCACCACCAACAACGCAGGAGGATTCCCTTTCTCCACACCTTCTTCAGCATTTATTTTTTGTAGACTTTTTGATGATGGCCATTCTGACTGTGTAAGGTGATACCTCATTGTAGTTTTGATTGGCATTTCTCTAATAATGAGCGATGTTGAACATTTTTTCATATGCTTGTTGACCATCTTTTTCTTCATGTGGTAGAGCAGTTTTGAGCATGACCTTTGGCTTTAGAAATGGGGGTGAATTCTGTCCCCTACACTTGCTAGCTGTGAGATCTAGAAACCAGGCAGGTCACTTTAACCTTTGCACTCAAGTTCTCTGCCTACAGAGTTCAGTTCAGTTCAGTTCAGTTGCTCAGTCGTGTCCGACTCTTTGCGACCCCATGGACTGCAGCACGCCAGGCCTCCCTGTCCATCACCAATTCCTGGAGCTTACTTGAACTCACATCCATTGAGTTGGTGATGCCATCCAACCATCTCATCCTCTGTCGTCCCCTTCTCCTCCTGTGTTCAATTTTTCCCAGCCTCAGGGTCTTTTCAAATGAGACAGTTCTTTGCATCAGGTGGCCAAATATTGGAGTTTCAGCTTCAGCATCAGTCCAGTGAATATTCAGGACTGATTTCCTTTAGGCTTGACTGGTTGGATCTCCTTGCAGTCCAAGGGATTCTCAAGAGTCTTCTCCAACACCACAGGGTGGGAATGATATTTATCACAGAGGGCTGTATAAAAGTCAGGCAAATTTTTATTTTTTTTCATCAGTAGTTACCAATCTCTAAATTTTAGTCATTTAAATCAAAACAGATTTATTTCTCACTCATACTGTGTGTCCTTTGCACACCAGCAGGGGCATCTTTTCTATTATTCCCACCGTCAGACTTAGAGTAAGCGAAGAACATTTAGGAAAATAGAAGATATTTCAAGATAAGCTGGATTAATGGGTTGGAACAACACCCACTTTGTTGACCTGATAGTGAGCTTAGCTCATCTCTAGGTAATTCTAAATGGGATTTCCAAGATTTAACCTCCATGGGATAAGATGGCTGTTTTGGAGTGGGTAATCCCAAAAGCAACTAGGATTTGAGTGTGAGACGATTTGGGGGGAAGTAATTCCAGGAAGAATTGATAGGGAAGTGACAAAATCAGAAAGAAAGAGAAAGGATGGTGGCTGTAGTCATGAAATTAAGACGCTTGCTCCTTGGAAAAAAATCTGTGACCAACCTAGACATCATATTAAAAAGCAGAGACATTACTTTACCAACAAATGTCCATCTAGTCAAAGCTATGGTTTTTCCAGGAGTCACGTATGAATGTGAGAGTTGGACTATAAAGAAAGCTGGGCGCCAAAGAATTGATGCTTTTGAACTGTGGTGTTGGAGAAGACTCTTGAGAGTCCCTTGGACTGCAAGGAGATCCAACCAGTCAATCCTAAAGGAAATCAATCCTGAATATTCATTGGAAGGACTGATGCTGAAGCTGAAACTCCAATAGTTTGGCCAGCTGATGCAAAGAACTTAATCATTGGAAAGGACCCTGATGCTGGGAAAGTTTCCCAGCATGAAGACGGGAGGATAAGGGGACAACAGAGGATGAGACGTTGGATGGCATCACCGATGCAATGGACATGGGTTTGAGTAGGCTCTGGGAGTTGGTAATGGACAGGGAGGCCTGGCGTGCTGCAATCCATGGGGTTGCAAAGAGTCAGACATGACTGAATGACTGAACTGAACTGAACTGAACAAGGTGTGCAAGTATAGTTGCTCTGCACAACTAGCAACTGACCAAGACCCCACCAACTGGAGCGGCACTTTTCATGGTGGCAAGGGGAAGGTCATATGCATCAGGGTCATGCACTGCCAATTCAGTGATCCAGCCAGGCAGTGACAGGCCTCATTGTCTCCCATACTCAACTGGCCAGAATTAGAACTTGGCGCAACCCAAATGGATTTCCCTTGTGGGTCAGCTGATAAAGAATCTGCCTGCAATGAGGGAGACCTGGGTTTGATCCTTGGGTTGGGAAGATCCTTTGGAGAAGGGAAAGGCTGCCCACTCCAATATTCTGGCTTGGAGAATTCCATGGACTATCTAGTCCATGGGGTTGCAAAGAGTCAGACACAACTAAGCAACTTTCACTTTCACTTTTCCAACCCAAATGTAAAGACATAGGGAAGTATTCAGTTCAGATCAGTTCAGTCGCTCAGTCGTGTCCGACTCTGCGACCCCATGAATCGCAGCACGCCAGGCCTCCCTGTCCATCACCAACTCCCGGAGTTCACTCAAACTCATGTCCATCGAGTCAGTGATGCCATCCAGCCATCTCATCCTCTGTCGCCCCCTTCTCCTCCTGCCCCCAATCCCTCCCAGTATCAGAGTCTTTTCCAATGAGTCAACTCTTCACATGAGGTGGCCAAAGTACTGGAGTTTCAGCTTTAGCATCATTCCTTCCAAAGAAATCCCAGGGCTGATCTCCTTCAGAATGGACTGGTTGGATCCCCTTGCAGTCCAAGGGACTCTCAAGAGTCTTCTCCAACACCACAGTTCAAAAGCATCAATTCTTTGGTGCTCAGCTTTCTTCACAGTCCAACTCTCACTTCCACACGTGACTACTAGAAAAACCATAGCCTTTACTAGATGGACCTTTGTTGGCAAAGTAATGTCTCTGCTTTTGAATATGCTATCTAGGTTGGTCATAACTTTCCTTCCAAGGAGTAAATGTCTTTTAATTTCATGGCTGCAATCACCATCTGTAGTGATTTTGGATCCCCAAAATATAAAGTCTGACACTGTTTCCCCATCTATTTCCCATGAAGTGATGGGACCAGATTCCATGATCTTAGTTTTCTGAATGTTGAGCTTTAAGCCAACTTTTTCACTCTCCTCTTTCACTTTCATCAAGAGGCTTTTGAGTTTCTCTTCACTTTCTGCCATAAGGGGTGGTATCATCTGCATATCTGAGGTTATTGATATTTCTCCCGGCAATCTTGATTCCAGCTTGTGCTTCTTCCAGCCCAGCATTTCTCATAATGTACTCTGCATAGAAGCTGAATAAGCAGGGTGACAATATACAGCCTTGATGTACTCCTTTTCCTATTTGGAACCAGTCTGTTGTTCCAAGTCCAGTTCGAACTGTTGCTTCCTGACCTGCATACAGGTTTCTCAAGGGGCAGGTCAGGTGGTCTGGTATTCCCGTCTCTTTCAGAATTTTCCACAGTTTATTGTGATCCACACAGTCAAAGGCTTTGGCATAGTCAATAAAGCAGAAATAGATGTTTTTCTGGAACTGTCTTCCTTTTTCCGTGATCCAGCAGATGCTGGCAATTTTATTTCTGGTTCCTCTGCCTCTTCTAAAACCAGTTTGAACATCTGGAAGTTCACGGTTCACATATTGCTGAAGGCTGGCTTGGAGAATTTTAGCATTACTTTACTAGCGTGTGAGATGAGTGCAATTGTGCAGTAGTTTGAGCATTCTTTGGCATTGCCTTTCTTTGGGATTGGAATGAAAACTGACCTTCTCCAGTCCTGTGGCCACTGCCGACTTCTCCAAATTTGCTGACATATTGAGTGCAGCACTTTCACAGCATCATCTTTCAGGATTTGGAATAGCTCAACTGGAATTCCATCACCTCCACTAGCTTTGTTCGTAGTGATGCTTTCTAAGGCCCACTTGACTTCACGTTCCAGGATGTCTGGCTCTAGGTGAGTGATCACACCATCGTGATTATCTTGGTCATGAAGATCTTTTTTGTACAGTTCTTCTGTGTATTTTTGCCACCTGTTCTTAATATCTTCTGCTTATGTTAGGTCCATACCATTTCTGTCCTTTTCGAGCCCATCTTTGCATGAAATGTTCCCTTGGTATCTTTACTTTTCTTGAAGAGATCTCTAGTCTTTCCTATTCTGTTGTTTTCCTCTATTTCTTTGCATTGATCGCTGAGGAAGGGTTTCTTATCTCTCCTTGCTATTCTTTGGAACTCTGCATTCAGATGCTTATATCTTTCCTTTTCTCCTTTGCTTTTTGCTTCTCTTCACAGCTATCTGTAAGGGAAGTATTGGGTTGGCCAAAACATTTGTTTGCGTTTTTCTGTAAGATGTAACAACCCAAGTCAACCCCATACAGTTGTCCTAAGGACAGAAAAAGAACCAGGTGTACCAATGAACAGCACTTAGGTCTATCACAGGTGTTTGTGGGATTCGATGAGTTAATATTTGTAAAGACTATGGTCAACTTTACAAGCTGGCACAGAGTGAATGCACAGTAAGTGTTGGTTACTCTTTTATTTATTTTTGGGTCTTCGTTGCTGCATGTGTGTTTCCTCTAGTTGAGGTGTGTGGGTTTCTCACTGTGGTGGCTTCTCTTGTTGCAAAGCATGGGCTCTAGGAAGCCTGAGCTTAGTAGTTGCAGCTTGTGAGCTTAGTTGCCCCGCAGCATGTGGCATCTCCCCAGGCCAGGAATCGAACGTGTGTCCTCTGCATTCGCAGGCAGATTCTTAAACATGGGCCACCAGGGAAGTCCTGGTTGCTCCTTTAATTATAAGGATACATGTCCCAGTAGATTATGAACAGTGTAAGGGAAGGGACCTCATCATACTTCTAGTGATATTATCATTTACTGTTGAATATTTTCCACGTGCTGAGTACTTTGCTAAATAGCATCATCACAACCACTCCAGGAGGTAGGTGTCTATTCTTTTCAATGCCATTCTACAGACGAGGAAACTAAGTCTTAGTGGGATTAAATAAGATGCTCAGCCTCATCTAGGAAGTAAGTGGCAGTGCAAGGATTTAATCCTATGCCAAAACCCATGCATTTGGCATCACCATTCAGTGCTTCTGTCTTTGTACTACTAATATCTAGCACCAGGTCTTATACAGCGTAGGCGCTCCGTGAACATTTGTAGAATTTTTGGCTAGAATAGCTTTTTTGACCTTGTAAGTGCATCAGAGATCGTCTTCCTATTCCTTCCTCTGGCATGCATTCTCCCCAAAGATGGAAATGTGCCCAATTGTTCTACACTGTTGGCCCAAACAACCTTCTTCTTGCCACTACTATACATAATTCCAAGATTCAACATTCCCCATCACCTGCCCTTTGCCTCCTCCTCTCTTCCTGGTCCAATACAGAGATATACCTGATGCATGACATATCTATGGATGCTCTAACTCTTCTTGATCTTAACGGTGGGCAGAATGTTCCAGAAATTTCCAAGGTTTCTAGAACAACCTCCTTAAAATTTAAAATGCTTACCATCACCCAATGATGCTATTCCTTTAGGGCTCTGATCTTTTTCCTATTCTAGTCATCTTAAAAAAGAAATGGAATTTCATTTGGGAGGGCCCTTTGGGAATCTGACATCTCCTTCCTTTTCTTCAATTAAAGGCTGAAAATACCAGCTGGCTCTTAGCTGACTCCTTGTCCATGAGTATTACTTTCTGAGGAAAGCCCCCTCCCACTCTGCATTTTTCTTTCTTTCTTTTTTTTTAAAAAAATTTTTTTTTTGGTGGTAGGGGGTCACGGTAGACAAATAAAAATAATTCTGAGGTTATCTGAGAGCTGACATTCCACACAATAGCTGTAAGAACGTTTTTCCAAATTTAAAACTCTGATGGAGGAAGTGGGTTACAATAGGAGCAACCTCTGACCCTGATCAGTCATAATGGTTTCCTGGATTCAGAGATATTATGGGCTGGAGCCAAGGCTTTCAGCAGAGAGAGCATAAGATCTGTTAAACTTAGAACACATTGTGTGAGTTCCGGGTGGGGCTGCTGGAGGGACATCTTTCTTTTTTTCCGGTGAAAATGATTCCTTTTTGAACAAGGATCTGGATCTTTCTTACTGTATGACTAGTGTCTGCTTATTTGTTCTGCTGCTTATTCGAAGAAGAATTTTTACGTCCCTTAAGATATCAATGAATTGCAAAGTCTTCACTCTGGGAACCATTTCTAGGGATTATTCACCCCCAAATATTTATTGAGTGATGGCTGTGTGCCGAGCACTGTTCTAGACGTTGTGCTCAGCTGCTTCAGTTGCTTTGCAACTCCATGGACTATAGCCCACCAGGCGCCTCTGACCATGGGATTTCCCAGGCAAGAATCCTGGAGTGTGTTGCCATTGCCTCCTCCAGGGGAGCTTCCTGACCCAGGGATCAGACCTGTGTCTCCTGCAGCTCCTGCATTGGCAGGTGAATTCTTTACCACTTGAACCACCTAGAAAGCCCTGTTCTAGATGTTGGGATCTAGTAATGAACAACAAAAACAAAAATCAGGCAACAAGCCCTATCCCGGTGAAGCTTCATTCTATGGCATGGTTCCTCAACTTCAGTGCTACTGGTATTTGAGCCAGAGAATTTACTTGTTGTGGGGGACTGTCCTTCCTGTGCATTTTAGGGTATATAACAGCATCCCTGATCTCTATCCACCAATGCCAGCAGCTCCCCTCCCCAGCTGTGGCAACCAAAAATATCTCCAGGTTTTATTAGATGTCTTGGTTGAGAACCACTCTTCTACTGGGAGAGAGACAGACCACAAACAATGAGTTAATCAATAGGTAAATAGGCAAGTTTTACCATCTGTTAAAGGTCAATAAAGATACAGTAGGCTAAGGAGGATTGAGCCTTGGCAGTGGGGTGAGGATGACAGCTGGCTGTCATTTAAATGATGTAGCTGGGGAAATCCTTATTGAGAAGGTGACATTTGACAAAGACTTTGAAGGAAGCAAAGGAGTGAGACATGGGGTCATGGAGGAAGAACCTTCCAGAAGGAGGGAACAGCCAGTGGAAATGGCCTGAACATATACTCTGGTCCCAGAGTCATCAAGGGGATCAGCATGACCGGAGTGGAGGGAGCCCGGGGAAGATGTTCAGAGAGGAGGCAGAGATGAAAGGAAGTCATGTTCATACTATGCAGTCTGTGGCCTTTGTGACCACTGTCAAGGCTTTGCTTTTCTCTGAGAGGAAAGGAAATCACTGTTTGGTTTTGAACAGAGGCGTGATATGAGCTGTCTTTTTTTTTTTTTTAAGTAGGACTACTCTGGCTGCTACTGGGTTGAGAACAGACTGTAAGGCACCAAGGAAAGAAGTAGAACCAAGCTTTGACTCCAGGCAGCTCACAGGGATGTGTCCCAGTCTGGACCTGGCTAGACATCTACAGGTTTCTACAGACATTATCTCCTTCTATTTAAGACCCATACACAGTGGCCAGTAGCTGCCTGATGTGGCAGACTATCGGGAGGGAAAAAGGAGTTTGAATTGGCCTTGTTTTCCCTGTCACCTTATCTTGTTAGACTCTACCCCAGGAAATGTCCTCATTGTCCTTTTGAAAGCATCATATTCTAGGTGGGAGACCAGAGGCCCAGATCATTATAGGAATTAATAATGTAGGGTAGGGACCACCCTGGCGGTCCAGTGGTTAGGGATCCATGCTTCCACCACAGGGAATGTGGGTTTGATCCCTGACTGGGGGAACTAAGATCCCACAAGCCATGTGTGTGCTCAGTTGCTTCAGTCGTGTTCAACTCTTTGTGTGTGGACTGAATCCCCCAGGCTCCTCTCTTCATGGAATTCTCCAGGCAAGAATACTGGAGTGGGTAGCCATTCCCTTCTCCAAGAGATCTTCCCAACCCAGGGATCTAACTGGGGTCTCCTGCATTGCAGGCAGATGCTTTACCATCTGAGCCACCAGGGAAGCCCTAGGTTAGGTGGGCAGTTCCCAATATGCTAACGTTCAGTCCCGCTGCCTAAGGGCTTTCTTTGACTGTCCAGGATGGGGCAGATCAGAACCACCAGGGAGTGGACACCCCCAGGAGTCACCTCAACTGGGGGGAATGAGATGTGGTGAGTAACTCTCCTCTCTCACTGGGAGAATTCTTCAGTGTGCTCAGGTTTATAGGAGGTCCCAGTGTTCGTTGGCTGGATTGTGCCCCAGTTAACCTCAACACTAACCGCTCATTAATGCACCTTTAATTTCTGCTTTCCTCCCTGTCTCTGCCTCTTTCCCCATGTTTCCTGGGATCGACCCCACCCCCCACCGCCTCCAAAATAAGCTGCCGCTGCTGCTGCTAAGTTGCTTTCGTCGTGTCCAACTCTGTGCGACTCCAGAGATGGCAGCCCACCAGGCTCCCCTGTCCCTGGGATTCTCCAGCCAAGAACACTGGAGTGGGTTGCCATTTCCTTCTCCATCGCATGAAAGTGAAAAGTGAAAGTGAAGTTGCTCAGTTGTGTCTGACTCTTCACCACCCCATGGACTGCAGCCTGCCAGGCTCCTCCATCTAAGTGCACCTAAATCCTCTGCTCAGTATCTATTCAGAGGAGGAAACCAGACCTCCTAAGACTGGTTGTGACGGTTATGAGAAAGTGAATGTAAAGAAAGTACTTAGCGTATTGTCAGATATACAGTAAACACGGAAATGAAGATTATGATGAGGGGAAATGGAAGGAGGAAGGAAGATGAGGAAGAGGAGAAGGGAAAGGGGAAGGTGAAGGAGGGGAGGAGAAAGAGGAGGAGGAGAAGGAGGTGGAGGAAGAGAAGAAGAAGAAAGTGGTGTTGATTATAAGGATGATAATGCAGACCATTATGAAACTGGGGCCCAGAAGGAAAGGGGTAAGAGGCAAATTGTGGATTAGCAGGATGTGACACCTAGACCAACCACTCAGCCATATCCATAATGTATTCCTCTCTGTCCATATTTTCTCCCACCACCTGAGTTGATAGAAATTCTTCCCCATGGTCAGTGTTCCCTAGGAAATAATTTGTCCTCTGTGCCTCCCGACTAGATGACAAAGAGCCACTGGGTCACAAGAATCATTCTTGCCAAGCACTGATTCTGTATAACATGTGATGGGATGGACCAGGAATTAGAAAATGTGGTCAGTCCTTGTTTAAGCTACTCCTTTATGAGAAAAGCCAAATCTCCTCCTTCTAGTCACAAAAGTCCTTGCTTTTTCCGTCCATGGGCTTCACCTGGGAACCTGCTACTGGATAAGTGGACACACAGTCTTGGGACTGGTCTGAATGCATTGTCTTGAGACTGTTATTCAGCTTCCTGTGCTGGTTGGCTTATTTCCTGTCTTGCTCATTCATTTTGGAACGTCCTGTTCTTAGATCAAAAGTCCTGGAAGATCCCAAGTCAACAAATGCCATGAGGGGAGTTTCAACTGCAGAAAATGTGCTGAATTCAACTCAAATGCTTCCCTGGCCACTGATGAAGGGAGTGAAGTTAACTCTTTCGAGGGATGAATGGAAAGTGTTGGCTGATGGGCTCTAGAAGGTCAAACAAAGCTGGGAGAACTTAGTCATTATGACTTCTAAGTCTCCTTCATTTTACAGTAGAAAAATCAAGAGAGGTTACTCTCCCAGCAGATGCCACACAGTTAGAGGGTAGCCTAGCCCAGAATAAACTATTTCTCTGGACTCTGACTCCATTGTTTTTCTTGCTTTATTATTACCCACCTCTTGTAAAATCAAGCTGCCAGAAATGCACTAGGAGCATCTTTTGGTCAAGGACATGTCTTTTTGTGTGGTGAACAGTCACTTCCTCATTCAGCTTTCCTAAGTCTTGATTTTCATTTATCAGATTTTTGAAAAATATCACAGCAACTCTGTGCCTCAAAATAATGAAGCTGCAAAGAATTTCTATTGACCCTCAATGTCACAAACTCATGAAAAGCTTCATGTTGAAATGAATGGGAGGTTTTTCATTCTAAATAAACTGTAATTCGCCTAATTGATTTAAAAGCATCCGTGCCCTCTGAAGCTTTCTTTTTTCCCAAGTAAAATGGCCAACCTGTTGAGCTGCCACAGGAAGAAAGAAAGCTGGAGAGAAGAGAGAAATTATAGGAACAGAGTAGGGGAAAAGATCAGAGCATAAATATATATATATATATATATATATATATATATATATATATAATCTCCTCTTTAAAATACAAGAGAGAGCTCCTGGAGATTCAAGTAAACCACATTTTTGGCACCCTTCTGAACTTCACAATTATTCACTCAGGTTTATTTGTTTATTTATATCTTACTTTATTCCTCCAGAAAAGATTTCAAGAAACAGTGCCCTCCAGATAAGATTATTAATGCACAGCATTTATTGATCATCTTTCACATGCCAAGAACTGGGTATACATTATCCCATCTAACTTGTTTAGCACAGTAACTCTAGGAAGAAACTATTGTTATACTCATTTGTACTAGGTTAATTGGGGAACCCCAAACCCCTCCTTCGCCCAGCAAGAATATGTTCACCTGGAAACTGTGAATGTGAGTTTCTTTAGACAAAGGATCTTGGCACATGTACTTCAGTTAGGATTCTTGAGGTCAGATCATCTTGGATGATCTTGGTCATTGTTCATTTGCTAAGTTGTATCCGACTCTTTGTGACTCCATGAAATGCAGCACGCCAGCTTCCCTGTCCTTCACTATCTCCCCAAGTTTGCTCAAACTCATATCCATTGAGTTGGTGATGCCATCCAACCGTCTCATCCTCTGTCACTCCTTTCTCCTCCTGCCCTCGATCTTTCCCAGCATCAGGGTCTTTTCCAGTGAGTCAGCTCTTTGCATCAGGTGGCCAAAGGATTGGAGTTTCAATATCAGCATCAGTCCTTCCAATGAATATGCTGGGGCTTACATCTATTGACAAGTGCCCTTCCCACTAAGAGAATAGACATGGAGGTGAAGGACATGAAAATATGGAAGCAGACATTTGAAGGAAGTGACTCCAGCCCCCCAAAACCAATGATTGGTAGCAGTCATCAGAAGTTAAGAGGGCTTCCCTGCTGGCTCAGCAATAAAGAATTTGCCTGTGATGCAGGAGACAAGCCAAAAGTTAGGAGAGAGGTGTTGAATCAGTTTGCCTTCAGAAACTCCAGAAGGTGCACCCCTATTGACATCTTGATTTGGGGCTTCTGTCCCCCAGAACTGAGAGAGAAGAGATTTCTGCTCTTTTAAGCCACCTAATTTGTGGAAATGTTGCTATAGCTTCCCTAGGGGACATACACACCATTTTATAGATTTAGGTAATGAGGCCCAGAGATGAAATCCTTACCCAGCCATGAAATCTCAAGTGATATATAGAGCTGGATTAGAACTCACAAATCCTAGCTGATTCCAACACCAGGTTGGATTTTTAAAAAGCAGCATAAAATGCATAAAGAGATGCATGAAAATGTGCTCAGATGCTAGCCATGTCCGACTCTTTGTGACCCTATGGATTGTAGTCCACCAGGCTGCTCTGTCCATGGGATTTTTCAGGCAAAAATACTGGAGTGGGTTGCATTTCCTTCTCCAGGGTATCTTCCTGACCCAGTGATTGAACCTGAGTGTGTTGTCTCCTGTGTGGCAGGTGGGTTCTTTACCGCTGAGCCACCTGGGAAGCCTGATGTGTGAAAGTGCATTCCTCAAATGTTAATGGTGGCTGTCTTAGGAGGCTGGGATTTCAGGAGACTTTTGCTTTTGTCATTATTCTTCTATATATACTGTTCAAATGTTCTATGATAAAATGTTCTAGCTATCTAATTTATTTTGGCTGTGCCATGGGGCATGCAGGATCTTAGTTCCCCAATCAGGGATCAAACCCATGCCCCCTGCATTGGAAGCACAGTGTCTTAACTGCTGGACTGCCAGGGAAGTCCCCCAGCTATCTAATTTGAAGAAAGAATTCAAGTGATATTCCTTGGGGACAACAGACCATGACAGAGAGTATTCACGAAAAAAGGCATCACACAAAATTGCATGTAGTAAATAATTCCTTTGAGACAATGAGATATACCAAAGGAACATTTCATGCAAAGATGAGCACAATAAAGGACAGAAATGGTATGGACCTAACAGAAGCAGAAGATATTAAGAAGAGGTGGCAAGAATACACAGAAGAACTATACAAAAAAGATCTTCATGACCCAGATAACTATGATGGTGTGATCAGTAACCTAGAGCCAGACATCCTGGAATGCAAAGTCAAGTGGGCCCTAGGAAGTATCACTACAAATAAAGCTAGTGGAGGTGATGGAATTCCAGTTGAGATATTTCAAATCCTGAAAGATGATGGTGTGAAAGTGCTGCACTCAATATGCCAGCAAATTTGGAAAACTCAGCAGTGGCCACAGGACAGGAAAAGGTCAGTTTTCATTCCAATCCCCAAAAAAGGCAATGCCAAAGAATGCTCAAACTACTGCACAATTGCACTCATCTCACATGCTAGTAAAGTAATGCTAAAATTCTCCAAGCCAGGCTTCAACAGTACGTGAACTGTGAACTTCCAGATGTTCAAGCTGGATTTAGAAAAGGCAGAGGAACCAGAAATGAAATTGCCAACATCTGTTGGATCATCGAAAAAGCAAGAAAGATCCAGAAAAACGTCTACTTTTGCTTTATTGACTGTGCCAAAGCCTTTGACGGTGTGGATCACAACAAACTGTGGAAAATTCTTCAAGAGATAGGAATACCAGACCACCTTGACCTGCCTCCTGAGAAATCTGTATGAAGGTCAAGAAGCAACAGTTAGAACTGGACATGGAACAACAGACTGGTTCCAGATAGGAAAATGAGTAC
The DNA here is from genome assembly GCF_019923935.1 of Bubalus bubalis. Classification (NCBI taxonomy): domain Eukaryota; kingdom Metazoa; phylum Chordata; class Mammalia; order Artiodactyla; family Bovidae; genus Bubalus; species Bubalus bubalis. Next base: position 13,451,737 of record NC_059173.1, on the reverse strand, counting down.
ATCAAGGCTGTATATTGTCACCCTGCTTATTTAACTTTATGCAGAATGCATCATGTGAAATGCCTGGCTGGATGAAGCACAAGTTGGGATCAAGATTGCCGGGAGAAATATCAATAACCTCAGATATGCAGATGACACCACTCTTATGGCAGAAAGCGAAGAACTAAAGAGCTTCTTGATGAAAGTGAAAGAAGAGAGTGAAAAAGTTGGCTTAAAACTCAACATTCAGAAAACTAAGATCATGGCATCCAGTCCCATCACTTCATGGCAAATAGATGGGGAAACAATGGAAACAGTGAGAGACTTTATTTTGGGGGGCTCCAAAATCACTGCAGATGGTGACTGCACCCATGAAATTAAAAGATACTTGCTGCTTGGAAGAAAAGCTGTGACCAACCCAGACAGCATATTAAAAAGCAGAGACATTACTTCGCCAACAAAGGTCCGTCTAGTCAAACTACTGTTTTTCCAGTAGTCATGTATATATGTGAGAGTTGGAGTATAAAGAAAGCTGAGCGCCGAAGAATTGATACTCTTGAACTGTGGTGTTGGAGAAGCCTCTTGAGAGTCCTTTGAACTGCAAGGAGATCCAACCAGTCAATCCTAAAGCAAACCAATCCTGAATATTCATTGGAAGGACTGATGCTGAAGCTGAAACTCCAATCCTTTGGCCATCTGATGCAAAGAGCTGACTCATTTGAAAAGACCCTGATGCTGGGGAAGATTGAAGGTGGGAGGAGAAGGGAACGACAGAGGATGAGATGGCTGGATGGCATCACCAACGCGATGGACATGAGTTTGAGTAAATTCTGGGAGTTGGTGATGGTCAGGGAAGCCTGGCGTGCTGCAGTCCGTGGGGTTGCAAAGAGTCGGACATGACTGAGATACTGAACTGAACTGAACTGAACTGAAATAATTCCTGCAACTCTATGTAGATTCAAGGACTTCCCTGGTGTCGCAGGAGATAGGAATCTGCCTGTCAGTGCAGGAGACACAGGTTGGCTCCCTGATCTGGGAGGATTCCACAAACTGCGAAGCAGCTTATCCTGTGTGCCTCAGTTACTGAGGCCCTTGCGTTTAGAGCCTGTCCTCTGCAACAAGAGAAGTCACCAATGAGAAGCCTGCACACCGCAACTAGAGAGTAGCCCCTGCTCTCAGCCACTAGAGAAAGCCCAACCATAGCAAAAAGACCCAGGGCAGCCAATACATAAATAAAAACACTGAAAAAAAAATTGTGTGTCCATTCAAGCCAAGTCAGTCATTACCTCGACCACATGGGATGCATAGATCCCCAGTTTCCAAAAGAAGAACCCAAGTCTCAGAATTAGAAAGTGCCGAACTTAAATGCAATGGTCATTAAAGAAATTTTCCCTTCTGCTCGATATCTCTTGGGAACGTCCTTGGGTCTAAATTATACTAAAAGCCCACTTTTCTGGTTTTCTCTCAGACTAATCAGTGTTCACATCTCCAAAGTGCCCTCAGGTTGTGGAGGAAAGAAGGTAAGCTTCATTTTTCTTTCTTCCCAGCCAAATCTCTCTTCCTGAGTACAAAACCTGAAAGTTCCCAGTGTTAAAGACTTGAATCTGGGTGTGAAGAGAGAAGATAAAATGCGAGATGCTAATTCCATTCCTTTGAGAAAACCTAGGGGAAGCCCGTCCTCTTAAACTCACAAAGGAATGCAGATTCCACCCCCCCCCCCCCCACTGCCCCCCACCCCCGCCCCCGCCACTGGCAAGTTTAAGCCTATTGTAAACATTTAAACCTACAGTTTGGACCTTAGTGGCTGGGGACTGGCTTTTCCACAGCCTATATTTTAGCCAAGACTACAGAGGGTTGAATTTCCTTTTTTTTTTTTTTTTTAAAGATTCCAGTTGATTTTGAATTGTGCTGAAGAAGACTCTTGGGAGTCCCTTGGACTGCAAAGAGGTCAAACCAGTCAATCCTAAAGGAAATCCACCCTGAATATTCATTGGAAGGACTGATGCTGAAGCTCCAATACTTTGGCCACCTGATGCGAAGAACTAACTCGCTGGCAAAGACTCTGATGTTGGGAAAGATAGAAGGCAGGAAGAGAAGGGGATGATAGAGGATAAGATGGTTGGATGGTTTTGCTGACTCAGTGGACATGAGTTTGAGCAAACTCAGATAGTGAAGGACAGGGAAGCCTACTGTGCTGCAGTCTGTGGGGTTGCAAAGAGTCAGATGCAACTTAGTGACTGATCAAGAAAAAGTTATCTTTGCCCAGTCACATTGGGAGCTCTGAGGATTTGATTCTAGAACACCAAAGGCAGAGAACTGGACTGGAGGGCAGCTCAGCCATCAACACTGCCCTCTGAAATCTTACTCTGTGCCCGGTACTTAGCCACACAATTCATAAATATCATCTCGTGGAGGCCTTAGAACCAAACCTGAGTGGTATACTCTATCATCTCCAGTTTCCGCACAAGGGAACTGCATCTTAGCAGGTCAAGGAGCTTGGATGTGTCAGAATCTTGGACTGAGCCAGAAATATCTGTCCTCGGAGTTTTTGTCCTTCTGTAGATTGGTCCCTCCAGCCCTGGATGTTCAGAGCCATGTGTAGATCAATCAGAATCTCACAGCTTAAATGTTCCTGTTTGACATTTGGGAGGTCTGGATTTCGTGATCTGCTTTATGTCCAGAGGAATTGGCAATGTTACGGGAAAAACGGTTCAAGGAAAAGTGACAAAGTATCATGGTATTCACAATCAATATCAAGACCGGGGACTTTCTGGACCCAGACTACTCCTCAAAGAGTTGTGACCCTGAAAATGTAGTTTCCCCTTACCTGGGCCTCAGTTTCCTCATTAATACATAAGGGTATTTTTCTAGGATCACCTGGGGAATCTTTTAACAGTGGTAAGTTCCAAGATTTATCATTGACTTCTAAATCCAAATCTCCTAGGGAGAGCCTTCATTATTAATTACTTAGTTAGTTTAGTAGATACTTATTGATATTGACTGGATGCTTAGCTGCTGGAGATGAAATCATGTATCTATCAGGGTTCTATGGGAGATAGAATAGCTATAGACTAGGATAATTTGAAGAGTTTCATAAAGGAGCTAAGACAAAGACATGGGTGGAATATGGAAGAAGCATAACGGATAGTTAGTACCCAGGAGCTAGCAATATTGGAATTATTTTTTAAGCATTTAAAATTTTTATTTAGTTATTTATTTATTTTTAATTTTGGGCTACACTGGGTCTTCACTGGGCTTCCCAGGTGGCACTAGTGGTAAAGAACCCGCCTGCCAATATAGGAGATGTAAAAGATGCGGGTTTGATCCTTGTGTCGGGAAGATTCCCCTAGAGGAGGGCATGGCAACCCACCTTGCCTGGAGAATCCCCATGGACAGAAGAGCCTGGTGGGCTACAGTCCATGGGTTTGCAGAAGAGTCGGACACAACCGAAGCAACTTGGCATGCATGCATGGTCTTCATTGCTGTATGGACTTTCTCTAGTTGCGGCAAGTGGGGGCTGCTCTCCAGCTGTGGTACTTGGGCTTCTCACTGCAGTGGCTTCTCTCATTGTGGAACGAGGACTCGAGAGCACAGGCCCAGTCGTTGTGATGCACGGGCTTAGTTGCCCCATGCCTGTGGAATCTTCCCAGACCAGAGATCCGAACTCACATCCCCTGCATTGGCAGGCAGATTCTTAGTCACTGGATTACCTGGGAAGTCCCAACACTGGGGATTTTTCAAGCCCTAGACCTGAAGGAAGGGGGCATTGTTAGCTGTATCTGGACCTCTCCATGGTGAGAAGTCTTTAGGTGAACCTTCGTCTAGAATGGGCTTTCTTAGAGCTGGAGAATTCTCTGTGGTGGGGGATGTCCTGGGCATTGTAGGGTGTCTAGCAACATCCATGGCCTCTACCCACTGGATACCTGCAGTGCCCTCCAGAATTCCCCAATGTCCCCTGGAGGCACCATTATCCCTGTTGACAACCACAGATCTAGAGATGCAGCCAGCTGGTAGAGACCTCACCAGGTAGGGACAGCATCCTAACCTCCCACTCCCCTTTTCTTTTAGTCTCCTGCTAGGATTTCCTGTTGGCTAAACCTCAACCAGAAGCCAGAGTCCAGTAAAGCAGCTCTGAGGCTGGATAAGACCCTTTTTCCTCGGGAGCTTACAGTCCAGGTGGGACTAAAGGAGGAGGCAGAGAACAAGCAAATACATACAAAAGACAATTTCTGAACATAATTAGCAAGATGAAAACAAGATAGGGCCGTGCAACAGAGAATAGCTGAGCTCTCTGAATGGGTGATGGTGAAGCTAAGACTTGAATGATGTGCTGGGCAGCCTTGAAAATGTTGCAAGGGGGCGGGTAATCCAGGTGAAGCCTGTAGAAAGGCTCTGAAATCCACATTTAGTCATTTGTTTATTTGTTTTTGCAGTATGTTATTGCGATGTAAATTTTTTGGGGGATGTAGTTCATACATACTAAAATATGCAACTATTTTTTAAAAATTTAGTTGGAGGATAATTGTTTTACTGTATTGTGTTGGTTTGCACCATACATCAACATGAATCAACCATAGGTATACATATGTATAAACTGTACCCCCCCACACCAAATTATATCACAATAACATACTACAAAAGCAAATAAATAAAGTGGATTTCAGGGCCTTTGCACGTGCTTGGCCTGGAGTGCCTACCCCCCCTACAATGTTTTCAAGGCTGCCCCAGCATATCATTGGTGCTTTTGAACTGTGGTGCTGGAGAAGACACTTGAGAGTCCCTTGGACTGCAAGGAGATCCAACCAGTCCATCCTAAAGGAAATCAGTCCTCGATATTTATTGGAAGGACTGATGCTGAAGTTGAAGCTCCAATACTTTGGCCACCTGATGCAAAGAATTGACTCATTGGAAAAGACCCTGATGCTGGGAAAGACTGAAGGCAGGAGGAGAAGTGGACAATAGAGGAGGAAATGGTTGGATGGCATCACCAACTTGATGGACTTGAGTTTGAGTAGGCTCCAGGAGTTGGTGATGGACAGGGAAGCCTGGACTGCTATAGTCCATGGGGTTTCAAAGAGTTGGACACTACTGAGCGACTGAACTGAACTGAACTGAAACATATGTCCCCTCCTTCCTGGACCTCCCTTCCTAAAATATGTAACAATTAACTGAACTGAATGATGAGTTTTTATGAATGTATCTGCTCATGTAACCATCATCCCGATTAAGACACAGAATTTTTCCATCTCCCCAGAAATTTCCCTTATGCCTCTGCTGCTGCTGCTTCTGCTAAGTCACTTCAGTTGTGTCCGACTTATGCCTCTAATCATGTCTTTCTATCCTGCTACTGTTCTCTTTTATAATACTGCCATAGGCTGGTTTTGCCTGTGTTTGAACTTCACATAAACGCAGTGTGTATTTTCTTGTGTGTGGTGTCTTTCACTCAACACTAGATCTGTGTGATTCATTCATGTTGTTGACTGTATCAGGAGTTTTTTTATTTTTTTTTTGCTGAATACTATTCCGCTGTATGGATGTGCCACAGTAGTTTAATCCATTCTTCCCCTGAAGAATAATTGGGTTTGTTCCAGTTTGGGATAATTATGAAGCAGCTGTGAACATTCGCTTGCAAATCTTTTTGTGGATCTGTGCATTGATTTCTCTTGGATGCAATTTTTAAAAATTTTAAAAACTTTTTATTTTGTATTGGAGAATAGCTAGTTAATGATGTTGTGATAGTTTCAGGTGGACCGCACAGGGATTCAGCCATACATATACATGTATCCATTCTCCCCCAATCTCCCTTCTCATCTAGGCTGCCACATAACATTGAGCAGAGTTCCAAGTGCTATACAGTAGGACCTTGTTGGTTATCCATTTTAAATATAGCCGTGTGTACCTGTTCAGTTCAGTTCAGTTCAGTCGCTCAGTTGTGTCCGACTCTTCACGACCCCATGCATCGCAGCACACCAGGCCTCCCTGTCCATCACCAACTCCTGGAGTTCACCCAGACTCACGTCCATCGAGTCAGTGATGCCATCCAGCCATCTCATCCTCTGTCGTCCCCTTCTCCTCCTGCCCCCAATCCCTCCCAGCATCAGAGTCTTTTCCAATGAGTCAACTCTTCACATGAGGTGGCCAAAGTACTGGAGTTTTAGCTTTAGCATCATTCCTTCCAAAGAAATCCCAGGGCTGATCTCCTTCAGAATGGACTGGTTGGATCTCCTTGCAGTCCAAGGGACTCTCAAGAGTCTTCTCCAACACCACAGTTCAAAAGCATCAATTCTTTGGCGCTCAGTTTTCTTCACAGTCCAACTCTCACATCCATACATGACCACAGGAAAAACCATAGCCTTGACTAGACAGACCTTTGTTGGCAAAGTAATGTCTCTGCTTTTGAGTATGCTATCTAGGTTGGTCATAACTTTCCTTCCAAGGAGTAAGCATCTTTTAATTTCATGGCTGCAGTCACCATCTGCAGTGATTTTGGAGCCCAGAAAAATAAAGTCTGACACTGTTTCCACTGTTTCCCCATCTATTTCCCATGAAGTGATGGGACCGGATGCCGTGTACCTGTTAATTGGATGCAGTTTTTAAGTCTGGGGATAGATATGTTTTTATTACAAATTACCCAGCAGTTTTGCATTAGATTTTTTTTTTAATTGGAGTATAGTTGCTTTATAACATTGTATTAGTTTCTGCTGTACAACAAAGTGAATCAGCCATAGTAAGTAAGTATTAGTTGCTCAGTCGTGTCCTACTCTTTACAACCCTACGGACTGTAGCACACCAGGCTCCTCTGTCCATGGGATTCTCCAGGCAAAAATATTGGAGGGGGTAACCGTTCCCTTCTCCAGAGGATATTCCTGACCCAGGGATTGAACCTGGCTCTTCTGCATTGCAGGCAGATTCTTGACTGTCTCCGCCACCAGGGAAGCCCGAATCAGCTATATGTATACGTCGATCCCCTTTCTCTTGGACCTTCCCTCCCACATCGCATCCATCAAGGTCCTCACAGAGAACTGAGCTGAGCTCCTTGTGCTATTCAGCATGTTCCCACTAGCTGTCTGGCTTACACATGGCGGTGCACGTAGGCCAATCCCAGTCTCCAACGCACCCCGCCCCCCATGTGCCGGTCTGTTCCCTATGTCTGCGTCTCTAGATTCTGATGTGAATGTAGGCTGAAAAACCAAAGGATTGAAAGGTTTCCAGTGCTGGCTCCTAATCTCAGCAAGCACAGAGGTCTGTTACCCGGTCCATCATAGGGTCATTCATTCCTCACCCTTCCCCATCCTCTCCACAGGTGCCATGCATCCCAGAGACAGCAGGGCTTGAGTGGGCTACCTGGGCAACCTTCCCCTGCCTGGCCCAGCCTCCCACCTCCTCCACGGGTGTGTGTGTGTGTGTGTGTGTGTCTTAAATCATGGCCTGGCGGCTAATTCTTTGCAGCTTGCGGGTTGCTGCCTCCATGAGCAGACAGGAGGGCGCCCTGACACAGTTAAAGATCACAAGCTTTGATAACTGGGCCTTCTGATTTACGGTAATCCAGGTCTCCACGTTCCCCTAATGAGGGGAACTCGGAGTGTCAACCCGTTTATTAAATGCTCAGAACCATGTGTGAGCCGGACCGAGGTAAGAAGTCAATCATATTTTCATTTATCCTGCGTGTCCCCCTCCTGCTCATTCACTCCTCTCTCCCTGAGACTGTCCGCCTGCCAAGCTCTTTTCTTTTCATCTCCAGAGGGGAGGACTTTAGGACGGATCACTGGCAGAGACGGTTGGGGTCCGCAGTGTTTGCACTTTCCTACTGATTTCATAGGTGTTTGGAAGTTAACGATACTCAACACCTCATGATTCTTTCCTATGTGTCAAACAAAGGCATGAAAGGGAAAGTGACCAGAGGCAAGAGGCGGGGGGCACAGGGCCGCGGGACGGGAACACATCATCAGCTTTCTCTTTCCTTCACCCCGACCTTGCGGAGACCGGTGAGTCTTATTGTAAATGGAAGACGGATTAATATTCCTGGAGCTGTCGGGATCTAATGAAGTCTTAATTCATCTCCCTTAATTCCCTTTGAAACAGAAAAAGGCACAAATCAAAATAACAAATGGCCCAGCTGCTTTAATCTCTACTTCTTCTCACCCTTCTCCCCTTTTGCATCTTGGTCACTGTCACTTTCTTAATCTCCGGAGATTCCACCCCGATTCCTTTCAAGTGGCATCAGCTCCGTCTCTGAGGTTTGGTTTTCTGGATGTGGCATAAATATTTCTGCCTGTTTGAGGCCCCCGGCTGGGTTCCGTCCTTGGACATGGCTGGGGGAGGGCACCCAGCAGGCGACTCTGAAGTTCACTTGGTGAGAAGAGCTCTGGACGGTCCAGCCCGGGGGATGCCTGAAGAGCTCGCAACTTCACATTCGACTGGGGAAATGGGTGCTGTCAGCGTCCTTTGGTGGGGATGCTGTTTTATACTCTGTTCCTTTGTCCACGCTCTATCTTGTCAAATGATACCCCTTGTTTCATTTAAAATAACCTCAGGAGTAAGCTTGAGAACAGTTTGATCTTTTCTTTCCATTCTTTGTTGTTGTTATTGTTGTTTGTTCTATTTATCCATTTTTATTTTTTTAATAATTTTTACAACGTTGTGTTGGTTTTTGCTGTACAACGCGAATCAGCCATACGTGCGTGCTAAGTTGCTTCAGTCGTGTCAGACTCTTTGCAACCTTATGAACCATAGCCCGCCAGGTTCCTCTGTCTGTGGAATTTCCCAGACAAGAATACTGGAGTGGGTTGCCATGCCCTCCTCCAGGGGATCTTCCCAGACCAGGGATCGAACGCCTGTATTGACAGGTGGATTCTTTACCACTAGCACTACCTGGGAAGCCTGAATCAGCCATCATTATCCCCATATCCCCTCCCTCTTGAGCTTCCCTCCCATCCCCCTATCCCGTCCCTCTAGGTCATCACCGAGCACCAGACGGGGCTCCCTGTGTTATACAGCAACTTCTCACCAACTATCCATTTTACATACGATAGCATATATATGTTGATGCTGCTTTCCCCATTGGTCCCACTCACCCCTCCTCTGCTGTGTCCATTCTCTACATCTGAGTCTCCATTCCTTCCCTGCAATTCTTATATCTTATATCTTGCCCACTGCCTGATTTAGCATTGATGCTATGTAAATGTTTGTTGATTAAATGAGCATGTAGGTGGATGAGTAAACAGAATGCCCTAATTGTTCACTGCACAGTCTTTAACTTAAGTGTGGTCTTGATTTGTTTTTATGTAAAGTGCACAGATATAGTCAGGCCAGTGGTAATGCAGAACCCCTTAGAACTACATAATGAGCCTTGCCAGATCTGAGGTCTGCTCACTTTGAAAGCTGCAGATGCAATAGGCATAGGGTGTTGAAATGTAGGAAACTGACATTGTCACATGACTGCATCGTCTTGAGTACTATGCTAGGTGCTTCATGCTTATACTGATCCTGGAGTGTCCAGTACACATCACCTGCTTATCTGTTTTGGATTTCAGACTAATAACATTTTTTTGTTCTCTGAGTTGTTCTCTGTTGTTCTCTGAGTTTGAATGCTATCCTGAAGTCAACAGAAAGACGCAAAGAGGATTTAAGATTTTAACTGTAGACGTACATTTATAAAGATCCCCAGCCATAAGGTCTCTGTTGCACCTACTCAGGTCAGCCATTGTAATGTGAAAGCTGCCAGAGACAATACGTAAATGAATGGACATGGCTCTGTGCCAGTAAAACTTTATTCACACAAACTGACAATGGATTGCATTGGCCCACTGCTTGTAGTTGCTGACCTCAGGTCTAGATCATTCCATGAGTAATAAAAGTGGAGTGTAGCAGTAAGGATAAGTACAAGGCACTATGAAACCACTTTAGAATTCAGTTTGGGGGCTTCCCAGGTGGCACTAGTGGTTAAGAACCTCTGCCTGCCAGTGCAGGAGACTTAAGAGACACGGGTCTGATCCCTGGGTCGGGAAGATCCCCTGGAGGAGGGCATGGCAACCCACTCCAGTATTCTTGCCTGGAGAATCCCATGGGCAGAGGAGCCTGGCACGCTGTGGTCCATACAGAGGAAGGGAGTTGGACACAACTGAAGCGACTTCACTCATGCATAGAGGACTTACATGAGGAAGTGATATTTACTGACAGCTCCGTCAGTGCTAACCTAAAGAGACGCTGTAGGGTGCTCCAGCCCCAGGGGAGAGAGGACACGTACCCCACGGAGCTGAATGTGGTTATGAGGCTTCAGCATAGGGTGCTGGCAGCTTCCAAGGCAGATGGGGACCGACAGCCTTGGACTCAGGAGCTGTTTGCCGACACCAGGCTTGGTGGAGCAATGGTGCTCAGAATGCTTCACTGGAACTTCGTTTGCCTCTCAAGATTGGATCCAGGGCAGAGCATCGACGAAGAGTGAAGTGGGAATGGTGGCTTCAGGCTGGAGCTGCTCTCTCCCTCCCATACCCACCCTTAAGCAGGAATAGCCAGAGCTCCCTCTACCCAGGCTGACTGCTGGACAGGGAGGCTGTCAGTTTCTGATGGACCGTAGGAGCCAGAAGGACAGTGTCATTCCTAGTCTCCAAGGCTGAGTTCATCACATCTCCTCACCAGAGGCTCCTTCAGAGGAGGGCAGGTCACTTCCATCAGTCCCAAGGCTTCTCTTTAAGATGAAAATAAACCCTTCCCTTGGAATGTTATCCTTTTGCAGCTTGGTTTCAGGCAGGATAGAATGTATTAACCATCCACCTCCCTTTTCTTTCTCTGCTCCTCCACCCCGTCGGTATTGTGTAGTCAAGCTTTTATCCAGAAATGTGGGATCACCTGGTTGAGCATTTTTCGCTGTATTCTCACCTGTTTGTTCTAGGAGAAGAAAACTTTGCGTGATGTTTTGGAATCCTGTGTCTAATCCCTCCTCCTCTTGTTAATTGGCATCCTGCAGTTCTCTCCTATAATACCAGTATCTTGCATATATGATGGTGTGTTTAATAGCAGTGCGTGTGTGCGTGCTACGTCACTTCAGTTGTGTCTGACTCTTTGTGACCCTATGGACTGTAGCCCACCAGGTTCCTCTGTCCATGGAGATTCTCCAGGCAAGAATATTGGAGAGGGTTGTCATGCCCTCCTCCAGGGGATCTTCCCAACCCAGAGATTGAACCCACATCTCTTACGTCTCTCGCTTTGACAGCCGTGTTCTTTGCCACCAGCGCCACTTGGGAAGCCCATTTAATAGCAATCTTGCCCTCAGACCCACTCCTTATTCTTTCCCTTCTGTGACATTCTCTGCATCATAGGAAAGTCTGGTTCCCAGCCTCTCAGAAAGGACAGGCTGATGGGAAAAATGTTAGAAAACTAGAGAGTGACAGAGGGGAGAAGCCAGGGTATTTCTACCCATTTTCTGCTTCCGGAAGCATCACCTGTAGCTGCTGCTGCTTCTCCTTGGCTCAATCTCTGCTAGGACAGCTCCTTCCTCTCTTATTTCAGCTTCATGGGCAGCCCCAACTTAGGCTCTAGCTCTTACAGGATGCCCCAGCTTCTGATTCTGGCAAAGCTAGCTTCTGTTGTTATCCCTCCAGCTCAAGGGAGGAAGCAGCTCCTTGCTCTTGCCAGCTTCTAGGTTGCTTCCTTGCTTCCTGTTGATGTCTCAGCTCTTCCATCATTTGGGTTGTCAATTGCCTCTATTAAACTCCCTCTGTTTGAAATACCTTTAGCAGTTTGTTTTCTGATTGGATCCTGACAAATACATGTAGCATTTCACAATTAGAAGATGTTCTCTGTTCCGTGATCTCATTTTTAACTTTTATGTGCACAACCTCAGGGAAGACTTCAAGGCAAGTACTACTAACTGCTGCTAAGTCGCTTCAGTCGTGTCCGACTCTGTGCGACCCCATAGACGGCAGCCCACCAGGCTTCCCTATCCCTGGGATTCTCCAGGCAAGAACACTGGAGTGGGTTGCCATTTCCTTTTCCAATGCATGAAAGTGAAAAGCGAAATTGAAGTTGTTCAGTCGTGTCCGACTTTTAGCGACCCCATGGACTGCAGCCCACCAGGCTCCTCCATCCATGGGATTTTCCAGGCAAGAGTACTGGAGTGGGGTGCCATTGCCTTCTACTAAACCATTATGCAAATGATAATAAAGATAGGCAGGATAGTACATCACCCGAAGTCCTGGATTAAGGCAGCATGATTCAGTGGTACACTGTTGTCTAAATCCCAGCTTCACTGACTACTTGTAAGTAGGACTGCTGGTAACTCATTGTACTCTTTAATTTAGACAGTTTCTTCCTGTCTAAATTGATAGTACTAATAGAACTGCTGTGAAGGCTTCCCAGGTGGCACTAGCCGTAAAGAACCTGCCTGCCAATGGAAGGAGACACAAGAGACAGTTTCAATCCCTGGGTCAGGAAGATCCCCTGGAGGAGAGCATGGCAGCCCACTCCAGTATTCTTGCCTGGAGACTCCCATGGACAGGGGAGCCTGGCCAGCTATAGCCCATGGTGTCACAAAGATTAGGACACAACCGAAGTGACTTAGCACACACACATATATGCAACAGGGCTGCTGGGAAGGTTTAAAAGATATAATATAAAGCAAGTAGCGCTGTCTGATATGTAGCAAAGTTCAACAAATGTTAGCAAATGTAGCAACATTCAGCAAATGTTGGCCGGTAGAAACTCTCTTTATCATCCTCTGGTTCATTGATTCAACAAATAGCTGACCTTTTCCATTCCCTATGCAAACGTGTGTAATAACATGTATCCATCATTGTATTATCATATAGAACAGTTTCATTGCCCTACAAATCCTCTGTGTCCTGCCGATTCGTTCCTCCCTCCCCCATAACCTCTGATAACCCCATGATCTTTTTACTGTCTCCATAGTTTTGTCTTTTCCAGAATGTTATACAGTTGGCATAATCTAGCATGCAATCTTGTCATATTGGTTTCTTTCACTTAGTAACATGCATTTAAGTTTCCTCCACCTTGCTTTCATGGCTCAGTAACTGATTTCTTATTACCCATGACTAATAGTCTGTTACCTGTATGGACCACAGTTTATTTATCCATTCACTTACTGAAGGACATCTTGGTGGCTTCCAAGTTTTGGCAATTGTGAATAAAGCTGCCATAAATATCTCCATGCAGGCTTCTGTATGGACACAGATTTTCAACTCATTTGAGTAAATATCAAGGCGCATGATTACTGGATTGTATAGTAAGGGTATTTTGTAAGAAACCTTTGGTGCTCTTCTGCAGTGATTGTACCATTTCATGTTCCCACCAGCAACAGATGATAATTCCTATTTCTTCACATCCTCACTGACTTTGGATGTTGTTAGTGTTCTGGATTTTGGCCATTCTCATAGGTGTGTAGCGGTATCTTATTGTAACTTTCATTTGCAATTCCCTAATGACGTATAATGTTGAACGTCTTTTTATATGCTTATTTTCCATTTGCATATCTTCTTCAATGTGGTGTCTATTAAGGCCTTTGGCTCATTTTTTAATCGAGTTGTTCATTTCCTTATTGTTGACCTTGAAGATTCTTTGTATATATTTTGGACAACAGTCCTTCGTCAGATTTGTTTCATGTTTTTAAACGATTTTCAAAGTAAAATATTTTAAGTGTTTTTGTCTACAACTACTGTCTTTTTCCACTCTCCCAAATGTCAGAGGTCACTGAAGTGACTACTAATGGAAAGTTGACGTAGGGATATATTTAGACTGGATTCAATGGGCTATACTTGTGCGGTTTGAAGTCATTTGTATGTGAAAGCTTATCTAGCCATTCCAACGTAGAAATGGCTTCCAAAAATGCTCCTACCACCTGTTACGGCCACTCACTGATGGTGTGACCTACGAGTGAGTGCAGGATCAGACAGCCTATTTCAATATGAATATGTGCTGTGGTGCCTGACACCAGAGGTTTTGGGAGGAGAAACAAGGTTTGAAATACGTGGAGCCAGGAGCTTGTCTATGAAAAATTCTCTCAGTCATCAGATGAGTAAAACTGTGAGCAGAGGACTCAGCTAGAATGATAACTAGTCAAAACAGTAGTTCTTTCCTATCAAGAATATGCTTGGATGCTTTAACAGGGGCTTCCTTGCTGGCTCAGTGGTTAAGAATCTGCCTGCTACTGCAGGAGACTTGGGTTCAGTTCCTGGATTGGGAAGATCCCCTGGAGAAGTAAATGACAACCCACTTCAGTATTCTTGTCTGGGAAATCCCATGGACAGAGGATCCTGGTGGGCCACAGTCCATGGGGTCGCAAAAGAGTTGGACAGGCCTTAGCGACTAAGGAACAACAACATAATAGCTTTAACAGGTATATTCATCCTATACCCTCTCCTTTCTTTGGTGGAAATCATGTAAAATAGAATTGATCAGCTTCTGTGGTTCCAGGGCACAACTTGTAGCAGTGCTATAAACAGTGAGAAATTTCCATTTTTTGTGTGTTTCAAACATAAATAAAACAATTAACCCTGCTAAAGAAAATACTGAATTCTAGTCTTTCAAGAAAAGACATTATTACAAATGATTGTCTTATAAAGAAATGATTAAGAATTTGTGGTCAGAAATTTAGGGTAAAAATATTGTAGCCATGCGAGAGGTAATTCATTAATAATTAATATTATGATTTCTTTTTCTGGACTTTGTGATGCTTACAGGCTTTCTTGTGGCTCAGCTGGCAAAGAATCTGCCTGTAATGTGGGAGATGTGGGTTTGATCCCTGGGTTGGGAAGATCTCCTGGAGAAGGGAAAGGCTACCACTCCACTATTCTGGCCAGGAGAATTCCATGGACTGTAGAGTCCATGGGTCACAAAGAGCCGGACATAACTGAGCAACTTCCACTTTCACAGGCTTTCCACCTTTTTAAAAAGTGGGAACTTGTGATTTCTCTTCTCATTCTGAATAAGTGTGGTATTTGTGTCTAATTCTATATTTGTAATTGAGTTTTCTCTTCCTTCAAAAGGGCTGTCAAATTGCATCAGCTTCAGACCCCATGAAACCAGGATCTATTCTTCCTTGTTCTTGTAATTATACGATTTAACAACATTTCATAGAAGACAATGAAAAATGAGTGTGTAGAGGAAGAATTGTGTCCAGAGAGATGTAACTGAATGCTTTGGGAAAATCTGATTGGATTTGAGTTTCTAAAAGCAATTGCTGTTGAATTAAGAATAGGTGAAAAAAAAACCAAGATTGAGGAAATATTGCATGTGATAATCTAGAAGGATTCCTCTCTTGTACTGCTTTGCAGTGACTTTAATTTATCCCCCCAGCCCTCAAAGAAGCCTAAACTGGACCCTGCAGAGAAGACCTGTTGGATATGTGTTATGAATGGCGGCCAAGTAGAATTCTGAATGCACGCCAGGTTTTGCGCCGCCTGAGGGGAAGCAGTGGGTAGGAATTTGCTAATTTACTTCTCGACAGAATGTGTCAGGCCGTCTCAACCAATGGCCCAGAAGTGGCCACTGAGAGAGGAAAAAAAAAAAAAAAATAGAAATAGAAATATCGAGTTGTCATTTTACCTGGTCCATTCACTTCTGCTTTACAGATGGGTAAACTGAGGCCCAGAGATAGAAAATGTATTTCTCGGGTGACACAGTCATGGAAGGGCAGACCCAGGGACCCACATCTCCCGCCTGGCCATCTTTCTATTTCCCCACTTCCCTGGGAAAGTCAGGAGGGAAGGGAGAAGGCAGGTAGGAATTTGAAGCTCCCATATGTTTAACTTGTTCGGGTGTTCATAATGTCACAACTGAGGGAGAAATGGGGGAGCCTTAGAAACTCCCAAAGGCCCTCTTTTTTTTTTCTTTAATGCAGACTGTTTAAAAAGTCTTTGTTGAATTTGTTACAAGATGCTCCGTTTTATTTTTTGGCTGTGAGGAACGTGAGATCTTAGCTCCCTGACTGACCAAGGATTGAACCCACACCCCCTGCATCGGAAGGCAGAGTCTTATCACAATTGCTTTTCTGTCATACCTCCTCTGTGAATTATCTCCCTGATGTCTCATGGAGGCTGTGGTCTGAGCCTGAGATAAAAGGTGAGAATTAGGTGGTTCCTTCCATTGGCCCCACCCCTCCCCCAAATAAACCCACATTCTCTTAGATATAGATCATGGTTAAAAACCAAACACACTGAACTATTACCCAGCCATGAAAAAGAATGAAATTTTGCCATCTGCAGCAACATGGATGGACCTGGAGGGTATTATGCTTAGTGAAAGAAGTCAGACAGAGGAAGACAATTATGTACATTGTTCCTTATATGTGGAATCTAAAAAATGACAAATGAATGACTCTAACAAAACAGGAACAGATGTAGAGGACAAAGAACTGGTTACCAGTGGGGAGAGGGTTGGCCGGAGGAGTAAGATAGGAGAACGGTATTAAGAGGTACAAACTGTGGTACATATATATGTACAATGGAGTATTACTCATCCATGAGATAGAACGAAATAGTGTTATTTGCAGCAACATGGGTGGATCTAGAGATTGTCATACTGAGTGAAGTAAGTCAAAGACAAATATCATATGATATTGCTTATATGTGGGATCTAAAAAATGGTGCAAATAAACTTATTTACAAAACAAACAAAAGGTACAAACTGCTAGGTATAAAGTAAATAAGCTACAAGGGTATATTGCACAGCACAGGGAATACAGCCAATATTTTATAATAACTTTAAGAAAGAACAACAAATGTCATCTCTTAATACATATATATGAAACCAGAAAAAACGGTAGCAATGCATCTACGTGTGGGCAGGAATAGAGACACAGATGAAAAGAATGACCCTGTGCACACAAGTGGAGAGGGGGAAAAGGAGAGGGTGGGACAGATTGAGAGAATATATACACTAGCGTGTGTAAACTAGCCAGCTAGTGGGAAGCCGCTGTGTAGCACTAGGTCTCGGTGCTGTGTGACGACCGAGAGGGGTGGGGCAGGAGAGGGCGGGACGGAGGCTCAAGAGGATACATGTATACGTACAGCTGACTCACGTTGCTGTACAAGAGAAACTAACATTTTATACTCCGACTAAAATAAATTTAAAAAAAAAAAGAAAAAATAACAGTTTGGGTCTGGCCTGGGTCATTAGATCTATAGTCTAAATTACTAGAGTCACTGGGCAGAAAGACGTATTATGACCCTATTGGAAGAAATGCCATGTTCCCGGTGAGAAATAATTTCTATTATTCCTTGATCATGAACAGTTTTAGTCCACCTGTGAGAACACACAGGCAAGGGAGTGGGGCCGTCCCACCGGGGCTCCGGGGATTCGGCTGGGTGGGGTGTTTGTGGTGGCATGGACAGGCTCACCTTGGCCTGATGAATTCTCTGTTGCTCCCTTGTGAAGGCAACGGACCTGGGTTCAAGGATTGAGGGACGGCTGGGCGGCAGTTCCTCCTCCTGTCTCCATCTCCCGGGCACCACATCTGCCTGGAGAACCCACTGTTTTCCTCCTGCAGACTTTGGCTGTGGCTACCTGTGGGGATTGGCATGCCAGCCGTCTCACATAAAACCTTCAGCTCTTTAAACTCTCCAGTTAAAGCTGAGCCCCCATAAAAGTTGCCAGGCTGAGTTTGGGGCATGAGATCCACACCTTCTGCTCAGCCTGAGGACGTTGTAATGAGGCCTGGCTGGAAGCGCAGGCCCTGTAGCTGGACTTCCAGCTGTGACTACGCACAGGAAAGTGAGGGATGTGTTAGCTGAGACCCAGAAGCTTCTGAAAGGCAGGGTCACGGAGCTGCAAGGAGCAGCCAGAGCCACATAGAGGAGTCTTTAAAGGCCCATTCACAGGAGCAGAGGTGGGAGCTTGGATGCTGCATGGAGAAGCCACAGTGCAGAGGCTATGGGGGAAGAGCTAAAGAGTTAAAGGATCAGAAGTGACTGCCTTTTGGCAGTTTCCTCGAAATGCATGCCCATAAGACAAAATTCCTTGCACCTAGTGGGGCCTGCACAAATATTTGTGAAGTAAATGTGTGAAGGGAATATGACCTTCCCTTGCAATACATTTCTGGAACTGATGGTCTGGTTGGTGATCTGGTATATCCTGTGGTGGGCAAGGCAGGCGGGCAGACAAGCAGGCTTCAGAAAGGAAAGGACGATTCAGAACACAGCTCCAAGGCTGCCCTTCCTCTGCTCCCAAACCCCCACTTTGCAGAATATCTTTTAGTGCAGGGCTTGAAACTCTCAACCTACGGGGGCCAGCCCGTTGGGCCATGAGCAAGGTGGGTGGGGCCGGAGGGTGGAGGAGACTCTGGTGGTCTGGTGAGCCCATGTCCCTTCCAAAGGGGACAGACACTGCCCAGCTGCTCTCACAGTTGCCATGCAGGATTTTAGGGCGCTGATTCAGATATTCTGGCTTTTCAAGCATTCCCAGAAAGTCACGTGTAAAGTTTTTTTTTTTAAATTTATTTATTGTTTATTTATTTTTGGCTGCGCTGGGTCTTTGTTGCTGCGTACAGTCTTTCTCTAGTTGCAGTGAGTGGGGGCCACTTTCTGGCTGTGGTGCGTGAGCTTCTTGTTGCAGCGGCTTCTCTTGCTGCGGAGCATGCTCTCTAGAGAGTGGGCCCAGTAGTCGTGGTGCTTGGGCTTGGTTGCCCCTCGGCATGTGGGATCTTCCTGGGCCAGGGATGGAACCTGTGTTTCCTGCATTGGCAGGCGGATTCTCAACCGCTGGACCACCAGGGAAGTCCCAAAATGTCACATTTTTAAAAAGTGAAAGCTCCTACTTAAATGTTGTTGTTAAATTGCTAAGTCGCGTCCAACTCTTTTGTAGCCCGCCAGGCTCCTCTGTCCTTGGGATTTCCCAGGCAAGAATAGTGGAGTGGGTTGCCATTTCCTTCTTCAAGGAACGTTTCTGACCCAGGGATTGAACGCACGTCTCCTGCATTGGCAGGTGGATTCTTTACTGCTGAGCCACCAGGGAAGCCCACTTTAAAAAACACAGGCAACTAATTCAACATTTTGAAAGTACCGTGTGGTTGAACAAAACCCCTTCAAGGCTTGCATCGGGAACCCTGGGTGTCAATGAGTAACTTTGAATGTGGTATTTTGCTTTAGTAAAATTTATCCAGTATTTTGGATAAATATGTTTTGAGGATGCCATGCTCAACCTGTGTCATGAAGGGCGAGCAGGACTTGGTGAGTAGGCATGGCAGAGCAACACACACATGCCAGGTGGAAGGCACACCCAGGCAAAGGCAGGGAGGGGTGAAATGTATGATGCGCTTGGAAAAGTGGGAAGTAAGTGAGCATTACCCACACCTGCGGAGCAGAGTGGGCGTGACAGCTCTGGTGGTGGCGAGGCGCGGGCGGGGGTGTCATTGTTGCACAGGAAGTATTTTGCACTCAGTTATTAACCAGGTTAAGAGCAGGTTGCTTTGAGTGAGGAGCAGAGAGGATTTGGAGCTTATTCTAAAACAGGCAGTTGGATGGGGGACCTTCCTGATGTTGTAGCTCTGGAACCTGACTGGGTTCAAGTCCTGGCTGCCCCACTTACGAGCTCTGTATCCTGAACTTTGCACCCTCTCTGTTCCTCAGTCTCCTTGTCTGCAAAATGGAGATATTCATCTCATATAGGATTTGAGGGCTGAAGGAGTTCTTTCCTCCAGTGGTCACAGGTTGATGCTCCTGCTCAGTGCATGACAAACACTCAACAAACACTCCCTCTTTCTATTATAATATCTCTTTTCATTTTCACCTAAAGGGGCCAGACACATCTGTGATGTCTGGTACTGGCCCCGGGAAGCCACAGTCCGTGAGTCATGGGTTTAAAAGCTCTTTTCCAGAGCTGAAGATTCTGATTTCTTAGCTGTGCAGAGAGGAAATAAAACCCTGCTCTTCTAAATGGACTGGGAGGAGTATGAAATTACGACTAAGTCGGTTTGGAGCTTTTGTGTAGGGCTTTCACGAAGAGATCAACCATTAATCATGCACAATTACTCTGACCTTGGGTGAACTACAGTCTCTTGAACATGGAAGATTTCACTCCCGGGGGTCCAGAGATACAAAGACAGTCTGCTCAGCATCACAGCACAGAGAACCAGATCCAGAGTAGCCTCAGGTCCGGGGTGCCTGCATGTCAGCCTTAGCCTCTCCCCTCTTTCCAAGGCTCCCTTTCAGACCCAAATGCCCTTTCAGAGGGAGTGGTGGCCAGGGTAGTTGAAAATAAAAGTAGACAGAGAGTTGGGTGAAATTTGTCTTTGCCCAAAGTGTGTGACTTTGGAGGGTGATTCAGCCTCTCTCATTGCCTCAGTGTTCACATCTTTAAATTGGGGTGGATGAGGTCTGTCTCATCAGCTTATTGTGTGAATTAGGAGATGTTAAGAGTGGTGTTGGTGTGACTATCCCCTTGTGCAGAGAAGCCCGAAGGCCCCAGAGCTGAAGTCTCTTGTGTGTGCTTGATATATTTCCTCCCTCCATCCTTCTCTTCCTCCCTCTTTTCCTCTCTCCATCTCTTTCTCCTTCCTGCCCTCCTCTCTTCTTTCTATACTCAGACCCATAATGAGCACGCGATACCAGCCAGGTATCATGCCTGAACACAGTATAAGATAAGACTGCATCTTTCTTGGTATCCCCCACCATTTGACATATATAGTAGGCCTTTAGTATGTGGTCTTGTCTTCACTGTTGAGGCAGTGATCGTTGAACTGATTGATCCTCTGAAGGTCTATCATGTTTCAACTCTTACTTTTAAAAAATAAGATGAAACAAAGCATTTCTCTGATGCTAAAACAGATTATACATGGTCCCAGTGGAAAACTGGACCATGCAGAAAAGTTCTGAGAAGAGCCTAATAATCATGAATACTGCTGCCACTCAACTTAGCCACTGCTTGCATGTTGCTGGATTTTCTTAAAGTATCTTTCATGTGCTCAGACATACTTTTATGTTATATAATTTGACTCATACTGAGTGAATTAATCTTTATTTATTTGGCTGTGCCAGGTCTTAGTTGTGGCACTCAGGATCTTCCATCTTCGTTGCAGCATGGCTGATCTAGTTCCCTGACCAGGTTCGATTGAACCCGGGCCCCCTGTGTCGGGAGCACAGAAGGAGAACTGTAAGTATGAACTGTTAACAGCAATGTACACAGCAACTGGCGGACAGACGTACTCAACTGGCAAAAGGGACCCCAGGGGATCTGCTAGGGTCCCGAAGCATCCCAGTGTTCACCCTCCTCCGGCCACAATAGCCTCCGCAGGGTTCTTCAGATGCACCTACACGTATCCACCACGGGGCCTTTGTACACGTGATGCACTCTGTCTGGATGGTTTTTTTTGCTCACTTCCTTCTTGGCCCAGATGTCATTTTATCAATAAGTTCCTTTCTCAACCCTCCTGCTTAAAACTGAAACAAGGGGACTTCCCTGGAGGTCCAGTGGTTAAGACTTTGCCTTCCTTCCCATTTCCAGTTCTTCAGAGAATTACTTTTGGGTATCTTGTCTGAAGGTGCCTGAGAGTTTATGTTCCCATCCAGAGTTAATATGTTCCCATAGCCAGTGACTGGCTTGTTGTCCTGCGGAATATGCATCCAGCCTCCTTGTCTCAAAGTGAAACACCTCTGCAGTGCAGGTGACACTTTAGAGCCCCCTGGGATCAGACTGAAGCTAGACTTCATCTGAAACCATATGCTTGTCTGGCTTACTCCACTTCCCTATCTTGCTTCCCCAACACAGGTACAGATTTCTCCAGAGAGCATGCTTGATAAATCACTTGCATCTGAACCCTTGCCTCAGGCTCTGCCTCTGGGGAATCCAAGCTGACCTAAGATGGGGCCACCTTATCCTATATGTACTCAACTCACGTGGAGTCTGTGTTCACAATGATGGTGACCTGCCACTTACTCGTTTCTTTATTCTATTAACTTGCCTTGAGACCAGTGTGCTCTGATATAACATTCACCCAGGTAGCTGATTTCCAACTTTATATGGCACCCACAGCTAGAATGATAACCTTCCTAAAGGGTAGAACATATGTGTAAGCTTTAGAAAATGTAGCTTGGAATCCTGGTTTCCCTCCGTGGGTAACTCTATACCTGGGCAGTTCCCTACCTTCTTCAAACCTCAGTTTTCTCAGCTGTGAAATGGAGGCAACAGTAATGCCTATCCCGGGTCAGGAATAAGAAGAGCACTTTACAAGTGTGAAGAGTTATTATTCACCATAAATATGGCAGTCAGAGATAATCTTTGGGGAATACCGATTGGAATTTTTATCGGATCCCTGAGATCTTACATGGGCTCTTTGGTCCTTTAAGATTCTTCCATGAAGGATCTCATTCCAATACATGGGTTTCACCAAAAATCTAGATTTGGGGTGACTTGGCCATCTTTGTTGCATGGCTTCAGGTGCAGCATTGCCACAGGGTGGTAGTGTGGTCATATGTCCTAAGCAAGGCAACGTGTTCCCCTCCATCTTCTGAAGCTACTCTAAAGCTTTTGTGATACATCCCCCTCCATACACCTCTGCTCTCTGGAAAAAAAAAACCAGAATGAAGTCATGTGGAATTCTCCAGTGAATTTTGTATCCATGCCAAGATATTTTTAAAAAATGCATTTGCAGAGTGACTTAGCAAAACTGAACAACTGCAACCAGGCTGTCTTGGAGCAAAAGCAATAAAAATCTCCATCAAGCGATAAATCATGGAATGAGAAGATTGGGAGGAAGTTTCCCCAGATGAGTTTTGAGGAAGGTTTCATGTAGAAAATGGATGGAATCCAAAAGATTGAATCCTTCCTGGTGCAGAAACTTGTTACTTGTCATTCTTGAAATTCCATTCCATGCAGAATCTGGCTTATAGTAGGTGCTCAATAAATTTGGATGGAATCAGTCGATTAATCACTCAATCCACCCATGCATGCATGAGAGAATAATTAAAGACAGTAAAGGCAGAATGGATTTTTCTCTTTAAGATGTATATAAAGAGATTTATCTGAAACATACGTGCCCTTTAGCTCTCGGGGAAACTGAACAGGGTTTAACAAACAATGTGAATGAGGTTGAGGTGCCCAAATATTTGTGGACCTCCTATTACAACCGAGCCAGTTAACTCAAAGCAAATTGTTTAGAAAATTCTGCTGAAGCTCTTGGGGTCTTGCAAGGCCCTTGAAAAAAAATCAGTGTCTACTGGGACTTCCCTGCAGTCCCGTGGTTAAGACTTCACCTTCCAATGCAGGGTGTGTGGGTTCAGTCCCTGGTCAGGGAGCTAGGATCCCACATATCTCTCGGCCAAAAAACCAAAGCATAAAACAGAAGCACTATTGTAACAAAATCAATAAAGACTTTTTAAAAAGTGATCTGCATCAAAAAAATGTTTAAAAAAATCAGCCTCTACTCTACCACTGTGTTGGCTAATGGAGAAGATCTTGAAGGCATGATTTCCTCTTTCCCAAAATACCAATTTCCCTTGGCCAGTCGACACTATCCATCCAATGATTTGTTTAAGCAGATTCACAGCTCTCCTTCTACTTCCGCTGTACCAAGTCTGGGATCAGCCGAGGTCATTAAAAGCCACTTCACTAATGTCTCCAGGATGACACAAGTGAGGTCAACAAAGAGGGTGCGTGAGGCAGATAGGTGAGTTGTCCCACCTTTGTCTTGTTCCTCTTGGCTTAAAGCATCTTTAGGGTGTCTTTCTGCCTATTTTTCTGGCAGTCAGTAGAGCAGAGGCTAGCATTTCCCCACACTCTGGATGTCCTTTCAAATGCCTCTGGGCTGTTTGAGGTTGAGATTCCAGGGGACTGGACCCAAGGAAGGGAGGGACTTCTCTCTCTTGTGTTCATGTTTGTATGAATTTGTATTTGTAGGAATGCAGCTGACTGCAAGTCATAGAAACCCTGATGACAGTGGCTTGAATCACCCCCATCATTAGAAGTCTGTTAGTAAGTTGTTGTTGGCATTGATTCAGTAAGCCAGTTCTCTTGGGAGCTGCACTGGGCTTCATGGTCACTTCCTGCATTTCAGGAAAGGTAAGAAGAAAGGATGCCCCGGGAAAGGCTTCACTAGGTACAGTCATATCTTTTTACTAAACTATCCAGTTTCTAAAATCCTCCCCCAGCAGACTTTTTATTTATGTTTTTGAATCAAAACTAGTCCTGTAGCTGCAAGGGAGGCTGACAATGTGCATGCACAGCTTTTCAACTTCTATAGTGGGAGGGAGCGAAGGCATGGGAGTAACTCTTGTTTCTCCAGTCAACAGCACCAGCCCGCTTTCTACAGCCCACTTTGCACACTCCCATTTCTTATCTGGGGACTTGTGTCCTATCCAATAACTTACATCTGGAATATCCATGTATGTGAGAAGTCACCTTCCCGCTTTCGGTCACAGGAAGTGACCTGACGAACACCCAGCTCCAACCATACAAGAGACACCTGAAAACAGTAGCTCATGCCTGTTAAGGACTCATGTGCCAGGCACTTTCCATTTGTTCATTTTATTATTTATTTTAAATTTATTTGTCTATCTATTTATTTACATGTTTGACTGTGCTGAGTCTTAGTTGTGGTGTGCAGGATCTTTAGTTGTGGCATGCAGGGTCTAGTTTCCTGACCATGGATCAAATCTGGGACCCCTACGTTGGGAGCACAGAGTCTTAGCTGCTGGACCCCCAGGGAAGTCCCCTCCATTTGTTCATTTAAAAAATCCTTACACTGACCCCTTGCAGTGGTCACTTTAAGTTCCTTCCATTGTACAGATGAAGAAACCAAGGCTCAGCATTCTTGCGCAGTTGTGTTTGACTCGTGCAGCGCCACAGACCGTAGCCCTCCAGCTTCCTCTGTCCATGGAATTTTCCAGGCAGGAATACTGGAGTGGGTTGCCATTTCCTCCTCCAGGGGGTCTTCTTGACCCAGGGATGGAACCCGAGTCTCTTGTGTCTCTTGCATTGCAGGCAGATTCTTTACCACTGAGCCACCGGGGAAGCCCCAGAGTTGCTGAGATTTGTCTAAATAAAAAGAGACATGTTTGGGATTTGAACGTAGGCAGTGCCATCTCCTAGCTGTGACTGACACATGCTCAGCTGGGTTCATTCGAGGTTGGCCTCTCTCCTATCAGAACGGCTCTTCCTGTAAGTCACCAGATGTGCCTGGGGTCCCTATGCCCCGCCCCACTTTCAGGGTCTCTCGATGCTATTCTTCTGGGCCGGCAGTAAAATGACATTTATGAGGATTTTTCCCTTTGAAGTGAGAGTGTTTGCGTACTTCACTTTAAAGCAAGGGAAAAAACAAGAGCTCCAGCAGATAAATAACGGCAGCCTTGGAGAAAGGGCAGGATGCCTGTGGACGTACAGGCTCCACTTGGTCATATCGAGTCATCTTTTGGAGAAATGCCTTATTTGTCTCCTTTCAAGTGACTTTTATTAACTCTTTCCCCCTATTTCCATTTCTTTTACTAGTTTCTTTAAACTAGCCAATGGTTTTTCTTTCTTTTGTTTTCTTCCTTCCTCTTTCTTTTTTTCTTTCTCCTTTCCTTTTGTCCTTTCTATCTTTAGAAAAGTGATCAAAATAGACACTAAAGACCAAAGGATTTATATTTTATCAGCTTCCCATCCTCCTACTAACCCAATATTGTCTTCCTGCTTGTTCATATTATATACTCCAGAGGTTCAATGCAGCAGAGAGTGAGGGCAGTTCATGTAGTTCACTCTCTCAGACAAATCCACTCTTGGTGGGGAAGAAAAAAGGCACCATTTGTACTTGTCTGACCCTAAATAACTCAGGTTGGAGGCTTCCATGAATATTGTTCGCCCCATGGCCACTCCTGTGTTCACTAGGCAGGTTGAGAAGTCAAGGGTACTCTGGAATAGTGGGTAGAAAAAGCCTATCAAGAATTCTAAAGTGAAAGTGAAGTCACTCAGTCGTGTCCGACTCTGTGACCCCATGGACTGTAGCCTATCAGGCTCCTCTGTCCATAGGATTTTCTAGGCAAGGATACTGGAGTGGGTTGCCATTGCCCTCTCCAAGTCTTAAAATAACTCCTTTTTTTTTAAAATGTGTTTTTAATTGGGGGGTAATTGCTTCACAATGTTGTGCTGGTTTCTGCTGTACAACAGCGTGACTCAGCCGTAAGTGTACCTATATCCCCTCCCTCTGGAGCCTCCCTCCCACCTTCCCATTCCGCCCTGCCATAGGTCAGAGCCCTCCTTGTGCTGTACAGCTGCCCACTAGCTGTCCACGTTATACATGGTAGTGTGTATACGTCAGTGCTACTCCCCCAGTTCATCCCACCCGTTCCCCTGTTGTGTCCACAGGTTCGTTCTCTGTGTCTGCATCTCTAAGCTGCCCTGCAAATAGGTTCATCAGCACCACTTTCCAAGATTCCATGTGTATGCATTAATACACAACCTTTGTTTTTCTCTTTCTGACTTACTTCACTCTGTATAACAGCTCTAGGTTCATCCACCTCAATACAACTGACTCAAGTTTGTGAGGAAAATGGTATAGAGTGGGGGTTGACAAACATTTTCTGTATAGAGCCAGACAGTGACCATTTCAGATTTCGCAGGTCATAAAGGCTCTGTCAAATCTACTCGGCTTTGTTACAGCATGAAGGCAGCCATGGACAACATGTCATGGTGCGGGTGGCTGAGTTCCAATCTGACTTCATCTACAAACGCTGAAATTGGAATGTCGTAGAGTTCTCACGTGTCACAAACTATCCTTCTGATTTTTTTCAGCCATTTAACATGGAAAACCATTCTCAGGCAGTGGGCTATATGACTCAGTGGTGGATGGACTGGGCTGAGTCCATGGACCCAGGAATAAAATGGAGATTTATACTGTTGGAATTATTATTATTTTTAACGATGTGGAAATCTTGATATTTTTTGAATTGAAATAACTCTATGCTTTTGATAACACAGAGGACCAGATGCCGTGGAAATGTCTATTTCTCTGATGCACGACATGTAATTTTAAAACTGGCTAAGATGTCGTGTCAGATCAATTGATAACTGCAATGTATAAAACATATGAAACTAATTCCAGGAAATACTTTTTATTTATGTCCTTGGGTCTGAGTTTCTGAGCTCTCTGTGTTTAGGGATGGAATTTGGTTTATTCAAGAAGTAGCAGGTTATATATCTTGATGGCTACATTAGCTCAATATTTCCTCTCCTTTCTGGAGCAGGTAAACTTTGCAGACTGTTTCAGTTTGCAGCAATTACATTTGCTTATCGCTCTGAAACGGAATTTCATTTGAAGCCAGTTATTAATGTCTAAAATGCACTTCCAGGAAATCGTTTTGAGCATTTTATTTATTAAAAAGAACTCGATGTTTGTTCAAAGGCATTGATGTAATTTACAAAGTTCGGTATTAGATATTTTATGAGGCAATATAAAAATGCCATTTTCTCAGACCCCCATTGCCTAATTGTGCTGTGTTACCTTCAATGTCAGAATAAGGTGCTGTGTTGTATTTGGCTGTTATGCCACTAATCAATAAGGTTATTAAAGAAGCAAACACACAAACAAACAAAAAAATCCTTCCACTTTTCCCAGCCACAAATTCTTCTGATTAATGCATTTATTTTTATGGAGCATCTTCAAAACCACTTTAAATACTTTCAATGGCTCTACTTTATGGAAAAAGAAGATGTTTGGGGATTTGGGGACAGACCTATGACAAATCTAGGACATAGACCATCATAACAAACCCCATCAGTACCCCACCAATATCCCCTCAATATTTGCTATTTTGGAATATTCCTATAGTGCCAACTTCAAGCACCCACCACTCTCTATCTGCAGTTCTCTCTTGGGCTCCATGAAGGTAAGGTAAGAAATCATGGGAATGAATGCCCCAAAAGCAGCCTTCTACCAATGATAAGTGGGTGTTGAAGAAATACCCCAGCTGCACCCCTCCCGGGGTATAACTGAAGCATGCCCTGTATAGGATCCCAGGCCTCCTCCTAGAACTGAGTTCCCAGTGGGCCCTGTAAGGATCTGCTCCATAATGCAGTGTGTCAGCTGTCCATTGCTGCATAACACAGTAACCCCAACCTTAGTGGCTTAAAACAACAAATGTCTACTCTTTCGCTGTTTCTGTGGGGCACAATTTCAGAGATGGCTTAGTTGGGTGGATCTGGCTCAGGCTCTCTTGTGAGCATGCTCAGTCGCTAAGTCGTGTCTGACTCTCTGCAGCCCTGTGGATTGTAGCCCGCCAGGCTCCCCTGTCCATGGAAATTTCCAGCAAGAGTATTGGAGCAGGTCGCTATTTCCTACTCCAGGGGATCTTCCTGATCCAGGGATCGAACCCACGTATCTTGGGTCTCCTGCATTGGCAGGTGGATTCTTTACCACCAGCTCCAGGCTATCTTAGGAAGAACACAGTCAGGATGGACTGGAGCTGATGAGTCTGCTTCTGAGCTTACTCCCATGGCTTGGGCAGGAGGCCTCTGTTGCTCACCATGTGGGCCTTCTCATAGAATAGCTTGAATATCTCCTGACCTGGTTGCTGGGTTCCCCTAGAGTGAGTGACCCAAGAGGGTCAGAGACCAAGATGGAAGCTGAGGGACCTTTGGTGAACTAGACTCAGAAGTGACCCATGATCACTTTCACTTAATTCTCTTCATTAGAAGCAAGTCACTACATCCTACCAGTCTCAAGGGGAGAAGAACTAGATTTCATTACATGTACCTTAAATTGATTTCTTTCCCTTTACTGTCACTTCTACATGTCTCTGTGGTGCTTCCTGAAATGACCTCCCAGATAAATTATCCTTATTTCAGGGTTTGCTCTGGGGAAACCTAAGCCAAGACAGCAGGCTTCCCAGGTGGTGCTAATGGTAAAGAATCCGTCTGCCAACGGAGACATAAGAGACATGGGTTTGATTCCTGGGTTGGGAAGATCCCCTGGAGTAGGAAGTGGCAACCTACTCCAGTATTCTTGCCTGGAGAATCCCATGGACAGAGGAGTCGGGCGGGCTACAGTCCATAGTGTCTCAAAGAGGGGGACGTGACTGAAGTGACTTACACACACACACACACACACACACACACACACACACACAAGCCAAGACAACTAACCACTAACAATAATACCAACACTGAAACTACTGTTCACTGAGTGTTGACTATGTGCTGGGCACTGAATAAACCATTGAAAACCTAAGCACTCACCTTTCCTTCCAGCCTGGGACATTTTTGTTCTCTGTATTAGTCACAGTTGCTAAGGCAATAATAACCACCACTACATGTGTGTGTGCGTGCTTCGGTTGTGCCCAACTCTTTGCAACCCTACGGACTGTAGCCCACCAGGCTCCCCTGCCTGTGGGATTTCCAGGCACGAATACTGGAGTGGGTTTCCATGCCCTCCTCCAGGGGATCTTCCAGACCCAGGGATGGAACCTGAGCCTCTTAGGTCTCCTGTACTGGCAAGCAGGTTCTTGACCTCTAGCTCCATCATCACTGCTACATGGCTTGACTCAAAACAAATTTGTTTCTTGTTCACTTCAGTACCGTTGATGGCAGGAGTTGGGTGGGGAGGACCCCGCTCTGTGACATCATTCAGGGGGCCAGGTGCCCTTCTGTCTTGGACCCCAATTCCTTTTACTCCTTAGCTTCCTCTCCATCCAGAAGGCAAATGGGGGATGTGGGGAAGAGGGTGAGGATCATGACAGAGAGATTTTAATGAGGGCAGCCAGGCTTAATAGAGGCTTGCCATTTAGCTGCTCAGGTTTTTGGGCCAGAATTCAATCACATGACCCCATCCACAGGGGAGGCTGGGCAAATGTGCTCTAGTTGGAATCCGGTAGGAGCGGCTGGTAGATTTAGGGAGCGCTCAGCCAGTCTCAGCCGTGTCTTTTAACCACCTCCCAAAAGAAATGGCAATAACTGAACACAAGCTTTATCGAAGCACTATTCCACGTTCTGCCTTATTTTAGTCTTAAGACATTTGGAGATGGTAACACAGAGCAAATGCGTAAGGCATTGGTCACGGTCACTCTAGTAACTTACTTCAACCACGCAGAGCCTCTGTTGTTGTTGGTTGTGAAATCATGTCCGCCTCTTTGTGACCCCATGGACTGTATGTAGCCTGCTAGGCTCCCAGGGATTTCCCAGGCAAGAATACCGGAGTGGGTTGCCTTTTCGTTCTCCAGTGCCTCTATTAGGGGGTGGTATTATCACCTGCATTTTAGAAATGAGAAGACTGAGGCACAGAGAGGTTCAGTCATTTGCTCAAGTCACACAGCTCCTCGGTGATGGAGGGCGGATTTGAATCCAGACAACAAAGCTCCAGAGACCATGCTTTCCCCCTGCCATGCTACGCTGCCTCCGAAGGGGAGACGTGGTGTCCTTGTCATTGTGCAGATGGGGAAGCTGAAACCCAGAGAGTGTGAATTTCTTGCTCATGAGCTCGCAGCCAGAGACTGGATTTGAACCCGGATCTTTGGTCTTTTGCACGCCAAGCCTGGAGGGTGACGCCCAGGACAGAGCTGGCCTTGTTTTGATCCTCCTTCAGAAGAGTGAATGTAATTGTGCTGTCCAGTGTGATAAAAATCTCGGAAGCCGCCGGAGCTGCAGGAGTCTCTTCCCAGACCACCCCCTCCCCTTTCCCTTTCCTAATGAGCCCGGAGACGCCGGCAGGACGGCGGGCGGCAGCCAATGGACAATTAGCGGAGAGGGCTGTCCCGCTTGGGCTGGGCCCTGCATCAGGGCCCTAAGTGTCTGCTTATTAAATCACGGCTCTGCCTGGAGCCAGCTCTGCCCCCCTCTTCCCCCTCCTGGGACATCACACACAGCCCAGGGAGAGGTGGCCCCCTGGGATGTAGCTCAGCTCAACCCACAGCATCCGGGGAAAACACAAGCAGAGAAAGACAGGAAGACATTTCGGCCCAGCACAAAGGCCTGGGCGTCAGCGGCTGGACGGGCGGGCACATTCCTCTGCTCAACAACAAAGGGGATCACGAGCACCCCCTGGGTTGTGTGTAGGTCAAGCTTCTCACCTCTCTGAGCCTCAGTTTCCTCCTCTGTACAATGGGGATGGTGCCAGTGCCTGACCCGCCAGCAGGAAATGAAATGATGCACGTAAAGGGCTTAGCACCTCACCTGGCAAAGAATATGGGCCCTGCCAATGCTAGCAGCTGCAGAGTAAAAATGCAGATTCCTGGGCCCAGGCCGGCACCTACAGATTGGGGTCAGAGCCAAAGAATCTGCATTTATAGCTTCTATTGCTGGACAAGGTGCACAATTGAGTGGAGAAAGAACATTCTTGAAGAGAAGTCAGCACACGTTTTCTCTGAGAGGCCACAGAGTCAGTATTTTCAGCTTCTCTGAGCACTAAGTCCCAACTTCTCACTCTGCTATTCCAATGAGAAAGCGGCCACAGACCAGATGCAACTGAATGTGCTGTGTGTGTGCTAAGCCACTTCAGTCGTGTCCGACTCTTTGCAACACTATGGACTGTAGCCAGCCAGGCTCCGCTGTCCATGGGGATTTTCCAGGCAAGAATACTTGAGTGGGTTGCCATGACCTCCTCCAGGGTATCTTTCCTACTCAGGGGTTGAATCCCTGTTTCTTATGTCTCCTGCATTGGCAGGAAAGTTCTTGACCACTGGCACAACGAGCTGAATTTTAAATTTTGTATCATTTTCACATGTCATGAAATAACTTTCTTTTTAAATTAAATTTTAAATGCAACTTCTTGTTAAATTTGAATGATCTATTTTTCTTTTTTAATTAACTTTTTTTTTTTTGAAACATCAACATTGTTCTTAACTCACAGGTTATGTAAGAATAGGCAGTGTACTGGGTCTGGCCCTAGGACCACAGTTTGCTAACAGTTTAGGAACAGCACTGTTGCTTAGATATTTAATACAAGCCATCAAGGGAATAGAAAATTTTCTAGCAGCCTCATTTAAAACAAAGTAATACAAAAAACAGATGAAGTTGTCTTTATAGTATATTTTATTTCATCTAGTATATGCAAAATATTAGTTTTAATTTGTAATCAATATTAAAGTATTAATGAGATAGTTTACTATTTTTTTTTACCAACTTTTTTTTTTTTTTTTTGCCAAATCTGGTGTGTATTTGACAGTTCCAGCACATCTCAAACTGGATAGCACGTTCCAAGCCACTATACCTCACTAGCCACATGAGGTAGTCGTCACCATTCTGGATGTCCCCACTCCAGACAACATGCCTTCTGTCTATTGTCATGTATTCTGGCCATCCTCCCATTTCACAGGATGGAGAAACTGAGGCTCAGAGAGGGCAAGTGGCTTGTCTGAGGTCATAAAGCAATGCAGGTGGCCCAAAGTGCTTGCTGGGACTTCTCAGAGTAGTCAGGGGTCTCTGTTGGGCAGAGTTAAGAGGAGACCAGGCATAGAAGGACCTACTAGGAGCCAACGGCTGTGTGAATCTCCCAGTGGTTCTGGGAGTGCATAGGATGATGGGCTGACCTCACATTATAGGCTAAAGGATCGAAACTCAAAGAGGTGGGGTGACTCGTCCCCAGTTGGTTACTGGCTGGTGAGGCTTGAAGCCAGACCTGGCACCTGCACTAATCCCCTCTCTATACTGTCTGCCTGGGAAATAGGGCACGTGGCAGTTAGACAGCATTTATCAAGCAACTACTGTGTTCCAAGCATCATTCTACATCTTCATCCATGAGAAGTGTAGGAACCCCAGGCCTGTCTTTGATTGCCCAGCTACTCATGGCTATGTCCTTCCTGGTAGGGCCCAATATCATGCCTTCCCAATTTCTGGTCCCCTCCCCAACCCTCATCCTGATACCTAATCTTCATCAGTAAATTCTCCTTTGCTCTCTTACTTTACCTAAAATCTGGTTCTCTCCTCTGAATCCTGCTTCCCTCACCCCTGGGGCTTTCCAGTGATGGGGCTTTCTCTCTCCCTTCCTTGATTTTCATTGAGCCTGGAACGGGCTGCGTGACCACTGTTCCTGCCTCGTCCTGAAATCTCATTCCTTTGAAGCCCACGTCAAGGGAGTCTTTCACATGTGGTTACCACTATCTACCATCCGTGATCCCTCCCCTGTGTGCCCAAAGGTCGTGGCTCACCTGTGCTCACTTCATTGTCTATCCATGTTGCTGCAAATGTCAATATTTCATTCTTTTTCATGTCTGAGTAATATCCCATTATACATATATACATATATATTTTCACATCTTTATGTATTCTTCTGTCCATGAACATTTAGATGGCCTCCACGTCTTGGCTACTGCAAATTGTACTGCTATGAACATTGTAGTACACGTGTCTTTTCAAATTATTTCTTGTCTTTTCTGGATATATACCCAGGTGTGGGATTTCTGGATCATATGATATCTCTATTTTTCGTTATTTTAAGAGCCTCTGTACTGTTTCCCACAGTGGTTGCACCAGTTTACATTCCCACCAAGCAGTATAGGATGGAGGTGGCACTATTATTAAGTCCCATTTTACAGATGAGGAAACTGAGGCTCAGAGTCATTCCAATCTTATGTCCAAGTCTGCAGAGCAAGAAAGTGGCCGAGCAGGATGTAGACTCAGATCTGACAGCTGCCTGTCGGCCTGTCTGAACTCTGCTGTTCATCACATGCTGCTGTCCTGGCAGGCCTGCTGGGAGCAGTGGGAAGCAGGACCCCGCACTCCCTCCAAGCCCAGCCAGGATGAAGCAGCTAGCAGCACCCGTGTGAGAGCTGGGGCCACAGTCTGGTTGCAGCTCACTGCTGTGTGACTTTGGCCACTTACTTGCTTTGCTAAGCCTCATATTCCCCTCCAAACAACGATCATCACACCTAATTCACGGATTTCCACTTTGACTCAGTCTGCTAACACCAGCCACCTTCCGCAAAGCCACATTCTGGCCCCTGCCCTCCTAAGCCTGACTTTCCCCTTCCCTGTGAGCCCAGTCCTGGCCCTTTCAAGGGCACGGGCAGCCTTGCTCTGAGTCCTACCTGAGGCTCACCTGCCTCTGGCAAACAGCCCCCAGGTAGGGAAAGACTCATATTTCCCAGTAACTGTGCTAAGACCCACCACCTCCTGAATGTCACCTGAGATCCCCTCAATTCCTCCACTCTCCCCATGGGCAGGCCCTCCCAACTGAGTAGCTCTCTAATTAGGGATGTGGATCCTGGCCCCGCCATGTACTGGTTGGCTGTGTGACCAAACCCAGAGCCTCAGCTTGCCCATCTGTAAAATGTTCATAACAGCGCTTTGCTCAGGGGGTTCCTGTGAAAACTAGAAACAGATACAAAAGCAAGGACAATGCATTAGCTTTGGCTCATAACAGAGACTTGTGCCCAGACTCAGGCACCTTCTGTTTAAGCCTTGGAGTCAAACAGCCCTATATTTGAACCCCAACTGTGTTTTGTTGTGTGGCTGTGGGGAAGCAATATAATCTCTTTAAACTTGTTTTTTCCTCTGTCAAATGTGGGTAAAATGCCACTTCCCTTATTAGGTATGTCATGAGGGTTATTGAAATGGTATCTCGTGCTCACAAGGATATCCTTGTTTCTCTTCCCTGACACACATCTGGACTACATTTCCCAGCCTCCCTTGTAGTTAGAAGAGGGTCATGTGATACAATGGAAGATGGGCTTGGCCTCTTAAAAACTCCTACACTGTCCTCCATACCCTCTCTTCCCTTACCTGTCAGCTAGATGCAGAAATCTAGGGATTCAGATGCCCTGGAACCATGGCTCTCAAAGTGTGATCCCTAGACCAGCGGCATCAACCTCTCCTGGAGGCTTGTTAGAGATGCAGAGTTTGGGGACCCACTCCAGACCTCCTGAATCACATACTTTGGAGCCGAACACAGGGATCTGTGTTTTCAAAAGCCCTCCAGGAGATTCTGATGCACTCTCACACTTAAGAACCTCTCCCCTAGAGTATGGCAAAGACACCAGTGAGAAGCAGCCTGGAGTTCTGATAAACCCACGCAGCCCTGCTGGCCCACAATTAAGCCACTGACTTTTAGGGATCGTCTGTTATAGCAGCTGGCCTGTCTGATTAATATTGTTTTCATAGTAATGGGCATAGACTTGGCACTGAAAATTGGATCCTTTTATCACAGCTCCTCTATCCTTTCTCAAGGGCTCACCTAGAAGTTTGTGGGGAGCTCTGAGGGACTAGGTGATGATGGAGCAGTGTTCTGGGGACCTTGCTGCATTTGCAGTTGGTGAGAGAAACACCTGCAGCTGGGAATGAGCTTCTGTCAGTGTTGCAGAGGCTAGGGGTGGGTGAAGGAGGGCTACTGCCCCCCGACAGTGACCTCCCCAAGTAAGGCGGCAGGAAGCCGGAGACAGCCATCAGCCCTGCATCCTCCAATTAGCTGCCATCTCTGACCCCATCAGGGCTGGAGGAAGTGCTGGTGCTTTCCGGCACTCAGGCCCACCTGCCTGGAGGGCTGGCGGGCTCGGCATCTGGGGTGGTGGCACCTGAAGGTCCTGGCCTCACGCAGCCCCCACTTATTCCAGAGATCTGCAAAGGGTTGGGGGTGGGTGGAGGGGAGGAATTGTCAGGGAGCAATCACGTGGGGGTCAGGCTGACCTCTCGGCCCACCCTCGGGGGCAGACGTGCCACATGTGGGCCAGGCCAGCCTTGTTTTCTTGGAGTACTGGGGAAGTAGGTGCTCTAGCAGTTGGGAATTCTCCACTTCCTAGGAACTGCAGTCTGTGCAGTTGGAGGAAAGGAGGCAGGGTGCCCGGGGCTGCCTCTTATTTGGGTGAGGAAGTAAGGTGGTATCTGGAGTCTGCCTGGACACCTGGGCCCGGTCCTCACAGTTCTCCATCCCTCCTGTTGGAGAGTGTTGATTGGTGGAGCTCCGATGCCTGGAATGACCCTGAGTGCTTGGGGTGTCGTCTCCTTCAAGACTTGGACATGAGAGTGTATACGCACGCACACGTGCTCAGTCACTCAGTCGTGTCCGACTCTGCGGGCCCATGGACTGTAGCCCGCCAGACTCCTCTGTCCATGGAATTTTCCAGGCAAGAATACTGGAGTGGGTTGCCAAACTCTCCTCCAGGGAGTCTTCCCGACCCAGGGCTCAAACCTGAGTCTCTTGGAATGGCTGGTGTGTTCTTTACCACTAGAGCCGCCCAGGAGGCCCATGATAGGGTATATATGTCAATGCGACTTTTAAAATTTGTCCCACCCTATCATATATAAAAGAGATAGCTAGTGGAAAGCTGCTGTATAACACGTGGAGCCCAACCTGGCACTCTGTGATGGCCTAAAGGTGTGGGATATAGGGCGAGGAGGGAGGCTCGCAAGGGAGGGGATATATATGTGTGTGCGTACTAAGTTGGTTCAGTCCTGTCTGACTCTGTGCGATCCCATGGACTGTAGACCTCGAGCGTTCTCTGTCCATGGGATTCTCCAGGCAAGAATTGGAGTGGATTGCCATTTCCCCCTCCAGGGGATCTTCCCGACCCGAGGATTGAACCCACATCTCTTATGTCTCCTGCATTGGCAGGTGGGTTCTTTACCACTAGCACCACCTGGGAATATATATATATATATATCTCTGTAATTATGACTGATTCACTTGTGTGGCAGAAACCAAGAAAATATTATAAATCAAGTTTCCTCCAATTGAAAAATTAAAATTAAAAAAAGACCCAGACATCCCTTCTCTCCCCATTTTGCAGATGATCAGGTGGACACAGAGTGAGTCTGGCCACTGTGGGGAGCGTGCACAGAGAGAATACAGTGTCCACAATGAGTCTAGTGCCCACGTTTGGTTAAGGAAGGTCAGGGTCAAGAGGCTTCTCCAGGCATCCAGGTGAGGGACGGCATAGCTTTTGGCTGGGGAGATGAAACAAAACAAGCAGAGCGAGTGCTGGGTAGGAATTACACTGTGCGGACCCCATCATACATCCAACCAGGGGAAGGTTGAGGGAAAGCAAGGAACTGGGGCTGCCTGGGTTTCTTGGCTACTTGTGTTTTCATCCATGAAATGACCCCAGAGCCTTACTCTTTCTGGGATTCTGTGGAGTGATGAGATAGAAAGTATGTTTCTTTTCAAATGTTATATAGTTTTACATGGAAATTAAGGAAGAATCTCAATGTACTAAAGCAGGCAAAGCAGGTGAAAATTTTAGTTCATGAGTTTTTCCCAAATATCCTGAAAACTAGTGATGGAGAAAAAAAAGCTATTTTTATATTTGTCATTCAGATGCCTGGGATTAAAGATTTGCTCCCTACTTGCTATGTGACCTTAGCCAAATCACGCACCTCTCTGAGACTCAGTTTTCTCTGTGATTGGAGGCCATAATGACTTCTTCCCAGGAATGATGTGACAAGTAAGTAAGATGTATGTCCCAGGAATCTCCAAAGAATGGATCATGTATCAGGTGATTGAAAAGCATGTGTACACACACACACACACACACACACACATATTTTTTTGGCTTCTCAAGTAACTCAGTGGAAAAGAATTTGCCTGCAGTGAAGGAGCCGTGGGTTCGATCCCTGGGTTGGGAAGATCCCCTGGAGAAGGAAATGACAACCCACTCCAGTATTTATGTTCTTAGTTTTATTACTACATATAGTAATAAAAGCTATGTCAAGTCTAGGCAGCATATTATAAAGCAGAGACATCACTTTGCTGACAAAGGTCCATATAGTAACCAAAAGCTATGGTTTTTGATGGTTGGATCCAAGCTATGGATGTGAGAGCTAGATCATAAAGAAGGCTGAGTGCTGAAGAATTGATGCTTTCAAACTGAGGTGTTGGATAAGACTCTTGAAAGTCCCTTCGACAGCAAGGAGATCAAACCAGTCAATCCTAAAGGAAATCAACCCTGAATATTCATTGGAAGGACTGATGCTGAAACTGAAGCTCTGTAGTTTGGCCACCTGATGCAAAGAGCTGACTCACTGGAAAAGACCCTGATGCTGGGAAAGATAGAAGAAAGGATGAGAAGGGGACGACAGAGGACGAGATGGTTGGATGGCTTCACCAACTTGATGGACATGAGTTTGAGCAAGCTCCGGGAGTTGGTGATGGACAGGGAAGCCTGGCGTGCTGCAGTCCTTAGGGTCGCAAAGAGTCAGACACAACTGAGTGACTGAACAAAACAGTAATAAAAGTTTAGGCAAATATATTTATACTAATATATATATATACATATATATACACATTAGTGTAATTTTTAGGAAAAAAAAAAAGTAAAACTAACATTGAAACTTCCCAGAAGTTATTGTTTAAAATGAGATTAAGGGAGAAAAATGATGTGACTAACAGCCCAGGTGGTACCTGAATACTGGGAAGATGGGTCTACAGCCAGTGGAGGCCTGGTAAGCACCCAGGGATGGGTGCAAATGTGCCCAGCAGCCCTGGGTGCGTAGCAGGTGCTAAATGCCAGGGGACAGGTTCCCTGGCTGCTTTTCTGCTGTCTCCTGTAGTGTCTGCCCTCGGCCCCCTCCCCTGTCCCTCCTTCCCTCCTTTACAAGTTGATGAGGTGGTCCTGCCCCCACCAGGGCTCTGGGCTGGTCCCCGAAGGACGAGATGAATATTTCATGGCCCTTGACTGACAGCTGCCAAGGACCTGTTGGGGGTCTGGCGCCCACAGCTAGTTAAGGAGAGAGGGGCAGGCGGAGGGGAGGGGAGGGGAGGCCGCCAGAGCCCAGCCATTGATCAGTCCGGGCCGCTCTACGCTGACAAAACACTCTGCACCCAGCTCCCGAGGCAAAGGGGGCTGTAATGGGCTTTAAGAGGTGCAGGGACCAGGGGCAGCCTGGCCACCCAGCCCCCTTGGGGCCTGCAGAGGCTCCACCAGGCCCCCAAAGACCCATTTCCCCGTCTCCAGCTGTGGCCCCCTCTGTCCTCACGGAACCTCCCAGTCCTCCTAAGGAGCTGAATTCAGTGTTTCTGACGCCTTCCACTCATCACCCCATTAAGGCCTGACGCCAAGCTGCCTCCGCTGGGGGACCCAGACGTCGGGGTGGTGAGGCGCCTGCCATCCTGGGGTCTCTAAGGAGGGGGTGAGGACCCCAGGACGACCTAGAGATGACTGTGATACCATGAAACTCTCCCTTCCATCTGTTTCTTTTGGCAAATAGAAAGGGAAAAAGTGGATGCAGTGACAGATTTTATTTTCTTGGGCTCCAAAATCACTGCAGATGGTGATTATAGCCATGAAATTAAAAGATTCTTTTTCCTTGGAAGAAAAGCTATGACAAACCTAGGCAGTGTATTAAAAAGCAGAGACATCACTTTGCTGACAAACCATAGTCAAAGCTATGGTTTTTCCAGTAGTTAGGTACAGATGTGAGAGTTGGACCATCAAGAAGGCTGAGCGCTGAAGACGCTTTCAAATTGTGATGCTGGAGAATACTCTCTTCAGAGTCCCGAGGACTACAAGGAGATCAAATCAGTCAGTCCTAAAGGAAATCAACCCTGGATATTCACTGGAAGGACTGATGCTGAAGCTCTGATAGTTTGGCCACCTGATGCCAAGAGCTGACTCATTGGAAAAGACCCTGATACTGGGAAAGATTGAAGGTGGGAGGAGAAGGGGACAACAGAAGATGAGATGGTTGGGTGGCATCACCAACTCAATGGACATGAATTTGAGCAAACTCTGGGAGATAGTGGAGGACATAGAAGTCTGGTGTGCTGCAGTCCATGGGGTCGCAAAGAGTGGGAAAAGACTTAGTGACTGAACAACAATAGTCTGCTGCTTGGATGATGAGACTGTAGGTGGAAACAGTTCTGCTGGCTAGATTGAAATGCAGATTTCTTGCCCGTCTGACTCAGCTGTTCCAAAACCCAGAGCTGCTCAGGCCACTTAACCTTGCTTCCTTTTAACACAGATGGATAGTATTGAGAATGCCTTCCAGAGCCTCACTTTAGCAAGAAGAAAAAGACGATCGGTACCCCAGGCTTAAAAAATGATTCTGCAGCAATAAGCGCAAGCAGGGGCATCACAGTTGGGTGGTTTAAGAGTGTGACTTGGTGTGTTCGTTTCTTACGGGTGCTGTAATGAGGACTCCAAACTTGATGGCTTAAAATGACACTTGTTTATTCTAGTTGTGGAGAAGTCCAAAATAGATTTAATCAGACTAGCATTAAGGTGTTGGCAGGGCTGTGTTTTTTCTGGCAAAAACAGGGAAGAATCAATTCCATCTTTGCCCCACTTCTAGAAGCTGCCTGCATTCCTTGGCTTCTGGCCCCTTGCTCCAGCCTCAAGGCTGGCAGTGCAGCATCTGTCATCTCTCTCTGACTCAGCTCCCATCCTCACACCTGCTTCTCTGACTCTATTAAGGACCTTTGTGATTATATCAGGAAAATCCAAGATAACCTACCCATCTCAAGGTCTTTAATTTAATAGCATCTGTAAAGTCATTCCTGCCATATAACCTCGCATTTTGACAGGTTGAAGGAATGAAGATGCAGATATATTTTTTTGGGGGGGTGGGGGTGGACGTCATGGTTCTGCCTATAGACATACCATCTAGATACCTGACTGTTACTGCCAACTATGACCTTGAACAAGAACTTCATCTCTCTGAGGTTCGGTTTCCTCTGCC
The DNA here is from genome assembly GCF_019923935.1 of Bubalus bubalis. Taxonomy (NCBI): domain Eukaryota; kingdom Metazoa; phylum Chordata; class Mammalia; order Artiodactyla; family Bovidae; genus Bubalus; species Bubalus bubalis. Next base: position 13,411,246 of record NC_059173.1, on the reverse strand, counting down.
AACTCTTTGGGTCACTGGAAGACGTAACAGTATATAGAACGGGTCTGGCATCTGTGACTTGTTGCTCAATGCATATTTCTTACTTGATGAGTGTCAGTAACTCCAGTTGATCAGGACAGCTGCTCTCTGCCCTGGAGTAGAGTCTGGTTAAGTGGGCTTTCTAATTTTGAAATTTCAGCCATAAAGGTCAGTGGAGTCGCTCAGACTGAAGATTAGACAGGGGACCTGGTGGCCTGGCGCTTCTCCCTTCCCCATGCCTAAGCGCCCTCCTAGCCCTCAGTGGGAATTTGAAAACACAGATCTAGAGAGGAGAGAATTTGGGGGGGGTCCCCTTTCTCACATATAAATAGGAAGATTGAACTTGAAGGAGTTTTGGGGGTGCCTTGTAGAGCAGCTGGCAGAGATCAAGCCCGTCATGTCTGGGCATGGATACCATTGTTGCTTTTTTGAGCCTTCCGACCCTCTATTCTCATCATAAAGGTGTTCTTTGTGAGGGCTGCTTAAGTCTGGAATGGATAGACGGTCTGTGGGCTGAGGGCAGGGAACCAGAGATCTGGCCTTTTCCTCCCAAACCCCAGCTTGGCTTGTTTTAAAGTCCCTTAAAGCCTGCCTCCTCCAGAAAGCACCCTAGCTTACTGCCATGGCACAATGGGTGCCACACATTCACACCCATGAAGCTGGGACAAAAAAAAAAAAAAAAAAGACAGGCCTGGAGAGAAATGAACATATCTTCCTAGAGGAGCAGGTCTTGGCTTCAGCAGTTAGACAGGGTTTTCCCTCACTTATCTTCGGAGGAGGGATATGAGTGGAAATGAGCACCATGGTCCTCCTGCAGCCCTACCTCAAGATGCTTTGGAGAAAATGGCCTTGCACAGAGAGGCCGGCTGCCTGCATGCAGATCTCTGTTCTAGACTCCTCTGGCTCTCTGTCCTTGGGCAAATGACATCCCCTTTCTGAGCCCAAGTTTCCTGGTTGCAATGGGTAGTGAAGAGTCCTTGGGATAATGAACATAAGGGCTTCGCTCAGGGTCTGGTCTACGTCATCTCTGTTCAATAATTACACATGATTCTTTTTTATGATTATTAGTCAGCAATGGATTTTATTATTATTAGATATTGAGCAGAGGGAGCTTAAAAAGGAAAAATGACTCTAAACTGCACTCAGTGCTAAAGAGATACCAGGGTTTCTCTCCAATGATGTCTCACATGTAAAGAGCAAATACCCCACACTGCGTCAAGAGGACTCCCATCTTTTGTATCTTGGACTCTCTCAGAATCTCCTGAATCTCCAAGTTGGAAAGTCTTTCTCAAGGAGGCACAAAAGCAGAGGGCGGAGTCCAGCCTCAGTCTCACCAGACAGTTCTCTGGGTTGCCGATCGGAGCCAGTGACCTTTGTGTATGCTTGTCCTCTGGCTCTGAAGTCACCCTGTGTCCAGGTGACTCTGGACATCAGGAGAGACGTTCAAGCATTAAAAAATGGGGAGGAAGGAAAAGAGGAAGAAAAGAAGAAAGTAAAGAAATAGGGAAACCTGTCAGTTATAGGGATAACATCACCTGTTTAACATTCATTAGTGTTTTAAACAAAAATTGCTGTGCCATTAACTTACAACAGCAATCTTGGGGGCCTGCCAGCGCGCTCCCGCAGACTAGCCTGGGCTGCCAGTCTGTGCTGGGTGTGCAAAGTGGACTCAGATTGCAGACTGATTGCAAGCTGGCATTGCCTTAGCCGGGTACAGGCAGCGGGAGGTGGGGGGAGAGGGTGCCCGCAGAGCAAGGCATTTCACTAAGTGGATATTTATAGCTGGGCTCTTGGAATAAATGATGCACGAAGAGGGCAGGAGGGGTGAGGAGTCTGGAGGTTGGCCAAGCCTAGGGTGCCGGTTCTTGCCAAGCTGAAATCTTAGTGGCTTGATCCACCCTGGAATCCTGGCTGCCTAGCAGTAAGAAAGATGGGAGAAGGCTGCTGGGGTATGAGGTGGTGGCCATTTCACACCATTGCCTTTACCCTCCTAAACGTGGACCTTGAATTGATTGCTTGCCTTCCGTGACTTTCATCTTCCCTAACTTTAAAATGGCGTGGTGGTCTCATAGATAGCAGGCGTCATAAATACAGTTTTCGTGTGTTTGCATTTACCAACTGTGGTGGCCAGCCTCCAAGATGCTCTGCAGTTGGAGACCCCGTTGTTGGAATGTGTGCCTTTGTGTAGTTCCTTCCCATAGGCAATCGGGCTGACCTGCATCACCCATGGGATGTTGTGGAAATGATGTCTGTGGCTGCTGAGTGAGGCTGGGTCATGAAAAACACTGTGGCTTCTATCTTGCCCTCTCTTGGATCATTTGCTCCGTGATGGGGGAAGGGGGAGTAGGCTGCCATACTGTGTGAACCCTCAATCAGCCCTGGCTTCAGTCACCATCCATGCCCTGTCCAGGGTTGGCAGCACCATCAGAAACACTTGGACTGAGTTGGCAGGAGTAGCTCTCTAGAAAAGGGGCATTTTTTTTTCTCTCCAATAACAGGGGAAGAGATGCTGAACTGAGGCTAAACTGATGAAAACTACTATCTACTCTCCCTGATACCACCATACTCAACACACTCCAGTAATAATACTTGGTCAAGTAACATGATTACTGTGACTCTCAGAAATATAAAAGTCCTGATGATTTGACTAGGTTAAAATGTTAACTGTCATTTACAGGGCAAGAGTGGAGAAACAGACATAGAGAATAGACTTATGGACATGGGGAGAAGGCAGGAGAGGGTGAGATGTATGGAAAGAGTAACATGGAAACTTACATTACCATATGTAAAATAGATAGCCAATGGAAATTTGCTGTATGGCGCAGGAAACTCAAACAGGAGCTCTGTATCAACCTAGAGGGCTGGGGTGGGGAGGGAGATGGGAGGGAGGTTCAGGAGGGAGGAGATATATGTATTATTGACTATGCAAAAGCCTTTGACTGTGTGGGTCATAATAAACTGTGGAAAATTCTGAAAGACATGGGAATACCAGACCACCTGACCTGCCCCTTGAGAAACCTGTATGCAGGTCAGGAAGCAGCAGTTAGAACTGGACTTGGAACAACAGATTGGTTCCAAATAGGAAAAGGAGTACATCAAGGCTGTATATTGTCACCCTGTTTATTTAACTTATATGCAGAGTACATCATGAGAAATACTGGGCTGGAGGAAGCACAAGCTGGAATCAAGATTGCTAGGAGAAATATCAATAACCTCAGATATGCAGATGACACCAGCCTTATGGCAGAAAGTGAAGAGGAACTAAAGAGCCTCTTGATGAAAGTGAAAGAGGAGAGTGAAAAAGCTGGCTTAAAGCTCAACATTCAGAAAACTAAGATCATGGCATTTGGTCCCATCACTTCGTGGCAAATAGATTGGGAAACAGTGGAAACAGTGAGAGACTTTATTTTTCTGGGCTCCAAAATCACTGCAGATGGTGATTGCAGCCATGAAATTAAAAGACACTTGCTCCTTGGAAGGAAAGTTAAGACCAACCTAGACAGCATATTAAAAAGCAGAGACATTACTTTGCCAACAAAGGTCCATCTAGTCAAGGCTATGGTTTTTCTAGTGGCCATGTATGGATGTGAGAGTTGGACTGTGAAGAAAGCTGAGCACCGAAGAATTGATGCTTTAGAACTGTGGTGTTGGAGAAGACTCTTGAGAGTCCCTTGGACTGCAAGGAGATCCAACCAGTCCATCCTAAAGGAGATCAGTCCTGGGTGTTCACTGGAAGGACTGATGTTGAAGCTGAAACTCCAATACTTTGGCCACTTAATGTGTGGAGAGCTGACTCATTGGAAAATACTCTGATGCTGGGAGGGATTGGGGGCAGGAGGACAAGGAGACGACAGAGGATGAGATGGTTGGATGGCATCACTAACACAATGGACATGGGTTTGGGTGGATTCCGGGAGTTGGTGATGGACAGGGAGGCCTGGTGTACTGTGATTCATGGGGTCGCAAAGAGTTGGACATGACTGAGCGACTGAACTGAACTGAACTGATGGCTGATTCATGTTGAAGTTTGACAGAAAACAGCAAAATTCTATAAAGCAATTATTCTTCAATAAAAAAACAAATTAAAAAAAATGTTACTGTCGTGTTTGAAGTGCATGTACCTTCCGTTTCTGCTTAAGACAGATGTTTTAAACAGGAAAATTCTTTTCTTTCTTTTTTATGGAGGTGTAATTGACCAATAGAGGTATAATTGGAGGTATAATTGACTTCCAATTATATGGAGGTATAATTGACCAATCAAATATGAGATCTTTGTCACTGAATGATTTAATATTTGTGTATACTGCAAAACGATCACTATACTGTCTAAGTAACATCCATCACCATATATAGTTACAAATTTTCTTTTGTGGAAAATCATTTCTTAAGCTGGGTGGTGGCTCCTGAAACTGTTACATGCACATCACTTACCTTGAGGTGTCTTGTTAAAATGCACATTCTGATTTAACAGATCTAGGGTAAGATCTAACATTCTGTGTTTCTTTATTTTTTAATGTCTTTATTTTATTCATTTATTTTGGCCACACCTGCAGCATCCAGGATCTTACTTCCCCGACCAGGGATTGAACTGGTGCCCCCTTGCATTGGGAGCCTGGAGTCTTAACACTGGACCACCAGGAAAGTGCCAAATTCTGCATTTCTAACAAGCCACTAGGTAATGCTGAGACGGCCGGCTTCTGGACCACCACGCTCTGTGTACCGAGGCTTTATAGTAATCTAATTTGGGGGTGGGAGAGGGGAAATAGGAAATATGACTGTTTTAATAGAATCCAGTCAGAATACAACCTCAGACTTGATAAAGAATCTGGAGATCATTTTTTACTCCAGGAGCTCCTGTGCAGTTTTTGACGGGCAGCAGGCACTTTACGTCCGCCTGACTGTATGCCATGGCCTCTCTGCCCCTCCCATGGGCATCCCATCTGCTGAATCCAGATGCGTTTGAGAACAGGGCTGTCAAGTGGCGGTCGACCGGAGGGTCCCAAGTAAGAGTTAAACCCTCTGAGAGGCAGAGTCCCCCAGTCCCAGGCAAATGCAGAAGGGGTTGACCTGGCTGGAAGGGTTAATACTATTTTGTTTTCCAGGACTATTTGTTATATCGGGTTAGAGCAGGCAGGAGGTCATGGGGGTCGGCTGCCCCCCCTCTCTGCCCCTCCTTCTCCCCCGTCCCCCTTGCCTCCTCCATTTGCAGCCTCACCGCCTCCTTTAATCGGATGACCCCAGACACTGAGCTTTCCTTGGGATCTTCCTGCCAGCGCCCTCAGACACGTTGCAGCCGACGCCAGTCGTCTCTTGCCTGGCCCTGGGAGGGGAGGCGTGGGAGCTAAAAGCCACTTTGTGTGAGGGGGAACTGTCCGCTGCAGTTTGTGCTGCGGCTTCTCTGGACGGGAGCAGATCCAGAAAGCGGCCCTTTGTTTTCCCTTCCTCATCCTCCCCCTTTCTGTTTCCAGTGTGTTTCCTCTCCCTTCCTCCTTCCAGTCTACATCTGGCTTTTCCTTCTTGTCCCCCTTATTTGGGTATCTGCATATGTTCTTTCCTTTTTTCTCTCTTGATCCTCTTCATTTCTGAAAATTCTGTCTCGTGGAATTAGACTTCTGATCTGTTTCACATAGAAGCTCTTGACCTGGACAAATGAGGGTGTGATACTGGGAGAGTTCCTTATTAACTTTTCTGGGTCTCTATTTCTTCATTACCAAACATAAAGTTAATAATCACGACTTTATGGGTTACTGGTGAGAGTTAAACTGAAAATGCATGTAAAATCCAGGGTCTGGTATACAGTGGGTGTCCGACAGATGTTAGTTTTTCCGTATCCTTAAGCCTTGTCTCTTTCTTTTCCTCTCTTTTGTTCCTTTTCATCTCTTGGCTGAGTTTCTTTGAATAACTTTCTATGATGTTTCTGGAAAATCCCCTATAGGGGGAAAACTTCTATGCAGAAAGCATGGTGACTTGATGACAAGGACCTGGGCCTGCCGCTTCATAGCTTGGGCAGGTTGCTGAAATTCTCTAATCTTGTCTTTCCTCCTCTGCAGAAAGGGGAGACAAGTTCTTCCTCTGAGGGCAGAGGTGAGGATTAAACAAGGTAATGTGAGATAATCACCTGCCGTGGAGCCTGGTGGCCATTACTTTCTCTCCCGTCCCTTAATCCCTCTCTAGACAGAAAGTTTATGCATCATCATTGCTTGTGTGGACAGGTTACCTGTTATCTCTCTCTTGAGCCATGTTTCATCTACCCATCCATCCATCCACCCATCCATCTATTCATCCATCATCCAGCCTTCCATTCATCCATCCATCCACCTACCCATCCATCCATTCATGCCCCATCCATTCAGGATGGTTGTATAGTAAGTAATATTGGCCTAAATCATCCCTTATCAAAAAATTCTTATTTGATAGCTCTTGAAATAGAAGGAAGAAGTAAAAGCAACAACAACATTATTTTGGAACCATAAGATTCTTCCTTTGAGTCCTCTCATGGTGCAGGTGGGGAGCAGGTAAGGGACTTTGACCTTGAGGATAGGATACATGTAGTTGGGTACTCAATTGTTGGGTAGCCCAGTGGTTTTGAAGCTGACTTCCAAAGATGCTATGCTTATGCCAAAGGGATTTCTGATGGAGGGGGTGCCACTTTAAATAGAGCGGCTCTTCATCTTATCTGCCTTTTATATTTGTCTCTGTTTAAGACTGACTTTAAAGTGTTTAAGAAAAAAGAATATTCAGCTGCTAAGCACAATTTTTGAAAGCCCTTGTATAGCTATACATACAGATTTTGTGGAGGTCTTATCATAAACCAGGCAGTGTGCTAACAATTAAATGGAGGATTTCATTTAATCCAGTAACAACTCTATGGAGTTGTTATTATCTTTATCAGATGAGGAAGGTGAGGCTCAGAGACATCAGGGTACTTGCCTAAGGTCACACAGCAACTGGGGCAGTGGCACTCAGGTCTGAACCCAGGAATTATCATCAAAATATACCCTGCCTGCCGTAGAAGTCTACTTACCTGGCGATTGGTGGCCAGAGGGCTGTTGGAGAAAAAATACTAACCGGGCTTGTGTTCTGGTCTCTTTCTTAGTCAGTTCTTTCTTTCATCTTTCAAATTTTTACAATGAGCAGCAGAGGGGATTACAGAGCTCAAACATCAAACAATGTAAAATGACAGATGCTTGGATTCAGAAGAGACTGAGACTAGTGCCCTTCAAATGGAGTCCCCCAGAGCCCAAGGATTCCCAGAGGTCTTTCCAAGGCTTCTACTGGACACAATCGGAGATCACCATTTCAACTTGGAGGTTAAACAGATCTGGCTTCACGTCCAGGCCTGACCAGGCACTGACTGCCTGACCCCAGGCAACAGCTTTCCTTCTTGGAGACTCTGCTCCCTCACTTGTAAGAAGGAAATACCTAAGTCATGAGGTTACTTTGAGAGTTAAAGAGGAAAACACAGCTTTAGAATGTTAGGTAGAGAACTGGGCATAAAGGGACCACTCAAAAATACTAGCTATTGTCTTCGCCATCAACATCACCATCCTTCCCCTCCTCCTTACCCTCATCATAATTATCATTGCAAACATCATCCTTATCAGTATCTCCATATGAGAAGCTACAGGACAAATAGCATTAAAACTGAAGGAATAGTTTGTAAAACAAAGATCTAAGACAACCAACCCTGCAGGAATCCTTAGACTGGGTTGAAGAAGGAAGGTGATCAGCAGTCCCAGACAAGGATTATTTTTTCACAATTTGTTTATAGGTCTTAAAATGACTTCAGAGATTCCCCCTAGGGCTCACTAACATTGTTGGAAATAGACTTACCAAATGTCAGAGCTGAAGGATGGAACTGGGGTGGAATCTTGGTGCTGTCTCTTGTGGCAATGAGCTGGAAGCAGAAACTCAGATTTTTATCCTTGCTTTCCTGATAGATAAGAGTGTGTTTAGGAGAGAGAGAAAGAGGCAGAAGGGATGGGGGACTTGGACAAACTCTCACACTTCTCTGAGCATCATTTCCTCGCCTATAAAATGAGGCAAATACTTTTAAGTATGGCTCAAGGACAGGAGCTGGAGAAAGAATGAAATTAGAAAAGGCAACATTTGTCAGGGGTTGCTATGGCCCAGCCAGCTGCTTTTGCATGCATTGCATCTCTTTATCCTCACCATGCTTCATGAAATAGCTATTATTACCCAGCATTACATGATGAAGAAATTGAGGATCACACAGGTATAGTATTTGCCCCAGGACAGGCAGTTAGAAAATATTACTCATTTGTTCATTCATCAGTGACTTACTAACCGCTGGATTCTGCTATTCAAACCCGTGTATTTTAACTTACTAACTGCTGGATTCTGCTATTCAAACCCCTGTGTATTTTAACTTAGGTCCCAAACAAGCTCATGCACAAACCAAAACACCACTTTGAGATGGCAATGGACTTCCATGTTTGTGACTGTCTTTTTAGATCATTATTCATAGTAGTAGTGGTTTGTAGTCGTAATAGTAGTACTGTTTATTTTCAAGAATACAGGTGAGTGAAGATCTCTTTGAGTTTGTTTTTGGCACTAAATTATACCAGGGACTTCCCCGGTGGTCCAGTGGTTAAGAATCCACCTGCCAATGCAAGGGACGCAGGATTGATCCCTGGCCGGGGAACTAAGATCCCACATGCTGTGGGGCAACTAAGCCCCACACCACAGCCAGAGAAACCCCTTATTCCCCACAACCAGAGAAAGCCTGTGAGACACAGTGGAGACCCAGCAAAGCCAAATAAATAGATAATGACACTGCTACTGCTGTAATTAATCACTGTTACTTATTTAGTATTAATCAGACATCAGTACTTGATTGAAGATCTTTCCATGACCATCTCACAAACACCTCTGCATAAGGCACTATTTTACCCTCATTTTATAGATCAGGAAACTCAAGGCAGTGCATTAATTTTTGAAGCAACTTATTGTTCAGTCTCTCAGTTGTTTCTGACCCCGTGGATTGTAGCACACCAGGCTTCCCTGTCCTTCACTATCTCCCTGAGTTTGCTAAAACTCATGTCCATTGAATCAATGATGCCATCCAACCATCTCATCTTCTGTTGACCCCTTCTCCTCCTGCCCTCAATCTTTCCCAGCATCAGGGTCTTTTCTAATAAGTCAGCTCTTCGCATCAGGTGGTCAAAGTATTGGTGCTTCAGCTTCAGCACCAGTCCTTCTAATGAATATTCAGGGTTGATTTCCTTTAGCATTGACTGGTTTGATCTCCTTGAAGCACCACTATGTCCTGTTCCAGGCATGATGGGTACAGTGGTGATGAGAACAGACCTGCTGGCCTCAAGGGGCTTAGTTCTATTTGGTGGATAGGTGGGTGCAGATAAGGAAGATATCAGTGAATGAGCATTTCCAGCATGTATAAGTGATGAAGAAGAAAAAAAAATAGGGTAATGAGAGAGAGAAAGGGTGGGTGTTTAAGAGGTCAGGGAGGAAGATGCCCCTGTGAAGGAGACATCTGGGTCAAATTTGAATGATGCAAAGGAGGCAGTTGGTGATAAAAGCCTTCTGAGCAGAAAGAGCTGCACAAACAAAGGCCCTGAGGCAGGCACAAGAGGGATGGACATGTATTAAAATAACTACGTCTCATGAACTATTCTCAGCACTTGCACAAAGGCCTGGTCCCAGCACGGACATCCTGAACCATATTATTCTCTTGCTTCCCTGGACACTTCATCCACCAGTCAAGGCTACAGTTGAACTCTGAGCAGGGTGGTTATTTGCAGGGAAGAACTGTCCGGAGTTTGGTTTCCCAGGGAGCAAGCATCACCTAGAGGATGCTTGCCTGAAGAAAGAGTGGCAAAACCCCAACCGGGGACCTCAGCTCCTGGTTGGCCAAAGAGTAGAAGACCAAGCAGAGACTCATGTCCTTACCAAGAGGTATAGGCATGAGCTGTGCATCTATTACATTCAAGGTCAAGAGGGAGGGGCTTTGGAGTGGTATAGCCAGCGCTTCGCAAACTCCAGTGCAGCCGTACCTCCTGGGGGTCGAGAAAACATGCATGTCTGGTTCAGTAGATCTGGGGCAAGGTCCCAGGTTCTCCATTTCTCAGAAGCTCCCAGCCGAGCCCAGGCTGCTGCTCCATACACTGAGTAGCAAGAATATATGACACTGAATATTCCAGAACAAAGAAAGAAAATGACCATGCAGTGATTGTAATAGCCACTGCATAAAGAGCATTTGGGCTTCATGGTGTCAGTTCAGTCACTCAGTCCTGTCCAAATCTTTGTGATCCCATGGACTGGAGCCTGCCAAGCTTCTCTGTCCATCACCAACCCCCAGAGCTTGCTCAAACTCATGTCCATAGAGTCAGTGATGCCATCCAACCATCTCATCCTCTGTTGTCCCCTTCTCCTCCTGCCTTCAATCTTTCCCAGCATCAGGGTCTTTCCCAATGAGTCAGTTCTTTACATCAGGTGGCCAAAGGATTGGAGTTTCAGCTTCAGCATCAGTCCTTCCAATGAATATTCAGGACTGATTTCCTTTAGGATGGACTGGTTCTTCTAGTCAATCTCCTTGCAGTCCAAGGGACTCTCAAGAGTTTTTTCCAACAATTCAAAAGCATCAATTCTTCAGCGCTCAGCTTTCTTTATAGTCCAATTCTCACATCCATACATGACTACTGGAAAAACCATAGCTTTGACTAGATGGATCTTTTTTGGCAAAGTAATGTCTCTGCTTTTTAATATGCTGTCTAGGTTGGTCATAACTTTTCTTCCAAGGAGTAAGTGTCTTTTAATTTCATGGCTGCAGTCACCATCTGCAGTGATTTTGGAGTCCAAAAAATAGTCTCTCACTGTTTCCATTGTTTCCTGATCTATTTGCCATGAAGTGATGGGACCAGATGTCATGATCTTAGTTTTCTGAATGTTGAGCTTTAAGCCAGATTTTTCACTCTCCTCTTTCACCTTCATCAAGAGGCTCTTTAGTTCTTCTTCACTTTCTGCCATAAGGGTGGTGTCATCTGCATATCTGAGGTTATTGATATTTCTCCTGGCAATCTTGATTTTAGCTTGTGCTTCCTCCAGCCCAGCGTTTCTCATGATGTACTCTGCATATAAGTTGAATAAGCAGGATGACAATATACAGCCTTGACATACTGCTTTTCCTATTTGGAACCAGTCTATTGTTCCATGTCCAGTTCTACCTGTTGCTTCTTGACCTGCATACAGATTTCTCAGGAGGCAGGTCAGGTGGTCTGGTATTCCCATCTCTTAAAGAATTTTCCACAGCTTGTTGTGATCCACACAGTCCAAGGCTTTGGCATAGTCAATAAAGCAGAAGTAGATGTTTTTTTTCTGGAACTCTCTTGCTTTTTCGATGATCCAGTGGATGTTGGCAATTTGATCTCTGGTTCCTCTGTCTTTTCTAAATCCAGCTTGAACATCCAGAAGTTCATGGTTCACGTACTGTTGAAGCCTGGCTTGGGAGAATTTTGAGCATTCCTTTGCTAGCGTGTGAGATGAGTGCAATTGTATGGTAATTTGAACATTCTTTAGCATAGCCTTTCTTTGGGATTGGAATGAAAACTGAGCTTTTCCAGTCCTGTGGCCACTGCTGAGTTTTCCAAATTTGCTGACAAATTGAGTGCAGCACTTTTACAACATTATCTTTCAGGATTTGGAATAGCTCAACTGGAATTCCATCCCCTCCACTAGCTTTGTTCGCAGTGATGCTTCCTAAGGCCCACTTGACTTTGCATTCCAGGATGTCTGGCTCTAGGTGAGTGATCACACCATTGTGGTTATCTGGGTCATGAAGATCTTTTTTGTACAGTTCTTCTGTGTATTCTTGCCAGCTCTTCTTAATATCTTCTGCTTCTGTTAGGTCCATACCATTTCTGTCCTTACTTATGCCTATCTTTGCATGAAATGTTCCCTTGGTGTCTCTCATTTTCTTGAAGAGATCTCTAGTCTTTCCCATTCTATTGTTTTCCTCTATTTCTTTGGGTTGATCACTGAGGAAGGCTTTCTTATCTCTCCTTGCTAGTCTTTGGAACTCTGCATTCAAATGGGTATATCTTTCCTCTTCTCCTTTGCCTTTAGTTTCTCTTCTTTTTTTCAGCTATTTGTAAGGCCTCCTCAGACAGCCATTTTGCTTTTTTGCATTTCTTTTTCTTGGGGATGGTCTTGCTCCCTGTCTTCTGTACAATGTCATGAACCTCCGTCCATATTTCATTAGGCACTCTGTCTATCAGATCTAGTCCCTTAAATGTATTTCTCACTTCCACTGTATAATTGTTAGGGATTTGATTTAGGTCACACCTGAATGGTCTAGTGGTTTTCCCTACTTTCTTCAATTTAAGTCTGAATTTGGCAATAAGGAGTTCATGATCTGAACCACAGTCAGCTCCTGGTCTTGTTTTGGCTGACTCTATAGAGCTTCTCCGGGAGAAGGCAATGGCACCCCACTCCAGTACTTTTGCCTGGAAAATCCCATGGACAGAGGAGCCTAGTGGGCTGCAGTCCATGGGGTCGCTAAGAGTCGGACACGACTGAGCGACTTCACTTTCACTTTTCACTTTCATGCATTGGAGAAGGAAATGGCAACCCACTCCAGTGTTCTTGCCTGGAGAATCCCAGGGACAGGGGAGCCTGGTGGGCTACTGTCTATGGGGTCACACAGAGTCGGACATGACTAAAGCGACTTAGCAGCAGCAGCATAGAGCTTCTTCATCTTTGGCTGCAGATAATATAATCAGTCTGATTTCGGTGTTGACCATCTGGTGATGTCCATGTGTAGAGTCTTCTCTTGTGGTGTTGGAAGAGGGTGTTTGCTGTGACCAGTGCGTTCTCTTGGCAAAATTCTGTTAGCCTTTGCCCGGCTTCATTTTGTACTCCAATGCCAAATTTGCCTGTTACTCCAGGTATCTCTTGACTTTCTACTTTTGCATTCCGTGGTGGCTCAGCCTTAAAAGAATCCACCTACAATGCAGGAGACGTGGGTTTGATCCCTGGGTCAGGAAGATCCCCTGGAGGAGGGCATGGCAACCCCCTCTAGCATTCTTGCCTGGAGAATCCCATGGGCAGAGGACACTGGCAGGCTACAATCCACAGGGTTGCAAAGAGTTGGACTCAACTGAGCAACTGAACAGCTACAGCAAGAACACAGAAGCATTTACCTTTCACCCGGTGTCCTTTCTTTCCGCCCTTAGCGCCCCCTACAGGTCATGCATCGTCATCATCTATTTTACAGGTGAAGAAGCTGAGGCATTGGAAAGCTTGCCAATGGCAGTGAGGTAGTGAGAGGTGGGATGCAGGCTGTCTAACTTCAAAGTGCCCTCACCACTTACATCGCCTATCCCCATCTTCCCTTCTACCTGGAAGATGGAGTTTGGACACGGGTCCAAAGCTGTTCTCCCAACCTGATAGGATCTCACAATTGCAGTTATATATTCCATACTGTCTTACTTTAAGCAGATGCTCACTCTGAATCTTCAGGCTCACCTGTGAGGTAGGAATGTTTGGGGGTGTTAGTTGCCGAGGCAAAGATTCTGTACCTTGTGAGGAAGCACCCTGTATTATCTTTAAAGGAATTGTGGGAGCCAAAAGGGGCCTCCTGCTTTCTGCATCTTTCCGGAGTCCTAAAGTTGTCAGCTAACCAGTTTTTCCAGACATATTGAACCCACGCGCCTTAGGAACAGGGCATCAGGTTTTGTGTTAAGTTCTGCTGACCCAGCCACGGTTGGCCCAGCAATGGTTGTGATCATCAAGGGGCACGCTGGCCAGTAAAAAGAGCCAGGTGGTTAAAGAGGTAACTGTGATAAAGGGGAGTGGGGTAGGTACAAGGTCCTCTAGTGTACAAACCTGGGAGCCCTACCTTGACCCAGGGTAGAGATGCTGAGAAGGTCTCATGGATAAGCCAGGCTCTCCCTGTCCAGGGCCAGGGAATGTCTGACCTCCCGTTTACACCTTGGCTCCTCTCCATCAGCTTGAGCCTGGTCCAGGGACAGCGCTTGTGTCTAAATCTTTGCCACTCTTCCAAAACCCAAAATAATAATATCAATAGAGGTGGCCCAGCTGCAACCTCCCAACAGCGGGCATCCTTTCCAACCCAGAAAGACAGCTGGAGAGGAAACTCAGAAGCATCCAAGGATTCCCCTCTCCTCCGCGTGCCTTCCCCCTCCCACAACCGCTTCCAGCGGTCCCCTCCTCCCTTCCCCTCCTCCCCTTCTCCCCCGCCCCCGCCCCTCTCCGTCCTTCCTCCCTCCTCCCCTGCCCCCTCCCCCAGGAGGAACTTGGCAAGCCATCTCGTCGCCGATCAATCTGTGGTGTAACAATTAGCACTTAGGCACCACTCCTGCTAAACACACGCTTCGAAAACACTTAAGAAAAAAAAAAAAAAAAAGGAAGAAGAGTCACAAGGAGCAGAAGCCGGAGCAACACCGGGGTTGGGCGAGGGGGGGATGTCAGGGAGCGCCGCCAGAAGGAGGGGGGTGGGGAGGAAACAGATCAATGCTCTGCGGCCTGGGAGGCATCTCATCCCCTCTTCCTGACGAGGCCAAAGCACTTTGAGGCGTGTTTCCACCGTGAGCAATTAGTCTGCGAGACCACAGGAGTTAAGCTAACACTGGTTGCCCCCCCCACCCCCCGCACCCATCTTCCCTTCCTCCGGGAGAGAGCGGTGGATGACAGTTTCAGCGGGTAGCGAGCCCCCGCAGCAGTGGCGCCAGCCTGCAGCCTTAATGGGGGCCCATCCGAGGAAGGCCAAATGCTCCAGCCTCCCAGAAGGCCCCCCACCCCCACCTCCCGCCGCCCACCTGCCCCAGCCCCCCTCCCCAGCCTCCCTCACCCCTCTGCTCCCGGTAACAGAATCCAGTCGACACCGAGTCTGTCTGCGCGCCTGCGAGCTGCCTAAATTGATTGTAATGGTTTTATCGCGCGCTGAGAGCGCTGGCGGTTTTCTCGCCTCTGTTGTCGGCTTTCATGCACAACTTCCCCGGGCAAGGAGGAAGTTGAGTCCTCTTCGAGAACGGTGGGATCGGATGAAAGGAAACTTTTGTTTGTGGGCAAGAAACTGGCCGCCTCCGCCGGCTGCCTGTCTCCAGCCCCACTCAAGGCTGCCCTTTCTCTCTGGGCCTTGTGGCTTGTCAGCAAACCCCCAACAGACAGCGGAGGAGGAGGCAGAAGGGGTGGAGAGGGGTCCTTTCTGGGGCCAATTCTGGGTTCTTCTCTAATAGCTAGAGCGTTTGAGGATGAGGGGACTCCGGTGGAGAGGAGGGTTCTTGAAGTTGACAATATTGATCAATAATAATAACGGCTGAAGATGGTGATAGCTAGCCAGTCTCTGAGCCCTCATCAGGAGCCAGCCACTGTTGATTAAGCACTCTATAGACCCTCTCATTGAATTCTCACCCCAATCCTGCAAGATAGGCATTATTTCCTCTATTTTACAGATGGGAAAACTGAGGTAGAAGAGAGGATGAGACTTGGTCCAGGTTACACACAAATCAGCTGGAAGAACCAGGGGAACTGGAACTCAGTCTTGCTGATTTGTAATCTGGTCCATTCTCTATCCACCTTACAGCTTCCTTGACTGGTAGGATGAGAAAGATAGCACTGTAATACTTCAAATATTGGGTATCCTTCCATCTGTGCATGCTTGTAAGTCTCTTGAGTTGTGTCCGCCTCTTTGCGACCCTATGGACTGTAGCCCGCCAGGGTCCTCTGTCCATGGGATTCTCCAGGCAAAAATATTGGAATGGGTTGCCATACCCTCCTCCAGGGGAATCTTCCCTACCCAGGGATTGAACCCACATCTCCTGCAGCTCCTGCACTGCAGGCAGATTCCTTACCACTGAGCCACCGGGGAAGCCCATCTGTCAATCTACCCCTGAAAGAATGGCCCAGGCATGCACCGTGTGGGCAAGGATTCCTTGGGGAGTGGGTGGGGATAGAGTATAATCTACTAATAAGATTTATCCCCTATCGCTTGGGCATAGGTCTCTATTTGAGAAGAGTGGGCAGAGTCATTAAAAGGAGGTGAAAGGACAGTTTCCGGTTATGTTGCAGAGATATCATAGTTTTCAGAGGAGGGACCAAGACAAGGCAATTGGAAGGTTGGGGGATTATCTGTGGATTTCACTATTGAGGGCATTGTTAATGTCACTAGCTCCAATAACCAGATCGGGATGTAACCATGAAATTGATGTCTGCTTGGCTTGCTAATGACATTGTAGGCTATGAATCTATGTATAAAAAAGAAAAAGGAACAGGGAATTCTTTACATTTTAAAGCCTGGAATTGAACCAGCCAACACATGGAGTTTTTCTGTGTTCTTTTTTCTTTTAATTTTTATTGGGGTATAATTGCTTTACCATGTTGTGTTAGTTTCCTGCCATACAGCAAAGTGAAGCAGTCATATGTATACATATATCCCCTCTTTTTTAGCTTTCCTTCCCGTTTAGGGAAGCACAGCACTGAGTAGTGTGCCCTCTGCTATACAGTAGGTTCTCATCAGTTATCTATTTTATACATAGTAGAGCAGTTCTTAAAGATTTCTTTCCTCCTCTTCTTGCATCTCCTTCCCCATTCTGCAATTTCCTGTTCTCATGCTTCCCTGCTACGCAGAGACTGGGTAAGGCATCAGCTGTCTTTGGGACGCCCAGCACAGTAGGAGGAACTGTGGGAAACAGTGAAGGCAGCCTCGTAACCCCCAGTTGGAGGTGCCGACCCCCTGATTCTCAAAAGACAGTACAATGGTTCCCATTAGCCGTTGGCATTGGTGGGATCTCTTGTTTACACTGGATAAACTCTCTAAGCCTGGAATCCAGCCACAAGCTGAAAGGATGATATGAGGACCCTAGGGGCTCAGCCCCCAGGAAAAGAGAATGTGACCAAGGTCAGAATGGAGAGATGAGCAGGAGGTGGGGTGGGAGGAAGAGGAGTGGGTCTGGGGTGGTAGGTGATGCAGTAATCACGCCCTGTCTCCAAGAGGAGGCCGAGAAGGGTAGACTTTGGTAATCCCAAGGGCCCATGTGCTTGACAGTCCATCCTTACAATGGGTTGGAAGTTGAATGAGAGGGTGTGGGATCCAGTGCACTGTGATGACAGGAGGGGAAGCTGATCAGCCTGTGGGTTGAAGAAGTGGAAATGGGTGTGTGCATGGCACCTAGTCAGGGAAGTCCTTACCTTTCCATAAGGTGACTCCTTACCTGAGTTGGTCCAGATGTCTTGCTCTGAGGGCGATGCTGGGAGCAGAGCTGTAACAGGGATGGGGCTGGCCTTGGGATGGGGGAGAAAGAATGCTTGGTGGGGGACTTGGGTGAGCTGCATACCAGTGTCTCCAACCCAGCTGCCCCTTTACCACTCCCAACAGCAGTGGGGTTCTATTTGAACCAAAGTAAGACCCAGAGACTAATAAACACTTTTGTTGTACGGGATCCTCTGCAAGTTGTGTTTTTAGAGTAGGGGTCCCCAATCTCCAGAATCTAATGCCTGATCATCTGAGGTGGAACTGGTGTAATAACGATAGAAATAAAGTGCACAATAAATTTAGTGTGCTTGAATCATCCTGAAACCATCCCCCCCAAACCCTGGTCCATAGAAAAACCATCTTCTGTGAAACCAGTCCCTGGTGCCGAAAAGGTTGGGAACCACTGTTTTAGAGAGAAGGGTCATTGAGAGGGTGGGGGCAGGGCTGAAGGTAAGCTTAGAGGCCAGAAAGGAAGCAGACACAGGTCAGGATGAGAACTTGGAAAAGAAGTGTAATTTCAGCTTCTCCTGGATGGTCATTTGGCCCTGAGAAGACAGGGACTCTGCAGTCATATGGCTCCTGGCCAAGCCAGCCGGGGCAGAGATGTTCCATTGCCTCTCCACGGTGGGCTGAGCAAGAAGAGAGGATTGAGGAATTAAAGGAAACATTTAGAACAGCTAGAAGGAGGAAGTTCTTCCTCCAAGTTGATAGGAGTACATGAAGAATCAGACTTCTAAGTGGAAGGATGGGGCCCCAGTGCTCAAATGAGAGGCTCAAGGAGCCATGAAATGAGTTCCACAAGCCTAGTAGGGTACCTGCTGCCAAGAGTCTTCTTAAAAATAAGATCAATGGCATATTTTTAAGATGTTTGTCATTTGGTGGAGGAAATCAAAATGGCATATGAAACGACTAGGAGAGAATTGCACATAAGTGTATAATCAAGAGCAGAATGATCGTTTACAAGCTTTACCTTCCAGAGGAGATGAGAGAAGGTGGTGAGAGGGTAGATATACTGGTTGCAAAGAAGAAACACATCCAATTAACTGAAGCCCAAGCTGTCAAATACATAGCACACATTATTATTTTTTTTTTCATAGCACACATTGTTGTCTCTCCTTCCACTGCCCCGACAGACATCACTAATCTATCACCACTACTCTTTCTTTCACTGTCCAGTGTCTTAAGACAACAAACTGGGAAGGTGCCACCAGAGGTGGTATGAGATGAACTCTCATGACCCTCTGGCCCTTAAAGTGGAGTGAAGTGAAGCCGCTCAGTCGTGTCTGACTCTCTGCGACCCCATGGACTGTAGCCTAAGGCTCCTAACTCCATCCATGGGATTTTCAGGCAATATTACTGGAATGGGTTTCCATTTCCTTCTCCAGGGGATCTTCCCGACCCAGGGATCGAACCCAGGTCTCCTGCATTGTAGACAGACGCTTTACCGTCTGAGCCACCGCCCTTAAGTGATGAGAATTTGTTTTAAAGATGTGCAAGGAAGTGTGAAAACACAGAGAATTTACTAGCCATAAACACATTTGTATCTCAATACTTTTAAGACCAGGATAGGGATCAATCCTCCTGGATGATTGGACCAATGATTCATTTCCATTTCCACTCTGGATCTAACAATGGTTCCAGTAAATTCTTTCATTCATACTATGTGTATGTCTGTGTGTGTGTGTGTGTCTGTATGTGTGTGTGGGACACAGAGGGAGACAGAGAGAGACAGAGAATCCAATTGGGGTAATTGTCATCAGCCAATATGGCACGCTTTTATAGGGCAGTCTGTCTCCAAGACAACTTATAAATGCTTGACTCCTATCAGGAACAGACTTCCCTCAATTGCTTTTGGCTTGGATGGCAATTGTTTAATCCAGGGGCCAGTAAACTTTCAGTAAAGGACCAAATAATAAATATCTTAGACTCTGTGGGCCATGCAGCCTCTGTCACAACTATTCTACTCCATCGCTGGAGTACAGAAGCATTCAGAAACACTACATCAACAAAATGATGTGTTTCCATAAAATTTTATCTACAAGAACTTGTGCCTTCCACGAATCCATGGTGGCTAGGATGGATAGTAGAGCGCCACAGAGCACAGTCATGACATCTTTATGCAGAAGAAGCTGTGTCTTTCTCAGAAGAAAACTGTATACTTTGCAGATGTCTAGTGTTTTCTGACAGGAGGCTTCCCTGGTAGCAGATGGTAAAGAATCTGCCAGCAGTGCAGGAGACCTGGGTTCGATCACTGGGTCGGAAAGATCCCCTGGAGGAGGAAATAGCAACCTGCTCCAGTATTCTTGCCTGGAGAATTCATGGACACAGGGACCTGGTGGGCTATAGTCCCTGGGGCTACAGTCCATGCGGCCTCAAAGAGCTGGACATGACTGAGCAACTTCTACCACCAGTGATTTTTTGAATTCTCTAGAGTTGGGCCAGAGGTAGGAGCTGCAGCTCTGGCTCTTATGTGCAGTTTCTAAAAGATATCTGGTGGTTTGCAGCAAATCAGATTGCATTCGTGTTTTGACATTTTCTTTTCCTGGAGTCTTCCTCCTATTGCTATATCCTTTTTGTATAAAACAGGGATGGAAAACATGTGGCACGCCTTCTGTGTCCCCCCCTTGCCTCACCCATGGCAGACATCACTAATGGATCACAATAGTTTTCACTGAGTCCATGCTTAGCCCAGAATCTATCTTTCTTTCTTTTTAACTATTTATTTACTTGGCTGTGCCAGATCTTAGCTGCGGATCGTGGGGTTCTCTTTAGCTGTGGCACGTGAGCTCCAGAGTGTGATGCAGTGTGGCTTGGTAGTTGTGACGCATGGGCTTAGTTGCTCAGCAGCACGTGGAATCTTCCTGGACCAGGGATCCACCTGTGTCCCTGCATTGCAAGGCGAATTCGTAACCACCGGACCACCAGGGAAGTCCCCAGAATACTTCTCAACATAAAAATAGAACAAATCACTCAGACGTGGCCCTCAACATGAAACTCGCTTGCCAGGCGACTAAGAAGAGTAGAAACCTAGGAATGATAAAGTTTGAGAACAAAGTCCAGAAGGGCATTATGATTCCCAACTCCTCCATACCGCTGGGCTCAAATCCCACTTGAACTGACTGTCAACAAACCCTAGGGCAGAGTCAAAAAAGATCTCGCCAAGCTGTTCAGACTTCTTGTTTAAGCAGTTGTTCTCATTTTTGTTATTCTAGGGTCCCTGGACACCGGGTTCCAGCTGCTTACTTGGAGAACACTTGGTGTGGAGTCTGGCAAATCTTTGTAGCAGAGCAGGGAGGAAAATATTTCAGCACAGACATTTGTGACCCTTCATGAAGCTCTAGAGTTGTAAGCCAGACCGGGACCTATAGTCCTTGCTCCCACGCATCAGGCCCAGGGCCCAGGTTGGTAGCCCCTGCTGACTTTTTCCTGCTGTTTGGAAAAACACCCCTCCGGTCACAACCTTCCAACTCACATTGGTAAGAGGAGGAGAAATGGGCTTTCGACAGCATCCTCTGATGCACCTTCTGCGTTTGATCTCACGGGGTGGAACGAGGTCGGATCTGAGCCTCGGGAGCCTAGTCAACAGGCATTTACACCAGGTGGAAAGGGGGACCATCAGAGCCCCCTCTGGCCAGGGCAGCCAGAGTGCTCACTTGGGAAACATTTCAGGAGAAACTGTCACGGGTGTTCTGAGCGCTGACAAGATGGGTCAGGGAAATCCACCAAGCACTTGGAGGAAGCAGTCTTCTTTTCTCGCAGAATTGTGCTGACTTTCTGGTTAGGGGCCCAGAGGGAGTTGGTTGGCATTGAGGAATGAGCCAGAAGAATTGGAGCAGCAATGGTGGGGAAATCATCTCTGGGGCTGGAACAAGGCTGTATCCTCTTTGCGCTCATTTCTCCCCGCCCCCAGTCTCCCCTGTGCACGTGGCCTTGCCCCTGCTTTACAAAGATGGTGCAGTGGTTAAGAGCGTGAGCTGGAGTCAGTACTTGTTGAAACTGAGTTCCAGGCCTGCCAGTAACTTGCTGGGGGATGGTGGCCGGGTTACTCAACCTCTCCGTGTCTCATTTTCTGCATCTGTAAGATGGTGATAATACTAGTTACATGCCCTATAAAGTTCTTCTTGTTGTTTAGTCACCAAGTCATATCCGACTCCTTGGGATCCCATGGACTGTAGTCTGCCAGGCTCCTCTGTCCATGGGATTTCCCAGGCAAGAATACTGGAGTGGGTTGTCATTTCCTTCACCAGGGGATCTTCCTGGCCCAAGGATCGAACCCCAGTCTCCTGCATTGACAGGCAGATTCTTTACTGCTGAGCCACCTGGGAAGGTTCCTAGGAGGGTTCAAAGAATTAGTTCTGGAAAAGGGTTTAGTAACCAAAGTAAGCACTTTGGGATTCATTTGGTTTATTTTTTTTAAGTCAAATTTATTGAGATTTACTTTATATCCAGTAAAATACATCTTTTCATCCATAAGTTCACTGATGAGTTTGCTGAATTCTAACGTATTTATGATCATGTAACCACTGCAATCAAGATATAGAAAACTGCCATCCCCTCCCAAAGTTCCTTTGTGCTTCTTTGTCCATCTTGGGCTCTAGGCCCCTGACAGTCACTGATGTGATTTCTGTCTCTAAAGTTTCACCTCTTTCAGAATGTCATAGAAAGGAACTTATTCAGCCTGTAGCCTTTTGTTCCGTTTCTTTCACTTTCCATAAGGCTTTTGAGGTTCACCCGTGTTGTTGTGTGTATCAGTAGTTTGTTCTTGTTTATGGTTCAATAATAGTCCACTGTATAGAGACTCCACTTTTTGTGTATCCATTCATCAGCTGGTGGACATTTTGGCTGTTTCCAGTTTGGGATGGTTATGAATGATGCTGCTATGAGCATTCACATACATACATGTGTTTGTGGTCTTTGTGTTGGACATCTGTTTTATTGCTCCTGAGTTAATACCTAAGAGTCACATTACTAGGTAACATGATAAGAGTATGTGTTTGCCAACAAAGGTCCGTCTAGTCAAGGTTATGGTTTTTCCAGTGGTCATGTATGGATGTGAGAGTTGGGCTGTGAAGAAAGCTGAGTGCCGAAGAATTGATACTTTTGAACTGTGGTGTTGGAGAAGACTCTTGAGAGTCCCTTGGACTGCAAGGAGATCCAACCAGTCCATTCTAAAGGAGATCAGCCCTGGGTGTTCTTTGGAAGGAATGATGCTGAGGCTGAAACTCCAATACTTTGGCCACCTCATGCAAAGAGTTGACTCATTGGAAAAGACTCTGATGCTGAGAGGGATTGGGGGCAGGAGGAGAAGGGGATGACAGAGGATGAGATGGCTGGATGGCATCACCGACTCGATGGACATGAGTTTGAGTGAACTCCGGGAGTTGGTGATGGACAGGGATGCCTGGCGTGCTGTGATTCATGGGGTTGCAAAGAGTCGGACATGACTGAGCGACTGAACTGAACTGAACTGTATGCAATACTGCCCGGTGGTTTTCCCAAGTGGTGGTGCCATATTGTGTTCTAATCACCAGTGCAAGAGAATTCTAACTGGCCTGCATCCTCGATACTGTTTGACATGACCAGCGTCTCTTTTTCCTTTTAATTTGATCTATCTCATAGGTGTGTGGTGGTATTTCATTGGAGTATTAATTTGACTCTTCCCAAGACTAGTAATGATGACCATATTTTAATGTACTTCTTGTGCAAATGTCTCTCCTCTTTGGGGAGCTCTGGGGTTTTTTAAGGAGTGAAGACAACCACTCGCTTCTCTTCCTCCATGATCATGTGTATGCATTTGGAATCACTCTGTTTTGAGAGATTAATGAAGTTGAATAATTGAAGGGTCCAGTTTGGCTTCCATTACTTTGGTTTCTCTCTGTCTCTGTATTGGTTTCATTGTTCACAAAGCCCCGTGGCAACTCCAGGACCTCTTCTCATTGAAGGAGTGTCATTGCACGAGGAAGCTCAGCCCCATCTGGAAGGTGCACCAACGTCTCTTGTAGCTCTCCTAGCCTGGAGTTATCTGTAGCTCGTTAGGCATTTGGTCATTAAGAGCCATCACTGTGGCCACAGAGATTGACTGACTAACACCAAGGTTCCATGCCCATCCCTAAGGCTGGTGGTGGGGGCCCATGGATTGAAAGTGAGGAAATCAGAACTTCCCCAGGCAAATCAGAGCTACCGAGTGCCTTGAGCAGTGAAACTAGGGCCATGTGCAACCCTTCAGTGGAGGTTTGGGTGAGCTCCTCCTCCTCCCATCATGTGGACCTCCTGGGAATCTTGTTGGTCTTGGTGGGCAGGTCTGAGCGGGGGGACCTAGGGTGTGGATGCTGTCTGGACCACGCCCAGAGTGGTGAGGGCACCAGATAGGCAGCTGGTAAAGGGTAGTTGTGATCACCGCTCTTTCTTTCCCCAGAAGAGGGCTGTGGCGATCTTTTGCTCAGTCTCTTCCAAACATTCCTAGAGGGCTCATTTCTCCAGAGCGGTTGCCAACTCAGGAACAATGAGGTGACACGAGACAGTGGCAGAAATGGCGTCTGATGGTCGACACGTGCTTCCCTGGGCAGGTGTGGGGAGAGCAGGGCCAGCTGCAGGGGAAACCTCTAATTGGCGAGGGAAGTCACTGGGCTTAAACAGGATGCAGGCAGAGGGCCCCGTGTCCCAGCTCCCCTGCGACCTTGGGACTGAGCTGCCAGGGAGCGAAGGAAAGTGGAGTCGGAAGTCCAGGCTTTCCTTAGGGTTGAGTAGCCACCCCCGGACTTTCCATCATGGGAGGCTGCGAGGCATTCTTCTGGAAAGACTCCTTTGTGAACTGCAGCTGCCACTCTATTGTTCATCTATCAGATTTTTAAAAATTATCTGTATTTGTCTCATAGGAATAGATTACCATTAACCTGAGGGCTTAAAACAGCAGATGCTTCCAAGCTACTCAATTCATCCCCCTACTCCTTGCCCTGCTGTGTCCACACCTCCGTTCTCTACCTCTGAGCCTCTGCAGATAGGTTCATAGGGACCATTTTTCTAGATTCCACATATATGCCTTAATATACAAGATTTGTTTTTCTCTTTCTGACTTACTTTGCTCTGTATGACAGACTCGAGCAAAATGGATCGCTGGTGGGAAGCTGATGTACAGCACAGGGAGCTTAGCTCCATAGTCTGTGATGACCTAGAGGGGTGGGATGGGAGGGGAGCAGGAGGAAGGTTCAGGAGGGAGGGGATATATATGTATACATATAGCTGATCCACGTTGTCATACAGCAGAAACTAACATGATATTGTCAAGCAATTATACTCCAATTAAAAAAATGAATCCATGATTAATTAAATAATAGAAAAACAGCAGATACGTATTCTGTCACAGTTCCTAAGGTCAGAAATGTGAAATCAGTATCACAGTCAAAATCAATGTGTCCGGAGGGTATCCTCAGGAGGATCTAAGAGGAGATTTGGTTTCTTGCCTCTTCAGCTTCTGATGTTCCTAGGCTGTGTCAGCATCGCTCCCAACCTTCTTCAAGACCAGCACTTGCAAAGCCCTTTTCTCTGTCTTCACTTGGCTTTCTACTATGTCTTCACATGGCTTTCTGTTCTCTATGTGTAAAATCTCTATCTGTTTCCCTCTTGTAACTGATGTGTTTAGAGCCCCCCAGACAGTCCAGGAAACTCTATCCATCTCAAGATTCTTAATTATAGCTGTAAAGCTCCACCCCCTTTTCCATATAAGGTAAGGTCGCAGGTTTCAGGGATTAAGACATGGATCTCTTTGGTGGGGGTTATTTCAAACACGTTATCAGTCTCCCTGCTTGAAGGCTATAAGCCCCTTGAAGGCAGGGGTTTTGTCTGTTTTATTCAAAGGTATGGCTTCAGCACCTACAAGAGTTCCTGGCATACCATACAGGCTTGATGAATTTTTTAAAACAATATTTATTTGTCTGTCCTGGGTCTTAGTTGCAGCATGTGGGATCTATTAAGAGTTCCTTGAACAGGGATTGACCCCAGGCCCCCTGCAGTGGGAGCACAGAGTCTTAACCACTGGACTACCAGGGAAGTCCCAATAAATGTTTTTTGAGTGAATCAATCAGTGATTGCATTTTTAAGTCAGAAAGATAGGGGGCTGCTGTTTAAAGAAACCGGCTTAGAATCTGTTGTGAAGAGTGGTTTGATAATCTGAGTAATTGCCTTCAATTCATGCTCTGAAAAAGTGATTTTTTTCAGCATCACTGTTTCTTCATGGCACGCTTCCTCCCTATGCAGCTTGGGATGTTGTTCTTACGAAAAGTGGCAGAGAATTAGCAAGGAGCCTTTTTGTGTCCACGGAGTGAAAAGAAAAGCTCTTAACTAATGTCATTGTCCCTGTACTTTTTCATCTCTAAATTTCACTGGATGTATCACTCAATCGTGTCTGACTCTTTGCAACCCCATGGATTGTAACCCGCCAGGCTCCTCTGACTGTGGCATTTCCCAAGCAAGAAAACTGGGGTGGGTTGCCATTTCCTTCTCCAGGGGATCTTCCCAACCCAAGGGTCAAACCTGGGTCTCCCAAATTGCAGGCAGATTCTTTACCATCTGAGCCAAGAGCAGCCAAATAGTCCAGAACACAGCCCTGAGTCCTGGAGGTGATGTTTAGAACACTGAGACCTCAGTTCAAATCTTAGCCCTGCCCCTGTCATGTGTGGCTGTAGGCAAGTCCCTTTCCCTCTCCGAGCCTCAGTTTTTTCACCTGTCACGTGGGATTGATCATCATATCTTACCTCACTAGATTGTGGTGAGGATTTAAGACCTTGATGGGTATTTACTGAGTACTTAGTATGTGATGGGCACTGGGTCCACAGTGTGAAGAGAAGACACACAGTCCCTACGTGTCAGGGGCATCCAGGCTCCCAGGAGTGTCAGGAGTGTGAGGGCTCCTCTGGCCTGGGTCACGCGATCCATGAATGTTTGTGGTTGCTGTTACTATGAATAGAAAAAGTCATCACCATTTCCTTCTCATTATTGGGCACCAAATCTGCAACTGGGATTGTTTTTCCTTTCTGTGGCTTTAAGGAGGGGTCACTGCGCCTTGGAACTGAGTGATGGACCTGGGGTTCAGATAGAAAGAAGTCTTATCCTTGCTGGCCAGTATGGATGGGAGAAACTGCTCTGGTGTTAAATTAGAAGAGGAAAAAAGTGACTAGGTTGGGACTGGTGATAGGAGAAGTGGATTTATGGTTCAAAAGTGTGGGCCCGCCTAAGATGGGTGATAATCTAGAAATTCATTCCTGGCATGTGGTTTGAACTCTAGAGCTTTTACAGACCAGAGAGATGTGGCTATGCACACGGGAGCAGGGGCCGTGTGTGGCTTTGGCTGCAGGGAGCTCCATGAGAGGCAGGGACTACTGGAAGAGGAAAGGAGAGGAATCTGAGGAGCAGGGCTTGGGCAGGGAATGTCCTTGCTTCCATTTCTCTGGATGGTGACAGCAGATTCGTAGGCACATGGAAACTTCTCTTATCATTATTTTTCTCTTACCCCATCTTACTAGATTAGACGCTCCCTGAGGAGTATGCTCATCTTTCTCAGAGTTGGCATTTAAATCAGGTGTACAATTGGCTACAGTTACGAGAAAACTCAACTCTTATGTGACTTAATAACTAATTTTCCTTATATAACATGAAGTCCAGAGGGAGGTAGATCTTGGAATTAGCTTAACAGCTCCAAGGTCCCTCTATGATATTCTTAGCTTGATTCTTTTCCTGCTTAATACCTAAAAAGTATCTGATTATAAAGTAGCTGCTGTGCCTCCAGAAATTACATCTGCTTTCCAAGCTGGCAGGAGAGTGAAGGAACAGAAAAGCCTCAACTAGCCACACTCACTCATTGGCTACAGTGGAGCCAACAGGGAAGACTGGGAAATAAAATATCTTTTTTTTTTTTTTAATTATGCTTGTATGGAAATCCCAATGGGATGCAGGCTGCTTGAAGACTCTTGAGAATGAATGAAAGAAGGAAGGAATTGGCAGTTATCTTGAGGATGAATGAATGAGCCCACAGTCCATCTTCTCAGCCCAGCAGTTTGCCACAATAATGTGTCTTCCTGATGCCCACAAAGATTATGTGGATCCCAGGGCAATTAAGATCACTGGGCCTTGGTAACTGAGAAGATGAGGGTTGGGTGATGTTTGATTTAATATGTACATTTGCTCATTTATATTGAATAAGCTCCTCCTCGGGGTGGGTCCCTCTTCCATGTGGGCAAGAAGGTCCTACTTTGGTGCTTCCAGGTCTCTTGAAGATGCCACTGGGGATGTCTGCAAAGAAACAAATGAAGTGTAGGGCTGTCGGGCAGTGCTCGGGGTCCCTGTCTTGCTTTCAATCTTAATTAGTTCTCTTTTGTCCTTGCCCGGCTCTAGGAGCCAGCCAGCATCTTGCCCTAGGGCCTTGAGTCCTTGCAAAGGCAGGATGGAAGTTCAACTGGATTGAATTGGGACACCTCTGCCTCTCAGCTCCTTCTCCGGGGCCCTTGGGATGGATATTTAGCCAAGACCTTGTCCAACTGGGGCATCTTGGCCCAACAGCCTTTTGTGGGAGGCCCTTGGGGATAAGTGCCTGACCACTTGTCCAGAAGTGGAAACAGAAATGTGACCTTGGCCAAGTTACTTAACTTCTCTGAGCCTCAGTTTTCTTCTGAAATTCAACCGAGACATGCTTTTAAAGCATCTCTATACAACCGTGCCTGGCACCTAATACATGTGAATAAAATCAGGGCTGTTCCACTTCCTTCTTATGATTGTTACAACATGATTAACTGGAAAGACCCGGGTTTGACTGTGTGTTCAGTGGCTTATTCTATAGCGACAGTTTTCTCTCGTGTGAAATGGGTGATGATGGAGCTTCCCAGGGTTGTGGGGAGTTAGAAATGCGGCCAAGTGGGACTTCCCTGGTGGTCCAGTGGTTAGGATTTCATCTTCCAGTGCTGGGGGTGCAAGTTCAAGCACTAGGCTGCTTTCCTAGTTGGGAAGCTGAGATCCCACATTCCTCATGGCCAAAAAATCAAAACATGAAACAGAGGCAATATTGTAACAAATTCAATAAAGACTTTAAAAGTGGTCCACATCCAAAAACATCTTAAAAAAATATAAGAAATGTGACCAAGCAAAAGCAGAGAAGACACCCACGTGGGATGTATGGGCATGCC
The DNA here is from genome assembly GCF_019923935.1 of Bubalus bubalis. NCBI lineage: Eukaryota > Metazoa > Chordata > Mammalia > Artiodactyla > Bovidae > Bubalus > Bubalus bubalis. Next base: position 13,382,806 of record NC_059173.1, on the reverse strand, counting down.
TATTTTGCACTGAATGAATGGGAGAGCTCAGCTTGACCAGAGTGAAGGTCTGCCTTGGGATGGGGAGCTCAGCTGAGGAAGGAGAAGACTGGAGGAGAGGGGTCAGACTGAGTATTAAGGGAAGAAAGGAAAGGCGGGGAAAAGCCTGGATTTTGAATAATTAAAATATAGGGCAGAGGAGATACATTTGATGAAGACTTAATGGGAAGATGGGAGTTGGGATGAGCCCCGAGCCTCTGGGGCTCTGGTTGGGGCAGGTGCTGAAAAGTGCCCGCCCTGGGCTGGGCCAGAGGCGGGGGCATTTAGGGCTGTTTTCCAGGGAAGAAGATGAGGTGCCCATTCAGCATGCCCTTTCCGTGGTTGTTCCTGGACTCTGAGTTCAGATTTCATAGTTGGAGAATGTAGAGGCCCCGGGCAGGAGAGAGTACAGTGGGAATCAGCAGAGGAGCACATGCACATCCCAGGATCCATCTGGAGTCACAATCTGAGAAGCTCAAGCGTACATGGGCTCCGGCCTGACATTCCTATCCAGGCTTCCTCCTTCACTGCCTTGTTGACTTCACAGTGTTCACTTAGTCTCTCTGAACTTCCAGGATCCCCATCTCTTAGTGTGGTACAGCAGTCGCTAAGTCGCGTGCAACTCTTTGCGACCCTGTGGACCATAGCCCCGCCAGGCTCCTCTGTCCGTGGGATTCTCCAGGCAAGAATACTGGAGTGGATATTGCCATGCCCTCCTCCGGGGGATTATTCCCGACTCAGGGATCGGACCCTCGACTCCTGTGTCTCCTGCATTGGCAGACAGGATTCTTTAGCCCTGAGCCACCAGGGAAACCCTTTAAAAGCTCACAGCTCCTGATAATTTACAGAGTATATTACAATGCCTCAGTTCTCTGCGCTTCCCATGGTCACAGATAATTCTCACTGCAGCCCTGTGAGGCAGAGGCTAGTATCATCCTCCTTTGACAGATGAAGAAACTGAGGCACAGAGCAATGAAGTGACACCGCTGGCATACCCACTCAGGCAAGAGGAGACCAGAGGCCCAGACCTTCACCCCTCGATTCTTTAATAATTGCACAAATAATTCAGTGTCAGCAAACGAGATACAGTCCCCCCCACCCCCCCAAAAAAAAGATGTCTGGGGCAACCCAGTCTTCCAGTCTGGAGCCAGAGGTCGAAAGGCTAGTGTCCTTCTCTGGCTCACTGCACAGACTTTACTAGGTGGCAAGTTGGATGCCAGCTGGAACCTTGGGACTGGTCACCACTTCGTTGATCTCCAGTGGCTAGCACAAAGTGGGTATTACATGCTGTGTGATTCAGTGACTACCTTTTGCACTAGGCTGTCAGTGAGCATCCAGAGGCTGGTTCCAGGCTTATGCATAAATTACATCTCTCCTGGGCTTCCCAGGTAGCTCAGTGGTAAAGAATCCACCTGCTGATGCAGGAGAAATAAGGGACGAGGATTTGATCCCTGGATTGGGGAGATCCCTCTGGAGGAGGAAATGGCATCCAACCCCTTGCCTGTATTCTTGCCTGGAGAATTCCATGGACAGAGAAGCATGGCGGGCTACAGTCCATGGGGTCCCAAAGAGCTAGACAAGACTAAGCGCATACACACACAGTCTGACTGCTTGCTTCTCAAGATCAGGGGCTGTTTTGTTCATATTCGCCCATCTTTCCACCCGATCAGGTACCCAGTTCCTATGGAGGCTGGAGGCCCACAGCGAGGTGACCAGGGGCAGTTCTTGGGGGAAGAGCCTGCTGGAGATGGGAGGGGGAGGACTGACTTTCTTGCAGACACCATCTGCTGCCCCAGATCTGTGAGCTTCTTCGGATTCCAGCTTCTACAGACAGGAGCTTTCTTATAGGCCTTTAGCCTCCACCTGGGATTAGCTTCTAAAAGATCAGAAAGCACTTAAACATATAAAACACCATGTAAAGACGTAAATAATCCCCAGTAATTTCACAGGGAATTAACTCTTTCCTTAGGCTGTTGGACCATCCCTGCCCTGGTTGCCTTTGGTCAGAAGCTGAGTAATCAGGGTGTCAGCAGATGTTAAGTCAGAAAGGAACCTGGGAAAGCCTCTGGTCATGGAGCCACATGAAAAGATGGGGAGACTGAGGCCCAGAGATGGGAAGAGGCTTGTTGAAGCACATACCCCTAAGCCAACTCTAAAGTTAAAGCATAAACCAACATGTAGGCTTGGGAAGGCTTCTCCTTTCTGTTTTAGAGTCTCTTAAGATCTCCAAAGCAGTGTGGGCAGAGTCATGTTATACTGAAGAACACAGGCTCCTGAATGGGAAAGAATTATGTCTGCAGCTTAACTGCTGGTGATCTTGGAGAAAGGCATTTCACTCCTTTGAGACTTAGTCTCCACATCTGTGAAATGGGTTGAGACATGAATGGAGTCAAATTCACTGAGTAATGTAAGGATGAAGTGAACTGGTGATCTTAAAGAGCTGTGTGTATATTAAACACCCAGTTAAATAACTAATACATGGATATTATGATAATTACCATCCTTTCTTGCCCCTCCCTCAAACCCTCACCTCCCAGGGTTTTCTCCATTTAGGTGCTTCCTAAGGGCTTCCCTTGTGGCTCAGCTGGTAAAGAATCCACCTACAATGCGGGAGACCTGGGTTTGATCCCTGGGTTGGGAAGGTCCCCTGGAGAAGGGAAAGGCTCCCCACTCCAGTATTCTGGCTTGGAAAATTCCATGGACTATTCCATGGGGTTGCAAAGAGTCGGACACAACTGAGCAACTTTCACTTCTGGTTCCTCAGGCCCCAAACTTTGGAGCCATCTCTGATTTTCCCCTCTCTCTTACACCTTGCAGCCAACCTCTCAGAGGCCCTATTGTCTGTACCATAAAATAAATCTAGAATCTCCCACTGCCCTAGTGTCATGTTCCCACTCTGGTCCAGCCTGGATGACTTGAGAAATTTCAGATTGATAAACTGTAGCTTCTGGGCCAAAGCTGGCTTGATGCCTTTTGTTTTTTTTTTGACTCTATGAACTAAGGTTGATTTTTACCTTTTGCAGTGGTTGTGGGAGAAAGCTAAAGAAAAAATATTTCATGACGTGCAGTGATTATAGGAGACTCAGGATCCTGTGTCCAGAAAGTTTTATTGGAACACAGCCAGGCCCATTGGTTTTGGCATGGCTGATTTTGTGCTGTAGCCAAGAGGTAGGTAGGTGTAACAGAGACCATGGGGCCCACGGAGCCTAGGGGTAGACTCTTCATGGGCCTCCTTGCATCCATGTTTTCCTGTCTACTGTCTAGTCCCAAGACAGCTGTCTGAGTGATTCTTTTAATGCAGTCCCAGCTCTGCTCACAGCCCTTCAGTGTGGCTCCCTGAGTCACAGTTCTTCAGTGTCGCTCCCTGAGCAAAAGTCATGGTCTTCATGATGGCCAACAAGGCCCTGCCTGATTCACCCAGCACCTCTCCATCCTGCTTAGTTCTTGGGCCTCCATCTCTCCTCTCCCCCTTTACTTCACTCTAGCTACTCTAACCTCCACCTCTATTTGAACATGATGGCTACCCCTCTGGCACAGGGCCTTTGCACTGGCTGTTTCCTCACCTGGAAGCCTCATTCCCTCCCCTCCCTCAACTCTTTGCCTGAATCTCACCATCCTGAGACTTCTTCCAGTGTCCATCTAATCCTTCGACCTTCCTCAACCCTCTTACCATCCTGTATTTTTTTTTCTTTTTGTTATTACACTCATTCCCCTCTTATGAAGTAGCCAATTTACTAATCCATTTTGTTTGCCACTTGTCAACTGTCTTTCTCCATCCCATCACTTTTGGGCTCCAAAATCACTGCAGACAGTGACTATAGCCATGAAATTAAAAGGCGCTTGCTCCTTGGAAGGAAAGCTATGACAGACCTAGACAGCCTGTTGTTGCTGTTCAGTTGCTCAGTTGCGTCCGAATCTTTGCAACCTCATGGACTGCAGGATGTCAGGTTTCCCTGTCCTTCACCGTCTCCCAGAGTTTACTCAAACTTATGTCCATCAAGTCGGTGATGCCATCCGACCATCCCATCCTCTGTCATCTTCTTCTCCTGCCTTCAACCTTTCCCAGCATCAGGGTCTTTTCAAATGAGTCTGCTCTTTGCAGCAGGTGGCCAAAGTATTGAAACTTCAACTTCAGCATCAGTCCTTCCAGTGAATATTCAGGGTTGATTTCATTTAGGATTGTCCAAAGGCCCCTCAAGAGCCTTCTCTAGCACCACAGTTCGAAGGCATCAATTCTTCAGTGCTCAGCATATTAAAGAGCAGAGACATCACTTTGTCGACAAAGATGCATATAGTCAAAGCTATGGTTTTTCCAGTAGTCATGTATGAATGTGAAAGCTGGACCATAAAGAAGGCTGAGTGCCTAAGAATGGATGGTTTTGAACTGTGGTGCTGTAGAAGACTCTTGAGAGGCCCTTGGACTGCCAGGAGATCAAACCAGTCAATCCTAAAGGAAACAAACTCTGAATATTCATTGGAAGGACTGATGCTGAAGCTGAAGCTCTAATACTTTGGCCACCTGATGCGAAGAGCTGACTCATTGGAAAAGACCCTGATGCTGGGAAAGATTGAAGGCAAAAGGAGAAGAGGGCAACAGAGGATGAGATGGTTGGATGCCATCATCGACTAGATGGATATGAGTTTGAGCAAACTCCAAAAGATAGTGAAGGACAGGGAAGCCTGGCGTGCTGCAGTTCATGGGGTCGCAAAGAGTTGGACAGTGGCTGAACAACAATAACAACTCTCTCCATCAAACTGTGAGGTCCCCTGAAGGCAGGCATGTTTGTTCAGATGTGTTCACGACCGTATCCCCAAACCCAGATAGGGCTGGCCCCACCAATGCACAACAGTGCTATTGAGCTGGGCTCAGAAGGGCTGACAAGGGGGTCCCTGCTCAGAAGGATCCGCAGTTGGTTTAATGCTCTGCGCCACCATTGTGAAGCTCCTAACGGCTTTTGGACAATGAATCTCATATCGTCACTTTGCATTGAGCAAGGCCAGTTTTCTAGCTGATGCTGGCTGTAGAAGCCTGCCAGGCACACAGCAGACCCTGGGAGAATATTTGTGGAATGAACAAATGAATGAATAGTCCTTATTATGATTCAGCTCCATGCCCGACCTTCTTCTCTGGCCACTGCAGCCTCCACCCTGTGCCTCCCTTCCTCCTGCCTTTTGAAGGCGCGTGTATTGATGGAAGTGGACAGGAAGAGGAGTCAGTCCTGGATCGGGGAGCCAGGAGAAGATCACCTACAGAGCAGAGAAGACACAATTACTCCAGCAACTGTCCATCCCACCGACCACAGCTCGGAGCCTCCACTTAATGTAATTGAGTGTGAAGGCCGGCTGGAGACACAGGCGCCCCTGCCGCTCCCTCTCCATAATATAGACACTGTTGGTTGCTAATTGGCGCCAGTGGGCTGGTGCTAATTGTCCTAATGCACTCGGCTTGATGGAGGCCGAGGCCGCCCAGGATGGGGGGTGGGGGGGCTCCTTGGGAAATGGTGGGGGGTAGTGGGCGCCCAGCGGCAGCAGACACTGCTACACTGCTCATAAAAGTTGGAATGGGCTTTAATTTTGCATCAAATATTTAAGCAGGTTTGGGGAGGGGGTGGGTTGAGGGGGAGGCGGACCATTGAGCCTAGCTTGCGGTAACCCGCAAGGGGTCCCAGGTGGGAATAGGCCCCCCCTGCCATCCTTAGCAATGGATTAGAGATGACCGTGTCCCCAGCATTGTCTAATTAATTGTGTGAATTTCTAATGACCCTTTTACCGTCTCCCCCCCCCCCAACACCAGTCCCTTCCCTTCTGCCCTCATTCGGGCTGCTCCCTTTTATTCTAGTTGTTTCTGAAATGTGTGTTTTAGTGATGTGACTTGTCATCTGCAGAGGGAGGCAGCATTGAACAGAAAGCAGTGCAGAGGGCTGGGGACCAGGAGTGCAGGTGGGGGAGAAGCTGGGTTGGCCTTGAACTCACTGTAGTCTCAACATACTCACTCACCTCCTCCAGGCCTCAGGGTCCCTAATGTATGACTGTTGAGTGGGGCTAGTGAGTGTCAAACGACAGCACCCCCTCAGTGATGGACAGCAAGACCTTTGCGGGAATATGGAAATATATATATTTTAATTTTGCACCTGAATTTGTTTTAGTGAGCATTAGGGGAAACAAAGGAGCTTCCCAGGTGGCGTTAGTGGTAAAGGACTTGCTTACCAACGCAGGAGACATGAGAGATGCAGGTTCAGTCCCTAGGTTGGGAAGAAGGGCACGGCAGCCCACTCCAGTATGCTTGCCTGGAGAATCCCACGGACAGAGGAGCCTGGCGGGCTACAGTCCATGGGGTCACACAGGGTCAGATATGACTGAAGCGACTTAGCACACATACACACACACAGGGGAAATATATTTATATTATATATTACACTAGACACATTATATGGATTTAATAATGACACAAAGATGCAGTATGCTGGTGAATATTTAGTCATGAGTCCTGCAGGGGAAGAAAGCCCTGATCTGGAGCAATGGCCAGTTTCCATGTGCTTCCCTGGTAGCTCAGTGGTAAAGAATCCATCTGCCTATGCAGGAGACACAGATTCAATCCCTGGGTTGGGAAGATCACTTGGAGATGGAAATGGCACCCTATACCAGTATTCTTGACCGGGAAATCCCATGGACAGAGGAGCCTGGTGGGCTACAGTCTATGAGGTCCCCAAAGAGTCAGACATGACTTAGCAACTAAACAACAACAGAAATGGTGTCAATACACCTACCATCAAGCTGCCGTTGTGTCACGGAGCACAGAGTTGGGAAAAGATGTACAGGGTTAGATAATGAATACAGAATTCTCATCCCCCAGAAACAATAGGTGAAAGTAACCTCAAGCACAGAGGTCATAGGAAAATGTAGTAAAATAATTAGGAAGGGATGTACTTGTTCCCCTTATCTTTCAAAAAATGTAACTGCAAGCTTGTATAATTTAATTTTTCACGATGGCTGTGTTTCACAGCAGGCTTGCAAAGCCCTTGACAAGTGAACACTGGCTTTTATTAACATTCTGGGCCAGCTGTAGCACACCATAGTATGTGCATGTGTGTGTGTGTGCACGTGTGTGTGTAGCACATTTCCTGTGCTTCTCATGATTTCTCAGAGGGAATTTCATAGGATAAAACTGAGGTTTTTTTTTAAAGATTCTTTATAAATCAACTTAAAAGAAAATGAATAATGGCCCAGGTGATTTGCACAGATAGCAAAAGTCATGAAGTTGCTACCCATGTGATTGTAATTCAGAAAGAGGGGTGGTTTCCTTCTAGCTGTCCGCGGGGCAATTTGCTAGCGATTTCTTGAGCAGTTTGGGCAGCCAGGGTTTGCTGCCCTCTATCTTGTTTGCTGGGAGGCATGAAATGGCCATGTCACGCTCTTTCCTTTTACCACCAACTTCGCTCTTTGTCTCTTTCTTCCCAAACCTAAGACACCTACTCCGATGCTGGTCTTTATACTGTTCTTTCTTTTGTTTTAATTGGAGTATAATTGCTTTGCAATGTTGTGTTAGTTTCTGCTGTAAACAGCATGAATCAGCCATGTGTATAGATATAGCCCCTCCCTCTTGAACCTCCCTCCCACCCCTCTAAATCGTCACAGAGCACTGAGCTGAAATCCCTGTGTTATACAGCAGCTTCCCACTAGCTATCCATTTTACACATGGTCAGTATATGTGTAAATACACACACATATATACAACACAATGGTGTATATACGTCAGTGCTGCTCTCTTAATTCGTCTCACCCTCTTCTTCCTTCTGTGGGTCCACACGTCTGTTCTTGGCACCAGAGTCTCTATCCCTGCCCTGCACATAGGTCCATCAGTACCATTTTTCTAGATTTCATAGAACTACCATGAAAGTGAAAGTGTTAGTCGCTCAGTCCATGGGCTAACCCCATGGACTGTAGCCTGCCAGGCTCCTCTGCCCATGGAATTCTCTAGGTAAGAATACTGGAGTGGGTTGCCATTCTCTTCTCCAGGGGATCTTCCCAACCCAGGGTTTGAACCCAGGTCTCCTGCATTACAGGCAGATTCTTTACTGTCTGAGCCATCAGGGAAGCCCAGAACTACTATAGGACCCAGCAATTCAACCACAGATAATATGCCCTGAGAAAACCATAACTCAAAAAGACACATGTATCGTAATGTTCATTGCAGCATTATTTACAATAGCCAGGACATGGACACAACCTAGATGTCCATTGACAGATGAATGGATAAAGAAGATGTGGTACATATACACAATGGGATATTACCCAGCCATAAAAAGGAATGAAATTGAGTCATTTGTAGTGATGTGGATGAACCTAGAGTCTGTCATACAGAGTGAAGTAAGTCAGAAAAAGAGAAACAGACATGGTCTATATTGCTCTTGAGCCCGTTTCTAGCCCTTTCCTCACTTTGCAGCCTCTCCCACCCACTCCTTTTCAGAGATTTGACTGCATTACTGAGGGCTTCCCTGATAGCTCAGCTGGTAAAGAATCCACCTCCAGTGCTGGAGACCCTGGTTCGATTCCTGGGTTGGGAAGATCACCTGGAGAAGGGATAGGCTACCCACTCCAGTATTCTTGGGCGTCCCTTGTGGCTCAGTTGGTAAAGAATCCGCCTGCAATAGGGGAGACTTGACTTCGATCCCTGGGTTGGGAAGATGCCCTGGAGAAGGGAAAGGCTACCGACTCCAGTATTCTGGCCTGGAGAATTCCGTGGACTGCATAGCCCATGGGGTCGAAGAGAGTTGTATACGACTGAGTGACTTTCATTTTCACTGAGGGCGTCAGTGGCTGGAGGATCACCACACCTTCCTGATGCCATTCCCTGGGGAGGAAACATGAGATGGGAGTTGTGAGGGTGGCTCTCGTCCAGGAGGACTGGAATAAGGACCAGTTTGTACAAGGTATAGGGAAATCATGGGTGCTTTGCATCCCAGGCACCATTCTCCTCTCTCCAGACAAATCATCTCAACGTGCTTTGCCTTAGATTTGCTTTATGATCTGTTATTGTTGATTTTCAGTTGTAAATATGGTTCATGAGATTGCAAACACACACGCCCAGGGGGGCCGACAGGAATCATTAACGCAGAAAGCAGTCCAGTGAGGGGCTGTGGCAAACCAGGGAACCTAACACCCCGTCTGAGGGGACATCAGGAACCCACCAGCCAGCTGGGGCTGCACATAGACCAGAATTCCTTATTGGAGCTGAAAATGCTGATTTGAACATACATTTCCTTTTTAAAAATTTTTATATTTTTAATTGGAGGATAATTGCTTTACAACATGGTGTTGGTTTCTGCCAAACATCAAGATGAATCAGCCATGAGTATACGTATGTCCTCTCCCTCTTGAGCTTCCTTCCCACCCCCCACCCCCCACCCCCAGCCCCCAGCCCATCCCATTCCTTTAGGTGGTCAGAGAGCATGGGGTTGAGCTCCCTGAGTCCTACAGCGATTCCTGCTGGCGATCTATTTCACATGTGGCGGTGTGTATGTTTCAGCGCTACTCTCTCAATCTGTCTCACCCTCTCCTTCCCCCCACTGCATCCACAAGTCTGTTTTCTATGTCTGTATCTCCATGTCCGCAAATTCTTAGATGCATCCCCCGTAAAAGAGGCGGGTCTGTGGTCCACGCCCTGTATAGACACCATGGTGCTCTGAGACTTCCATCAGTAGAAACAAGCAGAAGTCGTGCTGTGCTGGCCCACACTTTAAGAAACTGGCAGGTTCTACTTTCCGTCCTGTGGAGTCCTGAGCCATCGTTTAAGACATCAAACTATCCCGAGGCTACCATATTGGAAATACTGTGTCAAGAAACACTGTCCAGCCCTTCACTTTTTGAGTCAACCGTACTTAGAACAGACAAATAGAACAGAAAAGGGGCATCTGCAGTCAGCCTTGCCTATGGTGGCAGATTTGTCAACTAAATAAAGAACTGTGGTTGTCACTTGGCTTTGGGATTTTTTTTTTTTTAACGTCAAAAGAGATAATCAGAACATTGACTTAGCAAGACTATGTTGGTTGTGATCCAATTGTTTCCTATTTTTAAATTTTAGACTGAAAACTACAACAAATGTGGTTGTGAAATTGGTCACTTTTGCCCCTATTTCAGATAATTTGCTTGGGTGAGGTCTCTGTAGGAAGATTTATTGAATCGAGATGTTTAGACATTGTTGGTGCTCTTGAGAATGACTCTGCCAAATTCTTCTCTCCAAAAGTTGAACCAATTTATACTCCAATGAGAAGTGATGTATTTTTTTTTTTTAATTAATTATGTGAGTGTAGTTCACTCTGGGTTTTCCTGGTAGCTCAGCTGGTAGAGAATCCACCTGCAGTACAGGAGATCCCGATTCTATTTCTGGATTGAAAAGATCCCCTGGAGAAGGGATAGATCACCCACTCCAGTATTCTTGGGCTTCCCTGGTGGCTCAGATGGTAAAGAATCTGCCTGCAATGCGGGAGACCTAGCTTCGATCCCTGGGTTGGGAAGATCCTCTGGAGAAGGGCATGGCAATCCACTCCAGTATTCTTGCCTGGAGAATCCCCATGGACAGAGGAGCCTGGTGGGCTCCAGTTCATGGGCTTGCAAAGAGTTGGACATGACTGAGATTCTAAGCACAGCACAGTACAGCTCATTCTGAGTTGTGGAGGGACGAAGAAGAATCAGAGATGTAGAAAGGTCTTTGGTCCTTAGATCAGACAAATGTCGGCTGACCAGGAAAATTTATTTCCAGTTGAGAATTTACTGTCACTGAAGCTGACGCACAGCCTCCCTTTTCACTACAACCATAAAAAGGATTTGCTGAATGAATCTCTTACACAAACAAAAGATCAGTGTCTGACCTGGGTGCCTGTCTCCCTCCTTAATTTGTATGTTCAGGTATATTTTCATTATATCTTTTTCTGCATGTAGTAGTAATAAAAACTAATGTAAAATACAGCCACCAGCCAGTCTGGGCATTTGATGCAAATGTAGGTTTGGTAAATGTCTGTGTTGTAATGCGCACTCAGTTGCTCAGTCGTGTTAGATCTTTGGTAACCTAATGGACTGTAGCCCACCCGCCAGGCTCCTCTGTCCATGGGACTTCCCAGGCAAGGATACTGGAGTGGGTTGCCATTCCCTTCTCCAGGGAATCTTCCCCACCCAGGGATCAAACCTGCGTGTCTGTGTCTCTTGCACTGGCAGGTGGATTCTTTACCACTGGCACTACCAGTGTGGCGTAGCTTGGGATGGAAGTGCCTAGACTGACTAGGGCAGGAAGCTCTAGGTCAGGACCCGCTGCCCAGGCAAGGACGTGACACAGAGAATAACAACAAAACAGGTATGAGAGAAAAATAAGGATGAGTCTGAATCCCCAGTGAGCAGAAGAACCAGCTTACAAGCGGCCCAGGGGTTTGGTGTCCCTAACCCCTCCATTGTTTTAAGGGTCAACTGTGCTTTCAAAGTGGCCCAGAAATAAGGATATAATGAAAGTGCAAGACATATTAATGTTAGCATTAATAATACTGTGATTAATGATAAGTAACATTTATTGACCACCTATTACTTGCCAGACATCGTTCTAAGGGTTTTACACAACACTGTGTTGTAAGGATTGTTACTAATCGATCTGTGGACACTGGGCTACAGAGAGGTTAATGAACTTGTTACTCAGGTCGGGGGGAGGGGGCACTGGTTAGCAGTGAGCTGCGATTGAACCTGGAGCCGTCTGACTCCAGAGTACAGGCTCACCGGGATTCTAGGCCTCCCCTGGTGTTTGTTGAGTGACTGAATGATGATGTTCATCAGGGCTGGAATCCAAATTAGCATAAGAGACAGGGGAACACCTCCTACACTGTCCGCCCTGGCCTAGTTTTTCATGGGGTGCCCGAGGCCAGGCAGGGCTGTGGGTCTGGGATTCGGAGAGGATGGTGAGACAGTTAGGGGGCTTGCTGGATGGAACATCCTGGTTCCCATTGTTTGGGAAGAGAACATGGGACGGAAGAAGCCAGCATCGCCTCCCTGGCCCCTGTCACTGTAAGGAGGGCCACAAATAGCTGAGAAGCGGGCAGGAAACAGAGGAGCTCTCCTAGGCTCTGGAGCCAAGACAGGATTGAGTGGGCAGCCCGGACGCCTCCTCATCCCTCCAGGATGTCTGGATTCCTGCGAGAGGAGCTGACAGCAGCTGGTGTGACCTGAGGGTGACACGGGCTCCCCTCCCGCCCCACCCTCCGCCCTCAGCAGATGGTTGCTTTAATCCTTCTTCTTCTTTTTAAACATTAACATTTATTTTTATACTTACTATTTTCTTAATAAGTGTGTTATGAATTTGGGTATACTTTTCAGGGCTTTATATTGAATTTGTCATTAGGTGCATGCAACTCAGAGTTCTTTTGATTTCCTTGTTAACCTGAGAATCACTACAGTAACATTGTTTTAAAATTTTTTAAAATGGTTTTTTAAAGTTAACTTTTATTGGAGTATAGTTGCTTTACAACATTATGTTAGATTCTACTGTACAGCAGAGCGATCAGCTGTATATATGCATATGTCGCCTCCCTTTTGGACTTCCCATTCAGGTCACCACAGAGCATTATGTAGAGTTCCTGGTCTTAAAACACCTTCCTACCTGAGCAGTTCCCACCTCATTCCCTCCAGACTAATGTATTATTATCTCACTTACTACGATGGGGTTGACCATAGTCTAACCAATGTTAGGCATTCATCCTGTGTCCAGCCTCAGGTTTTAAAACCAGAAAATGAAGTAGATTCTATGATTCCCATTTTACAGAGAAGGAAAACTGAGCCATGTAGACCCGGTGGCTAATACTAAGCAAAGGCTGGACTTGAACCTGGATCTTAATCCTGGCTTCAAAGCTCATGCTCTTAACAGTTACACCATGCTTCTCCCCAGAGCAGGATCAGGAAGTGGTTAAACATATGTCCTTTGCTGCCTGCCCTTGGCTAGGGTGACCCAGCTGACCTGATTTGCCCTGGTCTGAAGGATTTGCTAGGGCACACAGCTTTCAGCATTAAAGTAGGGGCAGTCCTCAGCAAACCAGGACTGCTGGTCACCCACTTGGCTCTGCCACTCCCACGCTAACTTGGGCAAGCTATTTAACCTTTCTATGCCTCAGTTTCCTTGTCTATAAAATGGGGTTAATGATGGTGACTTGAGTGTGTATACAGCTTGGTTTATAGGAAGTCTAAGTGTTACTTTTAAAAAAATGTTTTATTGAGTTATAACTTACATGCCATATAATTCACTTGCTTTACTTGCACAATTCAATGGTTTTTGCTATGTTTACAGAGCTGTGTAACAGTCACCATAGGCACAGAGATCTTTTTTAGCCACACGACATGTAGGATTTTAGTTCTCTGACAAGTGATCGAACCCTCATCCCCTATATTGGAAGAATGGAGTCTTAACTTCTGGACCACCAGGGAAGTCCCTGGGTTAGCTATTATTGGTTTTGCCACTGCTATTGTGGTTACCTGTTCAGGAATGTAGCGGAAGCTTGAACTTGGTGCTTAGAAGCTCAGTCTTTGCAGACAGACAGCGAAGGTACATGCCGGCTCCTCCCCTGGCTACTGGCCCTGTGGTCTGAGCAGTGTTGCCCCTAGCTTGGCACAGTGGCAGCCTTGATTGGGGCCAGCTGCCTTCCTGTGAAAGGCCCCCTTTTCTCCCAACCATCTCTCTCTTTGCCCCATCATCTTTTCTCAACAAGACTCTCAGGCCCCCATGCTGAGTCACCGTGGGCAGCATAAAGGACAGTCCACGGCTTGAGTTGCACTGATTTCTTTCTCCCAGGGAGAAAGGGTTTCCAGAATCCCACCCTCTGCTTTTTCTCTCCTGCCCAGTCCATGCCCCGCTGCTCCCTACCCCCTCTCTTTTGGGGCAGGGTTGTGTCTGGCTTGGTTTGTGCCGCTTTGTAGGAGTTAAGGTCCAGGAGCTCAGAGCCTGAGGGAACTCTCTGGCTTTCTCTGACCTTTCCTGTTTGAGAAAGACATGAAGATGCTAAATTCTGGGAGAGGCAGCAATCACCGGTGAAGGTTAAGCGAATTTCTATAGCTGGCCAAACGGCTATGATCTCTTTCATGGCTAGAGTTTGAGTTGTTTTGAGATGGTGAGCATTACAGGAAGTGCTCAAATGATTTGTTTATTCATTCACTCACTCACTCTTTCACTCATTAATTTTATTCATTACTACTGTTTGTTCATTCATACATTCACCCACTCTCACTCATTCATTTTATTCATTACTATTTGTTCATTCATTCATTTTTATTCCTTACTACCTACTCTGTGCCAAGTCCTGCAGAGACTCTGGGAACAAAGCAGATGATACCAGTTCTGCCTTTCCATCATATACACTCCTATTTTCCCAAGCAGAAATTGCCATTTTTTTAGACAGCTCAAATGTACCAGCTTTTAAGGACATGGAGATGAAATAATCAGATGTCTCCCACCACTTGAAGTATTAATTTAGTTATAGAAACAGCATTTTAAATCTCTTCCTATGTTAAAATAGTACATTAATTTAGAATTTGACGCTTTCCCTCCCCTAACCTTCCCATTTAAAAAACAGTTTTCTTCAAACCCTTCCTAAGCTTCCCACCTATGTCTTTCTCATCACTTGAGATACTTTTTCAGCTCAGAGCAAATCACTTTCATTTTCACCTGTGTTGCTCAAAACACAGCCCTTTTCCAAATGCCAACCTTGTCATCACTGAAAATTGTATTCTAAGCAATACATGCCCACTCATTTATTCACTTCTCATTACAATCGGTTTTCATTTGTCCTATAGATTAGCTTTACTAGGTCTGATCTACAAAGGTTCATTTCAAATTGCTAACACTTGTAATTGAGAGACCACATTCTTATGAACATCTACTAAATCTCTGTAGATTTAGTAAATATCCATTTTCATTATGGCTTGCACCATAGTCCCTTGTAGGGTTTGTTACTGTCTTCCAACACCCCTTTCACAAAGACAGACAAATCTTTAGTTAAGAAGTTAAAGGTATAAACATCTCAGGATCACTTGGGAAAATGTAGTAAAAAAGAATTAAGCCCACCAACTACAAAGATTGTTAAATGAGTCCATCAAGTGATGTGTAAGTTTCCACAACATCGCTCTCATGTGTTGTTCACAATAAGGTAGTTGTGAGCACATCACCCTGTACACGTCCTACATGTCATGTGAGAAGCTGTTTAAAGCCTGGAGGGTGTAAACCATGCCCTGCACATCAGCTCTTTCCAGCCCCACTGACTGTTTTTATAAATAAAGTTTTATTGAAACATGGCCCTATCCATTTGTTTTCATCTTTTCTGATAACTGCTTTCACATAGTCGCTACAGAGACCCACAAACCCTCAAATGTTTATGCTCTGGCCCTTTCTATAAGCTGCTTGCCGCGTCTTGTATCAGACTATTAGACAGCCCATTGTTTCTGAGAGATAATTGGGTGGATTTTGGGCGTGTAGAGAAAATCACGGAAGCCCTTAACAGGCAGAGTAGGCAAACAGGCAATAAAAACACTGCCATTATTATTATCACTGTTAGTAGTAATAGCAACAAGAAACTCGACAATGACAATACAGTAATGAAGACAGGCCTGTTTTGCTCGTGTCGCTAGGATGTAATGTTTTAGGAAGAGGAGGCAGGTAGGATCTCTTCTCAAAATCAGGGTGTGCCCTGCACAGGCTCCTTGGGAAGTTCCTAAATTCCAAAGGCCTCTGCCTGAGCTTGCAGGGCAACTGGGGCTCTTTTTGGTCTCCTCAGGTGTCTAGCATGGACTGGAGTGTTCCAAAGGCTAAATGGTCTGGAGGCTTAGCCCTAGGTTCAACCAATGCAGAGGAACTAGCCCCACTTAGAGGCTACTGCGGGGCAGGACTTGCGCTGGGCACCTTCCGTGGTCATATTTCATGCCTCAGCAGCTCAGGAATAGGTAATGTAACCCCTTGTTTAAATTGAAGGGAACAGGCTCGGACAGGTGAGGGCTTAGCCCAGTGCCACACAGCTTTCTAAGACCTCCTTCAATCCCTTAATGTTAGTCATTCAGTCTTGTTTGACTCTTTGGGACTCCATGGACTGTAGCCTGCTAGGCTCCTCTGTCCTTGGGATTTCCCAGGCAAGAATACTAGAGAGGGTTGCCACTCCCTTCTCCAGAGAATCTTCCCAACCCTGGGTCTCCTGCATTGCAGGCAGATTCTTTACTGTCTGAGCCATCAGGGAAGTCCAATCCCTTGAATATCCCCAAATCTTTCTATTTCCCTCCCTTGTTGGCCTCAGATGTTACACTCTGTTCTCATTATAGTGGGAGTCACAATTTGCCATTATGCGCTTAAAACCAAAACCAAACTCCACCCCTGCTGTAGCGTCTGTCTTCCCACCAGACTCTAAGCACCACCTTAGGGAAGTGTCTTGCCCACGTGGCTCACCACAGGCCTAGAACCTTGTACAAGTCCTGGCACATAATAGGTGCTCACTAAATAGCCACTGATTTTACAGAGGAACTTTTACATGCAGACTTCTACAGCAGGTTCCAATCAGATGGTTGTGTCTCAGAGGGGCCAGCGGTCTTCTCAGTCGAGCCTGGGTGCCCTGTGCCCTTATCTGTGTGAGTGAGAATGGTCGCCCCCATGCCAATCACAACTGCCGTAACAACGATGACGACAGCACAATAATAACAATAACAGTAACAGGCTTGCTTTCACCAAAAGAGTCCTGACAACCGTGCTGAGGCCAAACCAGACAGATGTCCCCTTTGTCTCTGACTCTCCATGAGTTGACCTTCTCAGCTATTGAATCTCAAGTGGAAGGTCTTATTTGAAAGGGTTTTGAATGGATCCCTGAGGCTTGCCCTTGGAAGGCAGGACCAGGCCTTCCACAACTCGGTGCTCTGTTTCAGCATTCTTGGTCAAATGTCAAAGAAAGAAGCAGAAAAGCCTGCGGGGGAAAATGTAGCATTCTTAAGTAAGTACTGGGCACCAGGACTAAAATGATAGTCGCCTGGGAATGGACACTGCATTCAGGGCTTTATATTCATTATTTCTAAGCCTTTCAACAGGTTCACCTGTATACGTTTTGGCGCTCTTTTTACCTAAGGGGCAAACAAAAGCTCAGAGATGTTGGGCACCTCACACAGGGTCACATAGCCAACAGGAAGCACAGCAAGGATGTGAACTGAGTTTGTCCAGCTTTATATCTTGTTCTCTTTTGGAAATGGGAACTCTCTTTGAGCCCAGTCTCTGGTGGAAGTATCTAGTGCCTTCTGCCAGCTGCAGAAAGACAGGAAGTGTGAAAGGTGCTTGAGGCCAGCCAGGGCTTCCCTCTGCCTCCTCTAAGGCTGAGGAGGCTGAGGATGGGGTGATTGGTGGAACCGAGAGTAGACCTCCCCCTGTCAAAAGGGTTAAAATGAGCCTGGTGACACCTGGCAGACAGGAGCGAAAATCCTGTGGCCTAGCGGTGGTACTACTAGAAATTTATCCAATGAAAACACCCATGGAGGTGAAGTTCTATCTACGAGATGTGCTTGAAGCATCAAGCATCATGTATGAAGCATCATGTATGCTTCAACTCTCAGCACACATTTGCAGGAGAATACACCTGAGTGTGAGTTCAAATCCTGACAGCCACTTTCAGATATTTAGAGAGAGGATTTGAGAGGAGAGAAACACTGGGCCTGTTTGTTGTATGTTGGCCCAAGCCCCAGGGGTTGCTTTTATTTATCATTTTGTCTTCTCCACAAACCAAGGAGGTGTGACCATCTGTATTTAACAAATGGAGAACACGAGGTTCAGAGAGGTGAAGCAACTTGCTGGAAATCACACAGCACTTTCCTGGCAGAGCTGGAATTAGAGCCAGGTCCTGTGTGCTTAACCACCCTGCCCTTGTGCCTCTCGGGCTGCTAGGATTTCCTTGTTTCTGCGGGGTGAACTGAAGCCTGAGAATCATACTCTGTTCTTGGCTATCTAGGGGCTGGGAGGGGCCAGAGAGAATAGAGACTCTCTTTGTTCTCTCTCAGAGGCAAGTAAGGTGGAGTTCCCAATTTCGGGCCATTAAAGGCAAATTTGTTATGGCCACTTCAGAGGAGGTGCAGCGGTTTGTCTGGGGTGGGGGATGCAGCGGGCGTGAACCCCCACACTGGCTAGAAGAAGCCCAATTACTGTTCTCCGGTGGATTCACACTGTTCTGAAGGGCCAACAGGCACAGAGAGGAAACAAGCGAAGGAGCATTACAAATTCATTATAGCAACTAACTGCTTCCATTTGTGCCTGTGGCTGAGGGCTCGGTCTCCAAGTGAAGCACATTATCCCTTTGTACAGAGCTCTGCCCTCTGGAAGCCAGGCCCTGGCTGGGCCACAGCTCATGGGAGCACAGAGGCAAATTGCTTTAGACTTAGGGTCATGTCTGGGGAGGTGGTGGCTGGTGGTGCGGGTCACGGCCTGCCTGCCCTTGAAGGGAGTGTGTCTTGCCTAGACTCTTCGAAGCTCTGGGAAGCCATATTTTGTGCTTGTTATCAGGGTATTGTCTCAGACACCCTGATTCATAGGGTGACCGACAACCATGACCAGTAACTGGTTGGTCTAATTTGAATAGATAACTCCACCAATTTGACTCGTGTTTGGGCAAATTGGGTTTGGGGAAATGAGATGCTGGGCCCGGGAAGGTGGGAAAACTTGAGTTGAGAGACTAGGAAATGGATGCCAGACCAGGCTGGCTGTTTTATTTTTCTTTATTTTTTCAATTTGGTATATTAATAATATTTATTGCTTCAAATCCTCAACAATGCCTAGAAGAGTATTCATTCTGACGGTGATTGCTAACAAAGGATGGGTTTTCAGTTTGTGACCAAACTAAAACTGTTCATTTGTCTCTGTACAATTTCAACCAGTTTTACCAAAATAGGAAAAAGAAAAGTTCATGGCTTTTTTTGTCTTTTACTCCTAAAGTAAGAAATCTCCAAAGAAAACTTCTAAAAATGTATCATTAAGTTATTAATAATAAAAATATAATAAATTATCACATGACTATAATCATCACTGGAAAAAAGGTCAGTAAGTTTGTCTTCATATTCTGAATAAAATTAATTTCTTTTTTCATTTTTGAACACTTTATTTTATATTAGAGAATAGGGCTTCTCTGGTGGCTCAGTGGTAAAGAATCCACTTGCTAATGCAGGAGACATGGGTTTGATCCCTCGGTCAGGAAGATCCCCTGGAGAAGGAAATGACAACCCACTCCAGGATTCTTGCCTGGGAAAATCCCATGGACAGAGGAGTCTGGCAGGCTGCAGTCCATGGGGTCGCAAAAGAGTTGGACACGACTGAGAGACTGAACAACAAGAGCAACAAATAGCCAATTAACAATGCTGTGCTGGTTTCAGGTGGACAGCAAAGGGACTCAGCCTTACATATACATGTATCCATTCTACTCCAAACTCCCCTCCCATCCAGGCTGCAATACAGCAGGCTGGCTGTTTTGAATTACTACCAACTGATGTTGTGAAGAAACTGACCTCAGTACAGGAGAAAAATGGCAAAGAGACACAGAGAGAAGCAGAGATGCCATGACTGAGAGGCTAGAAAGAGAGCAAAAGGAGAAAAGGTGCCTTATGGATTCCTAGTGACACTTCTTCCCCCACCCCCCCCAAATTCTCTTTTCCCAAAGGTCACTTGTGTAAATCTGTTTTAACCAACGGAATTTTAAGAGCAGCCATCATTTCTTTAGCATAAAGATCTCAACCCTATGCTTCTAGAGGCCCAGGAAAATTGTAAATGCCAGAGATAGGCTGATAATAGAAGAAATAGGGGGTGATGACTAAAGATACGGAGACCACATACCCGGGATTAGGGGGAACACTTCCTGAGTTCTGACTTATATTTGTCATGTGAGGATGTGAACCCAGATGCTGGAAATCTGGACTTTATGTCAACCCTCCAATAATTAAAATGGCTCAGCGGGCGAAGAATCCACCTGCAGTGCAGGAGACACAGGAGATGTGGGTTTGATCCCTGGGCCCGGGAAGATCCCCTGGAGGAGGAAATGGCAACCCACTCCAGTATTCCTGCCTGGAAAATTCCATGGACAGAGAAATCGCAATGAGTCAGACATAACTGAGCACATGGCACACAATTAACAATTGATAACTAATTAAAAGCCACGGTAAAGGCCAACCCAGCACACATGGAGCCATAGCTCACTGTGCAAACTTTTCTAGAATCTTTTTTACAGTTGAGTGGAGTTCAGCCTGTGGTGGGTGTGTCTGTGGGCTACCCATAGGCATTTAATTACCGAAGAAGCAAAAGTCATTGGTTATAAAGCATTTTCCTCGGTGTACAGACTGCAACTGGTATTATTGTGATTTTTATTCCATTGTATTGTTTTTAATTCAGAACTTTGTAGTTTTAGAAATGTGACTTACATGTGGTAAATAAGATCCTTATGGAGTTAGAAAAACAAAACAAAAAATGAGTGCTTTGTGACTACTTAGAGACATAAAGCCCAGCTTGGAATCTCATATTTGTTGGTCTGTAAAGTAGTCTGTTGTGAATGGCTCCTTTTTTCATTAGCCTATTTTGCTTCTGCCTACTTTATTTTTTTCTAACAATTTTTAAGCTTACCAATATGTATCTGAAAGCATTGAAACTGATTTCTTTCCATTTTATGCTTTGCTTGTTACTGATTTTTTTTCATAACCTCCTTTTTTTCCAGATCTGATTTAATTAGATTTTACTTTATTTCCTTGATTCTGCGATCTTTCCCCTTAGAGACCAAGCATTTCATATTGTCATTTATTTACTTACCAAGATGCCTGGGTGATGAAGTGAAAGCATCAGTCATCTATGAAAGACAACCTGCATTTTTAAAGCAAAATTTTTAGTAATTAGAGTGTTGGTTCATCTGACTTCCTTCTGAGAAACAGTCCTAGGCTGAGAGATTGGAGACTCATTTCAAGACTTGCAATTTGCACTTGGTTGTCCAAGAAACTTAACTCAGGTCTTTCTGTCTCATTTTTCCTATGTGTAAAATGAGGATAGTGATGTCCCGATGGTTATTGTGAAAGTGAAAAAAGAGCGAATGAGAAAAGGAAATGTTAAAGCTCAGTGGAAATATCAGATTCGAGTTCAATATTATAACCATGTAAATTAAAAGCATAGCTTCTAGAAACTCAGGATGTAGTTAGTGTGTATATGATAGAGTCATACGCTGGGCGTAAGGAGAAGACTCAAATCAGCATGGAGAGGAGAAGCCTTTCTATGCCTTTTATTCTTTCTGGAGGTATTTACAACCCATATTCTATTGCCAGTTCTTTTTTAGATACAGACAGTCCAAAGTGAGTTGTGACAGCCATGGTGCCTGTCCTCACGGAGCTTTCTGTCTGGTATGATCAACGTGATAGTGAAGGAAGTCAGTGAAGGCTTCCTGGAGGAAGTGTCATCTCACCTGGGTCTTGAGACTATATTGGAGTTAGGTGAAATGGATCTGCATGAGGAGGAGTAGGAGGAGTAACCCAGGAGCTGGGAACAGCATGTGCAGTTGTTCAGAAATAAGAAAGTCTCTGGAGTTTCATTAGTCATCTACTGCTGCATAACAAATTACTTCAAAATATAATGGCTCAAAACAACAAACATTTATTATGTCAGTGTCTCTGGGTTAGGAATATGGTATGGCTTTGCCTGAGGTTCCCAATGACTATTGGGTGGATATATCTATTTCCTGCCAATTGATGCTTTCCATATTCTTGCTTGGAGAATTCCAGGGACGGGGGAGCCTGGTGGGCTGCCGTCTATGGGGTCGCACAGAGTCAGACACGACTGAAGCAGCTTAGCAGCAGTAGCAGTATAGAGCTACTTAGGGCTTCCCTTGTGGCTCAGAAGGTAAAGAAGCATCTGCCTACACTGTGGGAGACCCGGATTTGATCCCTGGGTCGGGAAGATCCTCTGGAGAAGGAAATGGCAACCCTCTCCAGTACTCTTGCCTGGGAAATACCATGGACGGAGGAGCCGGTAGGCTGCAGTCCATGGGGTCACAAAGAGTCGGACACGACTTCGTAGAGCTACTTGCAATAGCTTGGAGCAGAGTAAGAGTGGGGAGAGGAAGAGAAAAGAGAGAATATAATGGATGTCAGAATATTTTTGTAACCTAATCTTAGAGGAGAATCTTTTCACTTTTATCATTTTATTTTCATTAGAAGTGAGTCACTGGGTCCAGGTTATACTCAAGGGAGAGGGATTATACATGTGCTTGAATACTAGAAGAGGGGTCATTGGGGTCATTTTAGAGGCAACTCTAAAATATACCAGGGGCATATTTATTCAGTTCTCAGTTTCACAAGAAAGGGTAGTGAATGGAAGGGTAGTGTAAGATAAGTCTAGAAAAGTGGATGGGCACTTTATAGGCTTTATCAGTCATGTTAAGGATTTGAAATATCTTTTTTTTTTTCTAAAGGGATTTGAGATTTATTTTCCAAGAGTAATGGAGAAATTTTGAAGAGATTTAAGGAAAACTGAAATACGACCAGATTTTTAATTTTAGGTGGATGCAGCTTGGGAAATAGATTGGAGGGAGGCATTTGTTGTTGCAAGAAGACCACATTGGTTATCCAAGCAAGCAAAATGGCAGCCTGAAGAGGGGAAGTGGTGGAGAGGATGAAGAAAAGTGAAGGATTCCAGGGATATTTAGGAAGCCAAATAAGTAAGACTTGATGAATAGATGTGAGTAGAATAAATGAGGGTGAAGAAAGGGTCAAGAGTTATTTCTAGGATTCTGAAACTCGTGTTGTTGGATACGTGGTGATACCATTTCCCCTGAAGTCAGGACCAACTGAAAAGGAGTGAATCTGGGCAAGGAAATGTTGGATTTGGCTTTGAGCACACCATATTTGAAGCACTCATGTCATGGCCAAGAGGAGATGGCCAGTGACAAGTTGACTCACTGGTTTTCAGGGAAGGAGGGAGATCTAGGATGGTTAGATTGGAGAGTCACCAACATCTGGTAAGTAACTGAACCCACGGGACTGGATGAGGTCTCCCAAGGAGAAGCCTGGTTTGCCTCAAAGGGAACAGGTCTGAGGTGCTCTGTGCAGGCTTGGGGCTCTGGAACAGCAGCAAGTGGGACACAGTGCTAAGAGGCTGTATAGATGGGCTGCCATATCACCTGTTAGAAGTCAAGCATTAAACTCTATGACTCTCGGGCATTGTTTTACCTTTATAGTTTGTTGTGGTGTTTTGTTTTCTGAATGATACCATTACTGATGATTTGCAGATGAAGCCTGAGAATTCTGTCTTTCTTGGTCTCACTTTCATTTCTGTTTTCCAAACCTGTTGCTAGAAGTCAGGAGAATGGGAAGAGATGGGATGGGTTGGGGTGAGGCGGACAGGTTCCTTTGCCATTTGCAGGCTTGTGATTTACTCTGGGCTCACCACACAACTTTTTAAGGCTGTGTGAAGCACTCCTGCACTTTTATCTCTGAAGGATTTAAGGAGCCAGATGATGGAGACCGTGTTTCTTTCTACTTAAACTTGAGAGAGAGGAGAACATAGTGGTTAAAGGCATGAATCCTTGAGTCACACTGTGTGGCTTCAAATCCCAGCTTTCCTAATTACCAGGTGTATGACCTTAGAAAAATGACTTAGTATTTTTGTCCCCCAGGTTCCTCATCGCTAAAATAGGATGATAACATAGTCTGTCTCAAAGGGTTGATAGGAGTGAAGGAAACATGTGGACCAGTACTTGGCACATAAAAAGTGCTATGGAAGAGTTTTAAAAACAAAAGTAGCCCAAGTACAGTGATGGCTATCTTGTAGAGTGACTGCTCATCCCATAAATCTTTATTTCTGAGAAGGTCCCTCTCACTCACTGTATGATGCTCAGCAGCCATGTTGATATCATGTGACCCTCCCTGGCTGCAGCTGATTGGATTGGACATAAGCTCAAGAAACAAGATGGGCCAATCAGATTTCTTTTCAAGAAACTTTAGGTAGTCTCTGTCCCATGGCTGGAACTAATGGTGTCCCTCTCTGTGGTTTGAAGTTTCTGTGGTGTGTGTGTGTTTCCTATGATCTGTTTGTATACCTATATCTATCCTTGAAGATGACCTCAGTTGAATGACGCATAGAAATTCTCATGCCATCCCTCAGATTCACTTAATAATTGGCCTCATACTCTGACAGGTGATCGGGGGTGGCTCAGAAGGTGGGGAATAGAAGGAGGAAGTGGTCAGGGATAGAGTGGTTAAAGATGGAACTTAGAATGAAAGGTCAGCATTGGCTGATGGATCGAGATTGGGTGAGAGTAAGGTATGGGGATTAAGGCAAATTATATGGGTGGCCTTTGCGTGTTGATTGCCTGTTGTTTTATCCTGTCCCCAGGAAGGGAACTAGATGCATTTGGGGTAGAGGTGCATAGCTGTCCAGAGACATGTAGGCCAATATATATGTACTGACTTTTCTATGGTCCCTATGGGAGTCGTATGTGTGCCCAGAACAATACCACATTTTGGTGGTATTTTTTTTCTGTGTGTGCATGTGTGAATTCACATATTTGACCTGTGATTCTTTGATCCTACAACTTAGTTTTGAGCTCTGAAGATGCAGGTTTTTCCATGATAAATTCTTACTAGACTTTTTCAACATGCCTATTGTCAGACGAACACAGGTTTCCTAAGATGCAGGGCCTTCTCAAAGACATATAGGCAGAAATAAAAAGTCAGTTGGAAAAACACATTCCTGACTAAAACCCACTTTGACCACAGCAGTGGCTTTGAAAGTCAAAGGGGTTGGAGGGGAGAGATTTCTTCAGAGGAGGTTGGGGCTTTGGATCTGAGGAAGAAGCAGAATTCACTAAGGAAAGCGTCGATGGCAAGGCTCAGGAAGACGATGTAAATGAAAGCAGCCTGAGAGGTGGACCAGTCACCAGGGGATTGAGTCAACGCTAGATGAAAATAAAGCGAGAGTCACAAGTCTTTCCCTCCTGGTGATACAGCAACCTGCAAAATGTAGATTCTCAGGGTCCTCTCTGGACCTGCTGATCACTGTCTTCAGGACCGGACCAGGAATCAGAACTTTCACCACCTCCCTTCCCAGTGACTTTGTAAAGCCAGCCTGGAATCATTACATGAAGAGTCTTTAGGGATCTCCATGCCAGGAGGATTGTCCAGTTAGAGTCTTCTAAGTATTAATAAGGCTTCTTCTGACCTCCTTGGTGGTTTAGTCGCTAAGTCGTTTCTGACTCTTGTGACCCCATGGACTGTAGCCCTCCAGGCTCCTCTGTTCATAGGATTTGGTGATATTAGGGAATACAGATTAGGTTCCATTTCCTAAGGCTGGCGTTTCCAGGGCAGGGCAGTGTGGCTCTATGTCTGTCTGCCTGCCTTTTCCTCTCCTCTCTTTTCTGGTTCTCTGACTGGGGGTAACACAGAGCTTCAGCCTCTTCTCTTTAAGACTGCTCCCCACCCCTAACTGTCCTGTGTCAGTTTGCAGGTGAGGTAATATGGGGTGAAGAAGAGCTAGAGTCAAGGTTGACTTTAGCCACAGGCTATTTAGACTGCACTAGCCTCAGAAGAGAAGCCTTTCATGTGGTATGACCCAGCCCAGGTGACTTTCTTGCCCTGCCTTGGGACTTGGCATTGAAGCCCCAGTTAATAACACAATACTATTTTGCCTTCCATTTGTCTGATATTGTTCTTTGATGATTCCCCCTTTAGAAAAGGATAACTATCAGGATTGGATAGTTCTGGTTTCCTATCCAGAATACTATGTACTCGTACCCCCAGCTCTACCCAAATTTTTAGTGCAAATATCCAGTTGTTGGAGGGAAAAAGGAAGCAGCATTTATCTGAAGTCTTACTGTGTGCCAGATACTTATAACTATCACCTTCTCTGACTTTCACTATAACCCTAAAAGATTGGTCCCTTCTAATAGAGATGGGAGC
Organism: Bubalus bubalis; assembly: GCF_019923935.1. Taxonomy (NCBI): domain Eukaryota; kingdom Metazoa; phylum Chordata; class Mammalia; order Artiodactyla; family Bovidae; genus Bubalus; species Bubalus bubalis. The sequence continues at coordinate 13,356,841 of NC_059173.1, read as the reverse complement.
TAAAAGATCAATGACCTTTCTTTTTCAGAGGGTAGGTAGAGGTCTGGTCTCCTAAAGACATTTTCCTTCCTGGACACCATCCATCTTCTGGAGGACAGTTTAGTCCTGGCAGCCCCAAGCCCGCACCCAGCTGAGCCTGCAGGAAGATGAATAAAGGCAGAGACACGTGCGCTCTCTTAAATATCTCCACGGCTGTTACAACACCTTTGGAGAAAGAGCTATGCCTAGTCCCCTAATTCATCAGTGTTTCAAAATCAAAGGAAAACCAGACCACAAACTGACTCATGAGCCGTGGCCCTTGAGGAATTTTTGCGAGGGTGGAACAGTGTGAGTATTGGGGGTTTTCATCCGGGGCCTTGCCTCATACCGCATGGTCACCCAGCATTGACACAATGTTTTTTTGTGGCAAATTGGGAAACACGTTTGCTGTGGATTGGCAGTTTGGGTGAGAGCTGGGATGAACTTGGGAACGTGGAGCTGGCAGGGGTTTTGCCAGATCCGGGTGTGGAGGAACGAGGTAACCACAGTGTAATTCTAACAGCCTCCAAGTTCAAAGAGTACTTCTGAGTTGTTGCTTGCCTAGTTCTTCCTCCTCTGAGACACTCCCAGGGTATGAGGACTGCCTTTCCATGTCTCCCTCCCTTACACCATTAAGTTGGTGGTTGAGAAGTTTCTCAGAAAAGAATTAAGAATCTTACATGGTGGTGGAGCTTTTTTTTTTTTTTTTCCCTTGAAGGTGGGTGGTGGTGGGAAGAGATGGGAATCTTCCTGTCTTGGATCTTGTTTCCTGGGAAACCTCCACAGAGACTACCAGTTGACAGCATGAGTCTCATGGAACCTTTTGGTGAAGGGGTTAAGATCATGGGTTCTGGAACAATGCTGTCCAACAGAAGTTTCGGTGATGAGGAAAAGGTTTTATGGCTACCATATTATGGCAGCCACCAGCCCGCATGTCACTACTGGGTGAGAACTTGGTCTATGGCTAGTGCAACTGAGAGACTGGATTTTTATTTTTAACTTAAAAAAATATTTATTTATTTGGCTGCACCAGGTCTTTTGGTTTGGTTGTTTTGGAAGATTTGGCTGTGCTGGATTGTCGTTACCGAGTGGCATGTTCTCTAGTTGTGCTGCGCGGGCTTCTCATTGCGACGTTTTCTCTTGTTGTGGAGCAGGGCTCTAGGGTGCGTGGGCTTCAGTAATTTCAGCTCCCAGGCTCATGAGCTGTGGTGCATGAGCTTTGTTGCTCCATGGCATGTGGGATCTTCCCAAATCAGGGATAGAGCCCGTGTCTCCTGCATTGGCAGACAGATTCCTCACCCCTAAGCCACCAGAGAAGCCCTGCTCTGGGTTTTAGCTGTGATACATGGGATCTTTAGTTGTGGCATGCAACTCTTAGCCATGACATGTGGGATCTTGTCCCCTTACCAGGGCTCAAACCCAGGCGCCCTGCATTGGGAACTTGGAGTCTTAGCAACTGGACCACCAGGGAAGTTCCAGGGACTGGATTTTTAATTCAAAGTTTATTTATTTAATTCAGAATTAAAAAGTCACGTGTGGCTAGTGGCTGCTGTATCGGGCAACACAATTATAGCATCTGTCAATTTCAAGAGTCCTGAGTCTACTACTGTATAACTGTGTGACCTCAGGAAGATGTGTTAAAATTAAGGTTATTACAGGCTTTCCTGGTGGCTCAGAAGGTAAAGAATCCACCTGCAATATGGGAGACCTGGGTTTGATCTCTGGGTTGGGAAGATCTCCTGGAGAAGGGGATGGCAGCCCACTCCAGTATTCTTGCCTGGAGAATCCCTATGGACAGAGGGGCCTGGCGGGCTACAATCCATGGGGTCACAAAGAGTCAGACACGACTGAGTGACTCAGCACAACTTAGGAAGATCGCTTCACTGTTTTGAGCCAGTTTTCTCATCAGTAAATGAGGATAAAAATGGTACCTACCTCGTGATGTTGATGTGAAGACTAAGCAAGGTGATGTCTTGCAATGCTTAGCTTTGGTGCCTGGAATCCAAATCTTCAATAAATGTTAGAAGACACAATTCGAGGAGGGAGGCGACCCTTAGGAGTTACAGATGCTCTTGGTTGGCTACTCAACAGCCACATTGTCCATTCTGGCTTAGAAGTAGAGCTCTAATATTTTTCATGAATCACTTGGTCAGCCATGCACATTGCAAGAAATTATACAGCTCCCCAGCTCCTATCCCATGAAAAGCTGGGTCCTTGAATCATGTCTGGTTTATGTCAATCATGGTTGCTCCTTCCTGCTTTCCACTGATAGATTTACATGAGGTCATATGACATGCTTGTGGCCAATAAAAGTGAGAGAAAATCTGCTAAGCAGTTCTTGAGATGTCTTTAATCTCACCCTTGAAAAGAGACACAAGACACAGATGCATGTTTTCTACATCTGGAAATTGTTTTCCATGATGCTGGATCTTTCTGAGCCGTGTTGGGAAGCCTAAGAGGACAAGCCAAGCCTGGGAGAAAGGCAGAGCGGAAAGACAGAAAGAACCTGGGTCCCAGCTTATGTGATCAGCCTGCTCCCCTTCTTCCTCAGTCTCTCTTAACCGCTGCTTACTCTTGGTTTCAATCCCTGACTTTGAACCCAAGTTCCAACCCCAGTGGGATCTTCCCTGTTTTGACCTGGATTTTTCTGCACAGTTTTTGGCTTAAGGTCCTCCCTCAGCCTTCTGATTTCCCTGGTCTTGGGTAAGGAAAGCAACTGTGTCTCTCTGAACTCCAGCCCAGGAAAGGCCAGAGGGAGTGAAATGCTTTCTGCTCTGCAGCTCTCCGTGCTGCCTACGCCGTGCTGCCTTTCCAAGTGTGGCCACAAGTGCCTCAGACGCCTTCAGTCCAGCCCAGAGCATCTCAGGACTTCCAGAGAGGCCCCACCAGTGGATACGGTACTTTCCAAACCAAGTTCAGAAATGGTGGGGAGAGAGTGAAGGATCTGCTTGATCCTTTCACTTTCATTTCTCCCCCTCCCCCAAGACAACTGACAACACTAACGCAACACCCACCCTGTACTGTTTAAACGCACCACCTCCTTTGATCCATACAACCTCTCCAGGGTGGGGGAGTTTTACAGAGTCTACAAATAAGGAAACTCGAGTTTCCAAAGTTCAGAGAACGCTTCCAAGATTCCACAGCCAGTAGGTAGTGGTCCAGAACTATATCCCAGTTTCTCTAACTCAGGACTCATGCTAACAGTCACTTGACTATACGGTCTCACTGTCTCCCATGTTCCTGGGAAGTCTCCAGAATAGTGTGCTAAGTATTTTTTCTAGTTGTCCACACTCTAAAGCCATACCAGTAAGGCTATTTTGAGGCCAGTGAGGAAAGTTTCTTTCCATCTAGCTCTGCTTTTTCTCTTGATTGAAATTCTGGTTCTGCCCTCCTCTTCCCCAGGTCAAATCCTTCCTCTTTTTCCTTCTGACTTTTCCCATCATCTTCTACCAGTTGACTAAGTTGGAAGTCATTGTGCTGGGATGACTGGTGTCTCCCAGATGCCCTGGGTACCAAGTTATTGGTATTGGTGTCTGGAAGCAGGTCGCACATTGCTAGGGGGTTTAAAGGCAGGCAGTCCGTGTCCAGATCAACTTCTGTCTGCCTTCTCTCTGAAGGAGGTTCAGGCTTTGAGGAGAGAAAGAGTTTTTAAATTGGCCAAGGCATGGCTGAGTTTGTACTCACTAAAACATGACATACTCATGATCAAGTAAGATTTCACATCAGGCTGTAAAGACAGGATTTGAGAGAGAGGAGCTATAATGAACTTCCTTCTCTTGCTGGGTCCTCGGAGCCGAGATCATGTGTGTATGTGAATGAAGGAAGTGAGTTTAAGAAGTGAGAATCTTTGAGAAAAGTTGTTTTTTCATGAGAGCTGTTTCACCTACAATTATTTATCTGAAATTTTACATCTCAGAACCAGCATCCTTCTCTGAATCCCAAGAGTGTATAAATATTCAGAAGTTCACACTGTTTTAGGATCTGATGATGCTCTGTTCTGTTAGAAACATTTTACTCAAAGGGAGAGGACTGCACAGGTTGTGGATACCAGGAATGGAGCTCAAGGGAAGCTGTCTCAGAAGTCTGTCAACTGCAGAAGTCAGATGTGTTGAAGGTCACGCCTGCATTTCACCTGTGAGCTTCTATTAAGGCAGACATTGCTGTGCTGCTGCTGCTAAGTCGCTTCAGTCGTGTCCGACTTAGGTTTTGTCTACTACTGTGTCTTCTTTTATTCAGTTGGTTCAGTTCAGTTCAGTCACTCAGTTGTGTCTGACTCTTTGCGACCCCATGAATCACAGCATGCCAGGCCTCCCTGTCCATCACCAACTCCCAGAGTTTACCCAAACTCATGCCCATTGAGTCGGTGATGCCATCCAACCATCTCATCCTCTGTCATCCCCTTTTCCTCCTGCCCTCAATCTTTCCCAGCATCAAGGTCTTTTCAAATGAGTCAGCTCTTTGCTTCAGGTGGCCAAAGTATTGGAGTTTCAGCTTCAACATCAGTCCTTTCAATGAACACCCAGGACTGATCTCCTTTAGAATGGACTGCTTGGATCTTCTTGCAGTCCAAGGGACTCTCAAGAGTCTTCTCCGACACCACAGTTCAAAAGCATCAATTCTTTGGCACTCAGCTTTCTTTATAGTCCAACTCTTACATCGATACATGACCACTGGAAAAACCATAGCCTTGATTAGACAGACCTTTGTTGACAAAGTAATGTCTCTGCTTTTGAATATGCTGTCTAGGTTGGTCATAACTTTCCTTACAAGGAGTAAGCGTCTTTTAATTCCATGGCTGTAGTCACCATCTGCAGTGATTTTGGAGCCCAAAAAATTAAAGTCAGCCACTGTTTCCACTGTTTCCTTATCTATTTGCCATGAAGTGATGGGACCAGATGCCATGATCTTACCTTTCTGAATTTTGAGCTTTAAGCCAACTTTTTCACTCTCCTCTTTCACTTTCATCAAGAGGCTCTTTAGTTGTTCTTTACTTTCTGCCATAAGGGTAGTGTCATCTGCATATCTGAGGTTATTGACATTTTTCCCAGCATTCTTGATTCCAGCTTGTGCTTTTTCCAGCGTAGCATTTCTCATGATGTACTCTGCAAATAAGTTAAATAAGCAGGGTGACAATATACAGACCTGACGTACTCCTTTTCCTATTTGGAACCAGTCTGTTGTTCCATGTCCAGTTGTAACTGTTGCTTCCTGACCTGCATACAGATTTCTCAAGAGGGAGTTGGTACAAACACATTTATTTATTTTCTTGTTCCTGTATTTATTTTTAATTTTTGGCCTCACCCCACAGCATGTGGGACCTTAGTTCTCTGGCCAGGGATTGAACCCATGGCTCCTGCATCAGGAGGCAAAGTCTTAACCACTCCTGGGCTTCCGGGAAAGTCCCTACTACTGTGTTTTCAGTCCTTGACACCTGGCACATAGTAGATGCTCCCAATGTGGCTTCCATGCCATTGCTCTGTCTTGTCTCATTTTCCCATTCCATTTTACATGGCCAATTCAGTGTGGAAACAAAAATCTTTTTGTAAAACTTACTTTGCTGATTCCATCAGGATCAACTTTGGGATCACTCAGGGTTCTGTAGGATTCCCATTGCTGTTGCTCCTTCAATTACAAGAGTCAAGCAAGGGACTTCCCTGGTGGTCCAGTGATTAAGAATCTACCTTCCATCGCAGGGGATACAGGTTCAATCCCTGGTCCAGGAACTAAGATCCCACATGACACAGGGTGCTAAGCCGGCATGCCACAACAAAGCCCTGAAGAAGTCAAATAAATACATAAAAGAAAAAGACAAGATTTTTTTAAAAAAGAGTAAGTCAAGAGTTGATTATGAAAAAGGTCTTTCCCCAACTGTCAGGTTCCTGGGACTATAATTCACTAACATACCCCCTGCCACAATCAATGAACTTCCCTAAATAGCCAGCTCATGCCCACAGAGCAATTTACTCACCTGGCACAGAGATCCCCCAATGAAGCCTATAACTGAAATATAATTTTGGTTATGGAGTTAGTTGGAAGGGACCCCAATGCTAAATCCTCGATGATCCAAGAACATGTATTTCCCATCACACCTTTCACTAAGTCTCTATATTTGTGTATTAAAACAAAACAGCCTTGAATATCTATTAAATTGTACAAGAGATCATAACCTAATACTGCAACACAATTTCTCCTAGGGCCTTGGGGAGAAATAGTTTATTATTATTTTTCTATAAAACTCATAAAATAGGGAAATGATTTAATACGCAGAGTAGAACTATATTGTCTCCAAAGTGGCCAATTTTCACAATGTTTAAAACAATGCGGTACTCCCCAGCATGGTTCCAATATCCTTTGACACTTGCAAAAGATTCTGGGGAATGTCACCAAGTGTGGCTTGGGCCTGGCCTCTCCATGTTTCCCTGCAGAATTTCCGATCCATCTGGCCCAGGGGAGAGAATTGTCAAACCGCCACCTGGAGACCCGCCGCAAACACGTACTCTGGTGGTTTTGTGACCTGTAATCATTCCGCCAGGAAATCATCTTGCCGCAACTCGGGTACCAGATTTCACTGAAACCCTTTCAAAGTCACACACGTTAAATTTGGTTTTGCTTAGCATTTTGAGCCAATTTCTAAGAGCTCCTGGGGGAATACAGGTGACATTTATAAAGTGTCTAGCATGCAGCCGTACGTAACGCTTCAGTGCTACTTTCTCAGTGCCTGTGTTCAATGTCTTCATGCAGTAACTGTCCCTTTTAGGGTTAGAATCACCTTAGAAGGTAGGAACGATTGTTATCGCCATTTTACAGATGAGGAAACCGAGGCAGGTAGGCCTGGTGCCCCAGCCCCTGCTCTAAAGCATGATGCAATACTGCTTCTCTAGAAGACTCTCAAGCGTCCACAGGCATTCTTATTATCTGGATATTGCTCAAGAGCGTGAGAAACTCTTTAAAGATGAGAGAACCAGGATCCTATCCACAGACTGACAGTGGGCCTGCAATTTTTGCTCTGGATTGCTCACTCTCTTGAGCCTAATGATAAAAAGAGCTCCATGGTAAGTCAGAGTTTGGGCACTTCTCAGAATCTGGGACCAAAATCCTGAGGAGATTTGCAGGAAGAGAACTTTTTTGAATTTAGTTAAAGAAGTATTTCTCAAACTTAGCTGAGCATGGAATATTTTGGCTTAGCATCCTGTCTACTGCCTTAGCCTCCCGAGGACCAGGGTTCCACAGAACACAGTCTGGGAAACAAGGCTCCATCTGGATATCAAGGACATCAAGCCTTCCAGCGAAAGCATTGGACTCTCGCTCTTCCAGCGTCTTGTAGAATGAAGATGGATTTCATCCATACTACGACACCCCCAAACTATGTTCTTAAAACAACAGTAATAGTAACAGCAACCACATATGGAACACTTTATAAGTGTCAAGAAGTATACCTAAGACTTTAGGCATTTGATCCCCTGGTCTCAAGCGGAAAAGGAATATACCAGCCAGTATTTGCCATGTGTCCTCCTTCCCTGGTGGCTCAGATAGTAAAGAATCTGCAATGCAGGAGATCTGGGTTCGATCCCTGGGTCAGGAAGATCCCTGCAGAAGGGAATGGCAACTCACTCCAGTATTCTTGCCTGAAGAATTCCCATGGACAGAGGAGCCTGATGGGTGCAGTCCATGGGGTTGCAGAGTCGGACACAACTGAGTGACTCACACACACACACACACACACACAGAGACACTGCTGTCTGTGGATCTAATTCCTGATGAGTTCTCTGAGCGGTGGCCTTTGGAAGGTTTGTGATGGAAATGAGATCTTTGCTCTGGGTAGCATAGGTGACTGAAAAACCTCAGTGGTCGCCTTCCTGGATCTTTTACTGCACTGATGATAAGAAGTGTTTCTCCTAGGCTGCTTCCAGACACTGACCGCACCTAACGGGTTCAGCCCCTCAGGCCCACACCTGCAGGCTACAGGATTCCTCCCACAGGTGATGCTGACCTGACACCTCCCTGTTAGCCTGCTTGAGACTTCCTCAGGCCTGCACTGTGATCTAAAGGTCTTCCTTCTCAGCCCTTCTTCCTCCCCCCACCCTCCTTCAGACATCTCGGACTTGCATCCAGGTATGAAGGCTCCACCCTATCTCTCCTGCCTCCTCCCCTTAATCCTTCATAGGCATTGTGGTTGATGCTTAGTTGCTAAGTCATGTCGGACTCTTCATGATCCCACAGACTGTAGCCTGCCAGGCTCCTCTGTCCATGGGATTTCCCAGACAGAAATACTGGAGTGGGCTGCTATTTCCTTTTCCAGGGGATCTTCCCACCCCAGGAATCAAACCTGGATCTCCTGCACTGGCAGGTGGATTCTTTACCACTGGGCCACCAGGGAAGCCTTTCATTGGCACTTCCCCTCCATTAATCATTTGCACATCAAAACCTGTTTTGGAATCTACTTTTCAGAGAACCTAACATAGCAGCCAAAACATCCTTGGCCTCTGCTGCCACCCCAGAGCTCGATGGCCCTGATCCAGGTTGGGATCCTGCTTTTGTGGTCAAGAGCAGGAGGTGGCCAGCTCCCGCCCTCAGGCCAGATCCGGCTTGTTGCTTCTTTTTGCAAATAACATTTTATTCACACACAACCAGAACCTTTCATGAATGCATTGTTTATGACTGTTGCCACGCTTCAGCACTGGAGTGAAATGGGCTTCCCAAAGACCATATGGCCCACAAAGCCTAGAATATTTACTATCTGGCCCTTCATAGGAAGTTTGCTGGTGGATGGTCTAGAACAACATATCTGGCTGTTTGGATAGTGTTTGGATAAATAGCATGTTTTCTGCCCTTTGTTGTTGTTCTTTAGTTGCTGAGTCATGTCTGATTCTTTGTGACCCCATGGACTGTAGCCCGCAAGGCTCCTCTGTCCATGGGAATTTCCCAGGCAAGAATACAGGAGTGGGTTGCCATTTCCTCCTTCATGGGATCTTCCTGACTGAAGGAACAAACCTGAGTGTTTTGTGTCTCCTGCCTTGGCAGGTGAATTCTGTACTTGAGAATTCCCAGGTAGATTCTTGAGCCACCTGGGAAGCCCTCCCTGCCCTTGAGGTCCTTCAGGTTTTTTTAAGAAATAAGGAATCTGAGAACTGGATATTAAAGTTGATTTGGCAACTTAATACAAGCATTGGGACAAATTCATTTATTCAATAAATATTTACTGAACACCCACTAGGCACTAGGTATCATGATAAATGTCAGGTCGGATATGTTTATTCATTCTTTTATCAAAGATTTATGGAGCCCTGACTTTGTGCCAGATGAGGCAGGAGAGACAAAGACGATGATCACAACTTGTCCTCAAGGATAAGCTCTACAAGACAGTTGACCTACTCACCATTTTTTTTTCTTTGCTAACAAAATCCCAGTTTCATCGGGGTGACAATGAGCAAGCCCCAGTTAATACAACTGAGTTGTGTCAATATCAGTTGTGTTCATACAACTGAGTTTCCCTGGGTCCATGATTATCTAGAGTGGACAAGTGACTCAAATTTAGCCAATAAGATGTAAGGGGGTGCTCTAACAAAGGGCTCTAGAAAAATTCTTTCCTAAGAAAAAAAAAAAGAGAGAGAGATTTGCCAGAAGAGAGTCTTTTTTTATCAGCCCCTTTACTATCCACATTGGGATCATCTTGTGAGGGCTTGATGTCAGCAGTGGCTGCAGCCATTTTGTGACCATGAGGGGATGAACAAGAGCGTCATGGATTCTGCTCCTGATCCCTACCATCATTAGCTACTGTAACAATCCTGGAACATCCTTGGTGAGGCTTCTTGCCACATGAGAAGAGTAATCTCCCATTTAAGCCACCTTAACAGTCTTTTCCTGGAGAAGGCAATGGCACTCCACTCCAGTACTCTTGCCTGGAAAATCCCATGGATGGAGGAGCCTGGAAGGCTGCAGTCCATGGGGTCGCTGAGGGTCGGACACGACTGAGCGACTTCACTTTGACTTTTCACTTTCATGCACTGGAGAAGGACATGGCAACCCACTCCAGTGTTCTTGCCTGGAGAATCCCAGGGACAGGGGAGCCTGGTGGGCTGCTGTCTATGGGGTCACACAGAGTCTGACATGACTGAAGCGACTTAGCAGCAGCAGCAACAGTCTTTTCCTTGTACCTCAAAGCGTACTCAGTGATGCTCTCTTCCAGGAGAGAAACACACCATCTAATCCCAACAGCCAGTCAAGTTATTTTCTCTCCATGTTCTCATGCTAATCTTTAAGGATATTGTTTTGTTGGCCGAAGTGTGGCCCAATAATTCAGAATATAAAGGCAGACCAACCCAGTAGTTTGCAACCTTGGGAAGCTTCTAAAGGAAAGAAATCTGGTTCCCATTTGCACCTTGACACCTTCCTTTGCTGCTGGCAGGCAGCTTACAGGGCCAGGCAACTTTTGCAAAGAAACCTACTCAGCCTAAGCCCCTTCTAGTACAATGCAGGCCTTTCAGAGACGAGACAGGATGGAATGTGAAAGATGGTTTCAGATCCTAGAGACCTTGGCAGCTGGGCATGGGGGTGGTGGTGAGGGTGGAATTGGATAAGAGAAGCGGTGAGTTCTAGGGGGCTGGTGGGGCAACAGGCAACACAGCTATCTTACTCCCCCTTTTTACAGACCACATCACTCAGAGTCACAAGAAAGTAACTGATGCATAGAAATTATTTTATCTTTTCTTTTGTCTTTTGGCAGCATGTGGGATCTTAGTTCCCCAACCAGGGATTGAACCAATGCCCTCTGCAGGGAAAGCACAGAATCCTAACTACTGGACCACAGGGAAGTTCCTAGATGTTTTAATTTTCTTATTTGTTCTGCAACCTCTACAATGAAGAAAATGCCCTGATCACCATTTTGCAAGTGGCTGAGATTCAGAAAGCTGAGACTAACTAGCTTTGGACAGAGCTGGGGCTCTGATCACCAGGGGTTATGATCTGAAAGCCCATACTTACTCCACCACTGTCCTCGTCTGATTTCAGAAACTTCCAGTGTTTCTTTCATTCAGTTGCTGGAATCCCGGGAACCTTAAACACTAAAACTACCTCCAAACCAATCAGCCTAATGCTACAATAGTAATAATAATAGTAATGACAAAAATCTAAATGGCAATCATAACAGGGTTATTATTTATTGAGTGCTCAGTAGGTTCCAAAGTTCATGCCAAGCTCTTTCCTTGCACTCTCCAATTTGATTCTTGTAACAGCCCAAGAATTGGCAATTAACATTATTATTTTAAATGAGGAAACTGAGGTTTTGAGAGAATAAGGGACTTACCCGGGTCCCAGGACTTGTAAATGGCCGGGCTGGGAATAGCTCCAGGTGTGTCTGATGCTTCGTCTTGAGCACGTCAACTCCACCGGATGCCGCCTCCCTGAAGAATGTTCCTCCTTGGTCTCCATCTCTCCTTAGAGTCCTGAGCCCCTTTTTGGCAATGTACTATCTCCTCTGTCCCAAACTGCTCCTGCTGCTGCTGTTCGCTGCACGTCGACTTCCTTTGACCTCAGCATTGATGCCAAATGGGCATGCATCCTTGTGGGGATTTGCCCATTCTGTTTTCTGGGTTCTCTGTGCTTAGCATACCTTGTGGGTGTTGAAGACAGGAGTGGAGGAAGCCAAAGGTCCCTGGGGTGTGGAGACGGGGATATTATTAACTACAGGCTTTTCCAGGGGATCTTGTGTTAACTGTTATAAGCCAGCAGCTCATGCACTCTTAAGACGGGCGCATCTGGTCAGCAGCTCCTGGTTTGCAGTTTCTGGCCGGGATTTCCCCCCTCTTACATGGAAAAGTGATCTGATGGTTAAATTTTTAAAAGGCAAATGACAGAACGGCACACACAGCTGTGACAAATGGAAGCATGACCTTCTTGGACACCCTGGCAAGGGCACCTGGAAGGATCTTTAACTTGTCCTCCACTTATGCAGAATGCAGTCCATCCTGCTGTCTGGGGGTGGGGTGGGGCAGGGAGTGTGTGTGTTAGTTGCTCAGTTGTGTCTGACTCTGTGACTCCATAGACTGTAGCCTCCCAGGGTCATCTGTCCATGGCATTCGCCAGGCAAGAATACTGGAGTGGGTTGCCATTTCCTTCTCTAGGGAGAGAAGTGTCTGAGTCTAACACGCAGCCTCCATGCTCTTCTTCTACCATCCGTGTTGCTGCAATTGGAATTTCATTCTTTGTTATGCCTGAGTGATATTCCACTGTATATATGTTGTTGGTGTTCCATCACTAAATTGTGTCTAACTCTTTGTGACCCTGTGAACTGCAGCATGCCAGACTTCCCTGTCCTTCACTATCTCCCGGAATTTGCTCAGATTCATGTCCATTGAATCAGTGATGCTATCCAACCATCTCATCCTCTGTCACCCCCTTCTCTTCATCCCCTCAATATTTCCTAGCATCAGGGTCTTTTCTAATGAGCCAGCTTTTCACATCAGGTGGCCAAAGTATTGGGACTTCAGCTTCAGCATCAATCCTTCCAATGAATATTTAAGGTTGATTTCTTTTAGGATTTACTGGTTTGATCTCTTTTCAGTCAAGAGTCTTCTCCAGCACCACAATAAAAAAACCTTGACTGTGAAGAAGGCTGAGCGCCCAAGAATTGATGCTTTTGAACTGTGGTGTTGGAGAAGACTCTTGAGAGTCCCTTGGACTGCAAGGAGATGCAACCAGTCCATTCTAAAGGAGATCAGCCCTGGGTGTTCTTTGGAAGGAATGATGCTAAAGCTGAAACTCCAGTCCTTTGGCCACCTCATGCGAAGAGTTGACTCATTGGAAAAGACTCTGATGCTGGGAGGGATAGGGGGCAGGAGGAGAAGGGGATGACAGAGGATGAGATGGCTGGATGGCATCACTGACTTGATGGATGTGAGTCTGGGTGAACTCCGGGAGTTGGTGATGGACAGGGAGGCCTGGCGTGCTGCGATTCATGGGGTGCTGCGATTCATTCACAACTGAGCGACTGATCTGAATCTGATCTGATGGTCCAGCTGTCACATCCATACATGGCCACTGGAAAAACCATAGCTTTGACTAGATGGACCTTTGTTGGCAAAGTGATGTCTCTGCTTTTTAATATGCTGTCTAGGTTTGCCATGGCTTTCCTTCCAAGGACCAAGCATCTTTTAATTTCATGGCTGCAGTCTCCATCCACAGTGATTGTATATATGTATCACATCTTCTTTATCCATTCCTCTATTGATGGGCATTTAGGATATTTCCCTGTCTTGCCTATTGTGAATAGTGTTGCTATGAACATTGAGGTGTAGGCATCTTTTAAAATTATACTTTGTCCAGATATATGCCCAGGAGTGGCATTGCAGGATCATATGGTAGCTCCATATTTCATTTTATGAGGAACCTCCTTACTGACTGAACAACAAATTTATATTCTCCACCAACAGTGTAAGAGGGTTGGTTCCCTTTTCTCCAAACCCTCTTCAGCATTTATTGTTTGCAGATTTTGTAATGATGACCATTCTGACTGGTGTGAGGTGATACCTCATTGTAGTTTTGATTTGCCTTTCTTTAATAATTAGTGATGTTGAGCATTTTTTCATGTGCTTCTTGGCCATCTGTCTTCCTTGGAGAAATGTCTGTTTAGGTCTTCATTATTTGCAGGATTTTAAATAAATGGATATGTTTTATTTAGTATCAAAGTCATCAAATAGACATTGTTTGGAAAAAGTAGAAATTGAGAGAAACTTTTAAGACTAAAACGAAAAGCCTATACCATCCAGCCATCCCACGATGATCTCTTAGGTATGTATCCTTTATCACTGTCCTTAAGTGCACGGGTCAGCAAACGTTTTCTGTAAAGGGCCAGATAGCAGTGCTTTCAGCTTTGCAAACTTCCACTCTCTGTTGCATTATTCAGCGGTGCCGTACTAGTATGAAGACCACTGGTAACACGATCTTTGAACACTGACATTTGCATTTTACAACTTTTCATGTGTTCTGAAATATTATTTTTCTTTTGACTTTTTTTCAATCACTTAAAAATCTTAAAAAAGAAACCGAGTGTTCTTAACTCATAGGCTAAAAAGAAAAGGGAGACCATGAACTGGATATTGCCTCCAGGGTAATTTACCAGTCCCAGAACCTGTGCCTAATATTTGCATGCATAAGCGCAATATGTAAGATAAATTTAGACTCTACATTTGTGTACAGTTCTGATCATGCTTATTACACTTGTGTATGTAGGAATTTTCCCATGAGACCAAATCTATAAAAACCTGAATTTTACTGGCTGTTAGGTGTTCTCCTTTATACATGTTCAGGATTCCTTTCGGTTTGCAATGGAGATTGTTTCTATTTCTTTGGCTACAATGGACAATGCTGTGATAAAATGTATTCTGTACCTTCTAATGAAAAAAAAAATTCAATTACACATCCTAAAGACTCCTACAACTTTGTCTTTATCCAAAATCCAGAGCCATCCCTACCCGTGGACAGCGTGGGGAAGGACTGCTCTACCTGCATCTTTCTCTTCAAGGGACTGAGTCAGTTTCAGGAAGACTTTGGGATGTGCAGATGGAAATTTGGATAACTCAGGTGTCCTCCAATGGATACCTTGGGTCTTGAATCCTGTCTTCCTATTCTCCACCCAAGGAGGTCTGCTTAAGCAAATTCACCACCAGATGCCATTAGGGGAAATCGAGGTCCATGTTGGGTTAAGAAATTTGCTGAAGGTCACACAAGTTGGTGGTTAGGATTAGGACTCAGAGCACTTTATTTTAATTTCTTATTGAAATATAATTGCTTCGCAGTGTTGTGTTAGTTTCTGCTGTACAGTGTAGTAAATCAGCTGTATGCATACATACATCTCCTCCCTCTTGGACCTTCTCCCCCCTGCCTTCCCCCCAGCCAGGCCATCGTGGGGGACCGAGCTGAGCTTCCTGTGTTATACACAGCAGCTTCTCACTAGCTATCTGTTTTACACGTGGCAGTGTATATATGTCAATCCCAATCGACCACTGTGTCCCGCTTCTTTGGTGTGTTGGTTAAATATCTTGAGCAGAGACGTTTTACTATGAGAAGAATATGAGAGAAAGAAATGAGAACAATACTCCCCCTCCTCCAACACACACACGCTCACAAAAGGAAAGAAAGAAAAAAAATATACTCCAGCCCATCCACTCTTTCCTCTATTGGGATTTAGCTTAATTCAACCTTTCGACTTGTTTGCCATGTACGACAATTTCCTCCTTTCCCAGAAACAAATCGAGGTGTCTCTTGAACTCATGAGGACTCTCACTGCCTCGCCTCCCTGTTTAACATTTTCCATATGTGTTTTAACTTAGTGGGACGCCAGCTCCCTTGGTTCCTGAGATATCCGATGCCTGGGTAATGTTCTCGAGTGTTTAAACCTCGAGCCGTATAAAAAGTCTCTCTCTTTTCCTTCTGCCCTTTCATAAATGGGGGCATTGCTCGGGAATCTCATTTCCTTTGTGTGTGAGTCCAATTCTTTTGTTATTAGCGTGCGTAGGCTGCCCACATCTTATTTCTTCTCCTCTGAAATCACTTTGTCCCCAACATTAGGAGCAAGAAAGGCCTATGGAATACAGTGAGATTCCAGGAATTGATATAAATCGGGGACTGAGGATTCCAATTCTTTGAGTGGTTCTTTATGGCTGGAAGAAACATCAGAGATGATTCAGTTCAGTTCAGTTCAGTCGCTCAGTCGTGTCTGACTCTATGTGACCCCATGAATCAAAGCACGCCAGGCCTCCCTTTCCATCATCATCTCCTGGAGTTCACTCAAACTCATGTCCATTGAGTCGGTGATGCCATCCAGCCATCTCATCCTCTGTCGTCCCCTTTCTCTCCTGCCCCCAATCCCTCCCAGCATCAGAGTCTTTTCCAATGAGTCAACTCTTCGCATGAGGTGGCCAAAGTACTGGAGTTTCAGCTTTAGCATCATTCCTTCCAAAGAACACCCAGGGCTGATCTCCTTTAGAATGGACTGGTTGGATCTCCTTGCAGTCCAAGGGACTCTCAAGAGTCTTCTCCAAAACCACAGTTCAAAAGCATCAATTCTTGGGTGCTCAGCTTTCTTCACAGTCCAACTCTTGCATCCAAACATGACCACTGGAAAAACCATAGCCTGGACTAGATGGACCTTTGTTGGCAAAGTGATGTCTCTGCTTTTCGATATGCTATCTAGGTTGGTCATAACTTTTCTTCTAAGGAGTAAGCGTCTTTTAATTTCATGGCTGCAGTCACCATCTGCAGTGATTTTGGAACCCAAAAAGATAAAGTCTGACACTGTTTCCACTGTTTCCCCATCTATTTCCCATGAAGTGATGGGACCAGATGCCATGATCTTCGTTTTCTGAAAGTTGAGCTTTAAGCCAACTTTTTCCACTCTCCTCTCTCACTTTCATCAAGAGGCTTTTTAGTTCCTCTTCACTTTCTGCCATAAGGGTGGTGTCATCTGCATATCAGGGATGATTAGTAGTTTACAAATTGAGCAACTGAATCCCTGAGAGGTTACATGGCTTGTCCACGTCCAAGGTCATCAAAATGCTAGGGACACATAACAAACATTCTGAGTGTCCAGGATAAGTCTGTGGTTCACCCATAGGAGAAAGTCAGTGAGAAGAGAAGTAAAACTCATCTCTGAATTCCTGATATTAATATGAACAGCTCAGGCCCAGCCTTGATTATTCATAGTTTCTTTACTGTCACTTACTGTGAAGAGCTGATGGGAAAATATATATATCTATATCTATCTATCTATGTGTGTGTGTACTTATATATCTATCTTAGCATCTCTGACACATAATTTATTTTGAAAAACAAGCAAAGAGTGAGTTAAAAAATCAATGAGCATAATTTTTTAACATTTGAGGTTAAAAATAAATGATTCTTACATTATTTATTGAACTGGGCAACAGTGAATTAAATATTTACATTATTAAAAGTCTCACTTTTATAGTCTGTAATAGGCATGAAGAGTTTATTTGAAAAATAATAATATTGATACTAAAGATGAGAGCTCATGCCTGCTGAATTTCCCAACAAATCCTAAGAATTTGAGGATCAGTTTCCCAGTCTGTAAACTGTTACCATGAGTCATTGAAGCTGAGCCCCATTATTCCTTTCAACCCAGTCCAAGATTTTCTCCATACGTGGAGTCCTGTTATTTTGTGGGTAGGCTGGAGTGTCTCTAGATGAATCCATTCACTCATTCCTCCATCTATTTATTATTCAGCAAATATTTATTGGCCACCTAGGATGATGCTTTTGAATTGTGCTGGAGAAGACTCTTTGAAAGTCCCTCAGACGGCACGGAGATCAAACCAGTCAATCCTAAAGGAAATCAACCCTGAATACTCATTGGAAGGACTGCTTTCAAAGCCAAAACTCCAATACTCTGGCCACTGAGGCGAAGAGCTGACTCTTTGGAAAAGACCCTGATGCTGGGAAAGATTGAAGGCAAAAGGAGAAGAGAGCAGCAGAGGATGAGATGGCTGGATGGCATCACTGACTCAATGCACATGAGTTTGAGCAAACTCCAGGAGATAGTGAAGTACAATGAAGCCTGGTGTGCTGCAGTCCATGGGGTCTCAAGGAATTGGACACAACTTAGTGACTGAACAACAACAGGAGGTGCATGTCATTGGGCAAGACGGAGGACCATGAGGCCTGGCACCCACGCTTCTCCACATTTCTGATCAAGTTTTGATTTAAAGTGTGGTGTGTGCATGCTCAGTTGTAGTTTGACTCTTTGTGCCTCCAGGGACTGTAGCCTGCCAGGCTCCTCTGTCCATGGAATTTCCCAGGCAAGAATGATGGAGTGGGTTGCCATTTCCTCCTCCAGGGGATCTTCCTGATCCAGGGTGGGTAGAATCCACATCTCCTGCATTGCAGGCAGATTCTTTCCCATGGAGCCACCATGGAAGCCCAGGAGTTCTTTATATTAAATTCTGTCTGTTAAGGTAACTGGTGTGCTTTTAGACTCCCAATTGAATTCTGTCAGTTTCAAATCAGTTTCAAATCCAGTAATCAAAAAATTCCACATACATGTCATCATAAACGGTGGTTGTGCCATTAAGGAAAGGCTCAGGACACCATGAGAGCATTTTGGGGGAAGCTGAGTGGTCAGGGGAAGCATCCCTGGAGAAGTAGAACAAGTGGGAGTTAATTGAGGGAATCAGGGAACAGTGTACTGGCTCAAGGAACAGCATGGACAAGAGCAGAAAGAGAATGAGGCACATTGGCCTCGCTGGTCAGTAGCTCAGAGGGTGAGCACAAGGTTCACGAGTGGCTGGGGACACCTCTCCAGTGAGAAGAGCAGTGGGACATGTAGATGGAGAGAGGCAGGAACCAGAGAATGAGATGGTGTGAGGCCAAGGCGTCTTCTGGTATTAGGGGAAAAGAAATGATTGAGTCCTAAGGGATAGAGGCATGATCTGTTTGGCGTGAGAGACAATATAGCATGATGGTTAAGACTCTAGCCCATGCTAGAGTCTAGTAGAAATAAAGTATGAGTTGTACATGTGACTGTAAAATTTCTGAAAGCCACATTTAAAAAAAGTAGGGGCTTCCCTGGTTGCTCAGTCAGTAAAGAGTCTGCCTGCAATGCAGGAAATCTGAGTTCGATACCTGAGTCAGAAAGATCCCCTGGAGAAGGAAATGGCAACCCACTCCGATATTCTTGCCTGGGAAATCCCTTGGACAGAGGAGACTGGTGGGCTACAGACTCTTACAACCCCTCCATGGGGTTGTAAGAGTTGTACACAACTTAGCAACAAAACCTACCAACCTACCTAAAAAAGTAAGAAACAGGATGAGTTGATTTTAATTATATATTTGTATGGAACCCAGTATGTCCAAAATATTCTCATATTAACATACAATCAGTATAAAACAATGAATGAGAAGTGTTACATTTTCTTTTTCGAACTTAGCCTTCAAAATCCAGTGTGTATTTAACTCAGGGCACATCTCAATGTGACAAGTGAAAGTCACTCAGTCATGTCCAACTCTTTGCAACTCTGTGGACTATAATCTGCCAGGCTCTTCTGTCCATGGGATTCTCCAGGCAAGAATACTGGAGTGGGTAGCCTATCCCTTCTCCAGGGGATCTTCCCAACCCAGGAATCATAACAGGGTCTCATGCATTGCAGGCAGATTCTTTACCAGTTGAGCTAACAGGGAAGCATCTCCATGAGAACTTGCTATATTTCAAATGTGTTATAGCCCCACATGGCTACTTGCCATATTAGACAGAGTAGCGTTAGGGAGAGACTGCTGCTGCTGCTAAGTCGCTTCAGTCGTGTCTGACTCTGTGACCCCATAGATGGCAGCCCACCAGGCTCCCCCATCCCTGGGATTCTCCAGGCAAGAACACTGGAGTGGGTTGCCATTTCCTTCTCCAATGTGTGAAAGTGAAAAGTGAAAGTGATGTTGCTCAGTCGTGTCAGACCCTCAGCAACCCCATGGACTGTAGCCCACCAGGCTCCTCTGTCCATGGGATTTGCCGGGCAAGAGTACTGGAGTGGGGTGCCACTGCCTTCTCTGAGGGAGAGACTACCTAGGTTCAAATTCCAGCAGTACCACTAATTAGCTGTTGAATCTGCTTAAGTTCTTCCATTAGTCTATTTTCTCATCTGTAAAATGGAAATAACCATAGGGCTTACATAATAGACCTATTGAGAGATCTGAATAAGTTGATACACTTAAAGAGCCCAAAGCATACAGGAACAATAATAATCATAATTATGTGAAAAAAACAAAACATCAGCCTGGCAAAGGTATGGAATCAATGGGCAATGCCAGGAGTGATGGCAGGTAGACCAGTTAGACATTTGTTGAGGCTATTTTAACAAAAGAGATTCAAGGACTAGAAGAGAGGACTTTTCAAGCTGTGGCTTTAGTCCCAGAATATTAATCCCTCTGAACCCCATAGGGTTCATGAGGTCTTAGAAAACTTCTGAAATCTGGGATCTATTTCTGTCTCTGTTTTCAGTCCTTTATCTGGGATTTCGGTGGGACTCTGAAGCTTAATAAATGAGAAAATTGTAATCAAAACATACACATTTCTCATCCTGGAAGTGAGGTTTGGGAGGAAGCATTCTTTAAAAAAAAAAAATGGTTTGTTTCTTTGACTGTGTGGGGTCTTAGTTGTCTCACACCGGGACCATCATTGCGTCAGGCGGGGCCTTCTTCCGTTGTGGTGCACGGGCTTAGCCGCCCCGTGGCATGTGGGATCTTAGTTTGCTGACCAGGGATCGAACCCGTGTGCCCTGCACTGCAAGGTGAACTCTTAACCACTGGACCACCAGGGCAGTGTCAGCATTCTTGAGGTACATAAAAGTGTGGTGATGGTGGTGGGGGTGGGGTGCATTCCTATCCAGTCAAATGAAAATGCATGTTAGATTGTGAGGTTGCTCCAACATATTCAGCCTAATTCTAGCCCAAGCAGGCTTGCTTCCATGGATTCCAGGTAGACCCTTCTGTCTGAGAAACCAGGTGGAGATGGCACCAACTCCCCTTGCTTCTGATGGAGGATGCATGCACACACCCTGAGCCCAGGCCTTGGGACTTAACGAGAACATGGAATTCAGTGAGAAAATAAACTTGCTCCCCACTTGACCCCATCTGGACTCCCTCCTCCCACCCCAGAGGTGATAATTACCGAAGGCTTAACACCTCTCCTGTATCTTTATATACCCACTCCTGGGTGGGAGATGACAAAAATTCCCAAGACACGGCTGAGAACCCTTGCCCTGGGGCAGAAGAAGGGGGCTGGGCAGGATGGAGGAAGTGCCTTGAGTTCTGACTCTGTCTAGTTAACTGGAAGGAAGTGGACGGGTCACCCAGGGCAGAGCGTGGAGTCAAGAATCTCTGATTCAATCTACACCATTGGGCCGGTGGGGAGCTCAGGCCTGGGTTGGGCTTCTTAGAGAAGGGGAAGTGGGACTTTTCTATTTAATTCCCAGAAACACATGCCTGTTGGTGGCTTCAATTGTTCTTAGGATGGAGATGGGACTTTTCACAGAACTAGCCAGGTCCAACAGGGTCTATTCTCTGTTGCCCGCCTCAGATCCATCTGGCGCCTCTGCTTTGCTCTGGGCCACTGCCGTACATATCTTCTCTCCACTTCGTAGGCCTCAGGACCTTTGCATGTGTTAGTTCCTACATCTTGACTCTGTTTTCTTTACCTCCTCTCTTGATCTTTGTCTGTCTGCCTTATTTTAGGTCTCAGTTCAAATGTCACCTTCTTTGTAAAGATTGGAAACAACCTTAATACTTACCAGTATGGACTAGTGAGGGCTTCTCTGGTGACTCAGATGGTAAAGAATCTGCCTGCAATGCAGGAGACCCAGGCTTGATCCCTGGGTCGGCAAGATCGCCTGGAGAAAGGAACAGCTTTCCTTTCCAGTCCAGTAGTCTTGCCTGGAGAATTCCATGCACAGAGGAACCTGGTGGGTTACAGTCTATGGAGTCACAAAGAGTCAGACACGAGTGAGCAACTAACACACGTGGAGTAGTGAAATAAATTAGGGTATAAGTATCAACAGTGGAACACAGTGCTGTTTTATAAAAGAATGAAAAGCTCTGTCCACATGAGTAAGGAGTCTGCTGTAAGAAAAAAATAAGTAAAACAAAGAGAGAGAAAGGGGGAGTGAAAGAGAGAGGAAAGAAAGAAAGAAAGGAAAAGGAAAAGAAAAGCAAAACATGGAATATTATGTATAGTAGGTTACCATTTATGTATTAATAAATCTAGAAAAAGTATATATGGGGTATGTGTGTGTGTCTGTGTGTGTGTGTGGTAGTATGTACATACCTGAATACTTTTTTTCTATTTCCAATGTATTTCCAGTAAGTGACAAAGCATGTTACAAAAAGGTATGTCAGATATTATCCTATTTTTTACATAAAGTCATAAATACATACAGAATGGGGTTGGAGAGATATGTAACATAATATCTGAAGGTGGTGCAATTTTAAGTAATCACCTTTCTCTGTGCTGTGCTAAGGCGCTTCAGTCCTGTTTGACTCTCTGGGACCCTGTGAACTGTAGTCCTGGGTGTTCATTGGAGGGACTGATGTTGAAGCTGAAACTCCAGTACTTTGGCCACCTGATGAGGAGAGCTGACTCATTTGAAAAGACCCTGATGCTGGGAAAGATTGAGGGCAGGAGGAGAAGGGGACGACAGAGGATGAGATGGTTGGATGGCATCACCAACACAATGGACATGGGTTTGGGAGGACTCCGGGAGTTGGTGATGGACAGGGAGGCCTGGCGTGCTGCGGTTTATGAGGTTGCAGAGTCGGACATGACTGAGCGACTGAAGTGAAGTGAACTGAACTGAACTGTAGCCTGCCAGGCTCCTCTGTCCATGGGATTCTGGAGTGGGCTGCCATACCCTCCTCCAGGGGATCTTCGAATCCACTTCTACTGCAACTCCTGTATTGCGGGCAGATTCTTAACCGCTGAGCCACTAGGGAAGCCCCTCACTTCTTCATAGTTTGTACTTTCTGAGTTTTTTCCTCCAATGAGCATGTTACTTTCCTGAAAAATGAAACAAGACTCAGAGGCAGTGATAGGCAGCCCAGCCTAGATCTTAAGTGCTCAGATTCCAAGGCACATTGCTCCAGTTTCAGTCCTGGTTTGCTGCTCATTGGCTGTGTGACTATGGGCATATACCTTAACCTCTCTGTGCCTTTGTTTCTTCATTAATAAAATGGATGTGATAATAGTCTGTAACTCACAGGGTAGTTGTGAAGACTTAACAAATGCGTATGTGCATAATGACACAATAAGTTGTATAGCTATATTTTCATTTATTTTTATTATTTTTAAAAATTATTATCTTAAAAATTGTTATTAAAATTACATGCAAGTATGTTACCTACTTAAAATATGTAAAACAAAAAATAAGCTACATTTTAAAATATACATTATCATGGTTAAAAATATGCATAGGGTGCATACAATTTTATGTAAAATGTTATATTGTTATTTTTGATACACATCATATAAAAATGTTGACATACATTTTTGTAACTGGCTTTGTCACTTAATATATTAGAAATATGAAAAAGGTATTCAGGATTCTCTGCCACTAGTTTTCTCCTTGGAGGCAATGCGTGTCTATCCTGAAATATTTTATGGATGTACTACCAAACACACATGCGCACACACGCATGCACACTCACATACATAAAACATTGGTCTTCTCTCCCCGACCTGGTCCCACAGTGGGAATGTCTGCTTCCCAAAGCATGTAATCACAACTCCTCTGGCACGGTGTTGTAGAACCCCCGGGGACACATGACGACCTGCCACTGGTCACCCCAGACACCCTGGAGCTGTGAAATGTCAGGTGCCAGGAGCAAGTGCTTGAAATTCACCAGCGTGGCTGATGCCGTTCGATTGGTTTCCGTGGTGAAGGCAATAGAAGAAGGCTCAGGAGAGGTCTGCCCTGGCCTCCTTCCACGAACCCCCAGCCCTCGCCCGAGTGCACACTGATTCGGTGTGACAACTGGCTGAGCAGCTTTGATTAATTAAATATTTCACCCCGAATTTGCAAAACATCATCTCCGGCAAGTCCACATAACGCCTGTAACGCTGGGCTAATTAGCTTAGCAGGTCACCGAGCTGGTGTGCTGATGTCTGTGTGACTTTTAAGCTGAAGAACGCTGGATTTAGAAGGGAGGGGGAAGCTTTAAAATCTGGCTAGCATGCCATTTTGTATGGCACTCAATGAAAGATTTCTTCCTAGTTCAGTTGAGTTCAGTTCAGTCGCTCAGTCGTGTCTGACTCTTTGCGACCCCATGAATTGCAGCACGCCAGGCCTCCCTGTTCCACACCATCTCCCACACCATCTCCTACACCATCTCCTGGAGTTCACTGAGACTCACGTCCATCGAGTCAGTAATGCCATCCAGCCATCTCATCCTCTGTGGTCCCCTTCTCCTCCTGCACCCAATCCCTCCCAGCATCAGTCTTTTCCAATGAGTCAACTCTTCACATGAGGTGGCCAAAATACTGGAGTTTCAGCTTTAGCATCAGTCCTTCCAAAGAAATCCCAGGGCTGATCTCCTTCAGAATGCACTGGTTGGATCTCCTTGCAGCCCAAGGGACTCTCAAGAGTCTTCTCCAACACCACAGTTCAAAAGCATCAATTCTTCGGCGCTCAGCTTTCTTCACAGTCCAACTCTCACATCCATACATGAATACTGGAAAAACCATAGCCTCGACAAGATGGACCTTTGTTGGCAAAGTAATGTCTCTGCTTTTGAATATGCTGTCTAGGTTGGTCATAACTTTTCTTCCAAGGAGTAAGTGTCTTTTAATTTCATGGCTGCAGTCACCATCTGCAGTGATTTTTGGAGCCCAAAAAGATAAAGTCTGACACTGTTTCCACTGTTTCCCCATCTATTTGCCATGAAGTGATGGGACCAGATGCCATGATCTTCGTTTTCTGAATGTTGAGCTTTAAGCCAACTTTTTCACTCTCCTCTTTCACTTTCATCAAGAGGCTTTTTAGTTCCTCTTCACTTTCTGCCATAAGTGTGGTATCATCTGCATATCTGAGGTTATTGATATTTCTCCCAGCAATCTTGATTCTAGCTTGTGCTTCTTCCAGCCCAGCATTTCTCATGATGTACTCTGCATATAAGTTAAATAAGCAGGGTGACAATATACAGCCTTGACGTATTCCTTTTCCTATTTGGAACCAGTCTGTTGTTCCATGTCCAGTTCTAACTATTGCTTCCTGACCTGCATATAGGTTTCCCAAGAGGCAGGTCAGGTGGTGTGGTGTTCCCATCTCTTGGAGAATTTTCCAATTTATTGTGATCCACACAGTCAAAGGCTTTGGCATAGTGAATAAAGCAGAAATAGATGGTTTTCTGGAACTCTCTTGCTTTTTCGATGATCCAGCGGATGTTGGCAATTTGATCTCTGGTTCCTCTGCCTTTTCTAAAACCAGCTTGAACATCTGGAAGTTCACAGTTCACATATTGCTGAAGCCTGGCTTGGAGAATTTTGAGCATTACTTTACTAGCGTGTGAGATGAGTGCAATTGTGTGGTAGATTGAGCATTCTTTGGCATTGCCTTTCTTTGGGATTGGAATGAAAACTGACCTTTTCCAGTCCTGTGGCCACTGCTGAGTTTTCCAAATTTGCTGGCATATTGAGTGCAGCACTTTCATAGCATCATCTTTCAGGATTTGAAATAGCTCAACTGGAATTCTATCACCTCCACTAGCTTTGTTCGTGGTGATGCTTTCTAAGGCCCACTTGACTTCACATTCCAGGATGTCTGCTCTAGGTGAGTGATCACACCATCGTGATTATCTTGGTCATGAAGATCTTTTTTGTACAGTTCTTCTGTGTATTCTTGCCACCTCTTCTTAATATCTTCTGCTTCTGTTAGGTCCATACCGTTTCTGTCCTTTATCAAGCCCATCTTTGCATGAAATGTTCCCTTGGTATCTCTACTTTTCTTGAAGAGATCTCTAGTCTTTCCCATTCTGTTGTTTTCCTCTATTTCTTTGCATTGATCACTAAGGAAGGCTTTCTTGTCTCTCCTTGCTATTCTTTGGAACTCTGCATTCAGATGCTTATATCTTTCCTTTTCTCCTTTGCTTTTCGCTCCTCTTCTTTTTTTCAGCTATTTGTAAGGCTTCCCCAGAAGCCATTTTGCTTTTTTGCATTTCTTTTCCACAGGGATGGTCTTGATCCCTGTCTCCCCTACAATGTTACAAACCTCCGTCCATAGTTCATCAGGCACTCTATCTATCAGATCTAGTCCCTTAAATCTATTTCTCACTTCCACTGTGTAATCATAAGGGATTTGATTTAGGTCATACCTAAATGGTCTAGTGGTTTTTCCTTACTTTCTTCAAGTTAAGTCTGAATTTGACAATAAGGAGTTCATGATCTGAGCCACAGTCAGCTCCCGGTCTTGTTTTTGCTGACTGTATAGAGCGTCTCCATTTTTGCCTGCAAAGAATATAATCAGTCTGATTTCAGTGTTGACCATCTGGTGATGTCCATGTGTAGAGTCTTCTCTCGTGTTGTTGGAAGAGGGTGTTTGCTATGACCAGTGTGTTCTCTTGGCAAAACTCTATTAGCCTTTGCCCTGCTTCATTCCGTATTCCAAGGCCAAATTTGTCTGTTACTTCAGGTGTTTCGTGACTTCCTACTTTTGCATTCCAGTCACCTATAATGAATAGGATATCTTTTTTGGGTGTTAGTTCTAAAAGGTCTTGTAGGTCTTCATAGAACCGTTCAACTTCAGCTTCTTCAGCATTACTGGTTGA
Source organism: Bubalus bubalis (assembly GCF_019923935.1). Lineage (NCBI taxonomy): Eukaryota > Metazoa > Chordata > Mammalia > Artiodactyla > Bovidae > Bubalus > Bubalus bubalis. The sequence goes on along the minus strand of NC_059173.1, from coordinate 13,330,513 downwards.
GGCATGGACTTGGATTACTGTGATATTGAATGGTTTGCCTTGGAAACAAACAGAGATCATTCTGTCATTTTTGAGATTGCATCCAAGTACTGCATTTTGGACTCTTTTGTTGACCATGATGGCTACTCCATTTCTTCTAAGGGATTCCTGCCCACAGTAGTAGATATAATGGTCATCTGAGTTAAATTCACCCATTCCAGTCCATTTCAGTTCGCTGATTCCTAGAATGTTGACATTCACTCTTGCCATCTCTTGTTTGACCACTTCCAATTTGCCTTGATTCATGGACCTGACATTCCAGGTTCCTATGGAATATTGCTCTTTACAGCATCAGACCTTGCTTCTATCACCAGTTACATCCACAACTGGGTATTGTTTTTGCTTTTGCTCCATCCCTTCATTCTTTCTGAAGTTATTTTTCCACTGATCTCCAGTAGCATATTGGGCACCTACTGACCTGGGGAGTTCCTCTTTCAGTATCCTATCATTTTGCCTTTTCATACTGTTCATAGGGTTCTCAAGGCAAGAATACTGAAGCGGTTTGCCATTCCCTTCTCCAGTGGACCACATTCTGTCAGATCTCTCCACCATGACCCACCCATCTTGGGTTGCCCCACGGGCATGGCTTAGTTTCATTGAATTAGACAAGGCTGTGGTCCTAGTGTGATTAGATCAACTAGTTTTCTGTGAGTATGGTTTCAGTGCATCTGCCCTCTAATGCCCTCTTGCAACACCTACCGTCTTACTTGGGTTTCTCTTACCTTGGATGTGGGGTATCTTTTCATGGCTGGAGTATCTCTTCCCCGCCTCCACCTCGTCCAATTTCTTCCTAATCACCTTGAAAATAGAATAACTCTGCATGGTGGAATCTTACTCTGTGTTAAGTATTTTCTGAGCCTTACCATCTCATTTACTCCTGCAGATCAGAGCTGTAGTTAGGACCGTTCTGGTTGCAAGGCTGGAGAACCCAATTATGGTTGCCTTGGACTGTGAAGAAAACTGAGCGCCGAAGAATTGATGCTTTTGAACTGTGGTGTTGGAGAAGACTCTTGAGAGTCCCTTGGACTGCAAGGAGATCCAGCCAGTCCATTCTAAAGGAGATCAGTCCTGGGTGTTCTTTGGAAGGACTGATGCTGAAGCTGAAACTCCAATACTTTGGCCACCTGATGCGAAGAGTTGACTCATTGGAAAAGACTCTGATGCTGGGAGGGATTGGGTGCAGGAGGAGAAGGGGACGACAGAGGATGAGATGGCTGGATGGCATCACTGACTCGATGGATGTGAGTTCGAGTGAACTCTGGGAGATGGTGATGGACAGGGAGGCCTGGCATGCTGCAATTCATTGGGTCACAAAGAGTCGGACACGACTGAGAGACTGAACTGAACTGAACTGTGCCAAAAAGGCATACTTGCAAATTATATACTTGTCTTTTATTATTGGCTTCTGCAATTGGATGATCTTGAGTAAGCCAGCTTTAGGAATGACAGAATCCAGCATCCACTTGTTGTTTTTAGGGTGAACAACACCCTGGCTGTTGCTAGGCTGGCTGATGCCAGGTGTGTGTGTGTGTGTGTGTGTGTGTGTGTGTGTGTGTATGGGGCTTCCTTGGTGGCTCTGTGGTAAAAAACCCACTTGTCAGTGCAGGAGACAGAGGAGATGCAGGTTCGATCCTTGGGTGGGGAAGATCCCCTGTAGGAGGGCTTGGCAACCCACTCCAGTATTATTTCCTGGAGAACCCCAGGGACAGAGGAACCTGGTAGGCAATGATCCATAGGATCACAAAGAATAGGCTATGACTGAAACACTGAGTGTGCACACCACATCTTTTTATCGATTTATCTATTGATTGACACTTAGGTTGCTTCTTTATCTTGGCAATTGTAAATAATGCCACTATGAACATTTGGGTGCGTGTGTCTTTTTGAAGTAGTGTTTTCGTTCTTTTTGGATATATACTCAGGAGTGGAATTGCTGGGTCATATGATAATTCTAATTTTAGCTTTTTGAGGCACCTCCATACTGTCTTCCACAGTGGCTACTCCAATTTACATTCCCACCTATGGTGTACATAGGTTGCCTTGTCCCCCCATCCTCGCCAACATTTGCTGATTTTAGGCTGGCCTTATTCCTAAGCCTGTGCCCAAGGCATGACCCTTGACATGCCTTCCCATCTGACCCTGCCATGCCCTTTGTTATGCATATAATTCTCACCATTTCGTTTCATCATGTCCTCATTTATAGCTCTTGATCCTTTGCTTTATACAAAGTTTTATTGTTGTTAGACAGTGGAGAACACCATGAGGGAGAATTAATGTTAGGAATCCTTTTCTTACTAGGTATACCACATAGATGATCATTTGTAAAATTTCTGATCCTTTGCATTTATTTTATTTATATGGTAAGACATAATGATAAACACATGATAATGGTTTACCATATGATAAATGCATAATGATAATGGTAACAATGCTACTACAATTAGCTAAGAGTTATCTTGTGCCAGGTACTGTGATATGTTTAATTCTTGAAACATCTCCATAACATGGCTATTACGCCATTGAAAGTATTAGACAATTGAAGAAATGAAGGAACAGAGAGGTTAAGCAACCTGCCCAAGATCACACAGCTAGAACATGGCAGAACAGAAATTCAAACCCTGTCTGTTTGACTCTAGACCTCTGCCTAATATTGCCTCTTACCAAGTTAAGTTTGTGGTTTCACTGGTATTATTGCTCAGAATAAGGCTGAGTTTAAGAAATAAAGGGATTACCAGAAAAATAAAAATAAATTTCAGTGTTGGGACTTGTTGAGTACTGGGGAGAAGTATCAAGGATTGGCACATAGATTCAGATTCACAAATATTTGGATTGGACATGATCATTCAGAGCCCTCCGTGCTAGGGCATGAGTCCCTTTTGTAGAGTAGCCGAATCCTTGTGGAAAGTATTCCCAGCTCACCATGATTCCCTCACTCCCAGCTAAGGGCCCTGGTGGCTTTTTAAAGCCTGTAGTGTTTTTACTGTAAGTCCATACCTATTGGTCATCCTGTTTAGACCAAGGTGTGCCAAGGTGTACCTTACCCAAGATGTGCCAATCAGAGCTTTTCCCCTGATAATTTGGAGTTGAGAGAGAGGAATGAAAAGATAACACATACACTGTATAGCACAAGGAACTCTGCTCAGTAGTATGTGACAACCTAAACGGGGAAAAATTTGAAAGGGACTTCCCTGGTGGTCCAGTGGCTAAGATTTGCACTTCCAATGCAGGGGCCTTGGGTTTGATCCCTGGTCAGGGAACTAGACCCCACATGCCTCAACTGAGAGTTTTCATGCTGCAACTAAAGATCCTGCAACAAAGATAAAAAATCCTGCATGCTGCAGCTGAGACCTGGTGCAGCCAAATTAATTCATTAAAAAAGAATAAATCATGTATATGTATAACTGATCACTTTGTTGTACACTCAAAACTAACACAATATTGCTAATCAACTATACCCCAATATAAAATAAAGATTATTTGAGATTAAAAAAGATTCACACACACACACACTCACATGCATGTTGCTTCATTCTCTTTTGTGATTGAACCAATGACATCCCCGCCCCCGCCGGGTGCTGTGGGGTGGCCCACGATGCAGTTGAAGAATTTGGGGTCTGTTTCCAGTTAAAGCAGAGGGATAAAGGCAGCCTGTAGAGAGACAGAGGGAGTGAGGAAAGGGGGCCATTGGGTACCTGAGGGCCTTGTTTCCAGTTCTACACCTCCCACAAGTTCAGCTGCATTCCAGTCTTAAGGTTCCCTGACTCCCCTGTTGTTATTCAGTCAGTAAGTTGTATCCAACTCTTTTGTGACGCTATGGACTGAAACCTGCCAGGCTCCACTGTCCATGGGATTTCTCAGGCAAGAATCCTGGAGTAGGTTGCCATTTCCTCCTCCAGGGGATCTTCCTGGCCCAAGGATCTAACCTGTGTCTTTCTCCTGCCTTGGCAGGCAGGTTCTTTAGTGCTGAGCCATCAGAGAAGCCGCTATGACTCCCTTGTGTGCGTGCTAAGTCATTTCAGTCATGTCCGACTCTCTTGTGAGCCTATGGACTGTATAGCCTGCCAGGCTCCTCTGTCCATGGGATTCTCCAGGCAAGAATACAAGAGTGGGTTGCCATGCCCTCTTCCAGAGGAACTTCCCAACCCAGGGATTGAACCTACATCTCTTATGTCTACCTGCATTGGCAGGTGGGTTCTTTACCACTGTGACTCCCTTAGTCCTTTATAATATATGCTGTCTAAAATACCTCTATCCAGTTTCTGTCACTTACAATCACTCAGCTTGGTCTCAAATGCCCAACCTCTCTGCCCAGAGCTGGGTCAAGTCTATGGGGCAATTCAAGGGGAATCCCTTCTGAGCAGACCTCTCTGACCCTCAGACTCGGCTGGAACTGTGGTTTCAGACAGCAGCCAACAGGAGCCCTTACCATTGAGGCCCGGTGAACCAATGTGGATTTCTTTCCCCCCAAGGTCAGCAAAACCTAGCACAGTGATTTCCCTCTGTCAGCAGCCAAATTGATCATTTTCTCAGGCTGCCTGAGAAACGCCAATTCCCGAGCCTCAGATATTCGCAGTGGAAACCTGTCTCTCCCCCTGGATGCCCTGGGGCCTTGTTAAAGCTCTCTCTTCAGCTCCAGGAGTCAATGTCCAGCCTCAGAAATGGCCCCATCTCACAATCCATCCAGGGGAGCGGGCAATGCTAGAATCCCTGGTGTCACGGCTGGAGTCTCACTGTCTCTCTTTAAGGGTTGATAGTTAAAAATTCATGGTTATTTTCAAAGGAGGGAAAATGCTTAAACTGCTTTCCTACTTGCAAACCTTCCCTTTTTTGATTCAAAATCAAACTTTTGTCTAGACAGGCGAGGGCTTTTTGCTGACATGCCTTGCCAGCTCAGAAACCTTGAGGTTTTCCAAATGCAACACCCCCGCCCTTTCCTGGCGGCCAGTCTCCGGCCATGTTTCTTCCAAACACAACCTCTGAGCAGCTCAGAGCAGAGCTAACTGGGTGGAAAAGCCCAAGATGGACATTGGCGGTTCTTCCTTTGGCCCAGGCATCTTCCTTAACAAGTTGTCTATGCTGGCAGGTGCTATGCTAACTCTCTGGCACAGTCTAGCTGTGTTGCAGTGTTTGAAGTAGCTCTAACAGGTCCCTCATCACCCAGCCTACGTGTGTGCTTGCTCAGTTGCTTCAGTCGTGGCCGACTCTGTGACCCTATGGACTGTAGCCCATCAGGCGCCTCTGTCCATGGGGATTCCCCAGGCAAGTATACCGGAGTGGGTTGCCATGCCCTCCTCCAGGATCTTCCCTATCCAGGGATTGGGCCTGCAAGTCTCCTGCAGCTCCTGCATTGCAGGCAGATTCTTTACTGCTGAGCCACCAGAAAAGCCCCCATCACCGAACAGCTGCTGCTATTTCTTCTCTCCCCTTCTTCTTCTTGTCTTGTTCCAAGTAATGTGTTCACTGTAGAAAAATTACAAACTGGATAAGCACTAGGAAAAAAATAAATACCCGATCCCATGATCTTATTCTTATAAAAATTTTCTCTAAATATATATATACATATATACCTAAGTGCGTTTCTTCTTAGTCACTCAGTCATGTCCAATTTTCTGTGACCTTGTGGACTGTAGCCTGCTAGGCTCCTCTGTCCATGGGATTTTTCAGGTGAGAATACTGGAGTGGGTTGCCATTTCCTCCTCCAGAGGATCTTTCTGATCCAGGGATTGAACCTGTGTCTTCTGTGTCTCCTGCACTGCAGGCAGATTCTTTACCCACTGAGCCATCAGAGAAAACCACATATATTCCTAGATATGATTAAATAAGGATCCTAAAAATTATCCCCAAAACTTTACAGCTTAAGCAACACAGATCTATTATCTCACAGTTTCTGTGGGTCAAGAATTTGAGAACAGCTTGTGTGGGCAGGTGTGTCATTATCTCTCATGAATTTGCAGCCAGATGTTGGCTGTGGCTTCAAGTCATCTGAAGGCTTGCCTGGGGCTGGACAGCCTGCTGCTGAGATGGTGCATTCACTTAGCTGGCTACTTGGTGCTGGCTGTTGGCAGGGAATCAGATGGAACTCTCTTTTAGTAGGCTGTTTGAATATCCAACCTTACAATATGGCAGCTGGCTTCTCCCCAGAGTGAGTGATCCAAGAAGAAGCAAAGCAAAAGTGGGAATGATATTTTTGACGTAGTCTCAAAGTTATAGTTCATCACTTCTGCCGTATTCTATGAGTTGTACAGATCTGCCCTGATCGACTGTGGCAGAAAACTACACAAGCGTGATGAGGCAAGGATACTAGGGGTCATGTTGCTTGTTGTCTATCATCATATAATACCTATACCTTTTTTCTTTCTGCAAAAAAAAAAGATGGCATTGTAGTCTACATGCCAACTTACCAACCATGTGACTAAGTCACCTTGGAGCAGATTCTCCAGCCCCAGTAAAGACTCTGATAACAATGCAATCCCCCCACATCTGACAGTGACTTCATGAGAAATTCTGAGCCAAAAATGACTAGTTGAGACACTCAAATTCCTGACTCCCAGAAACTGTGAAATAATAAATGGTCGCTGTGTTAAGCTGCTAAGTGTCTGTGACTTGCCATTTTCTGAATCAGTGTATTACGATCATCTTTGAACTATAAATAAATATAACTTTATAGCATCTTCTTAGGGGGGCAGTTGGAAATGTGTGTTTGTGTGTATGCATGTGTGGAGGGTGATTTAGGTTGTTACCTAAACTGGCAGGCATTCCAGAATTGGGTAGGGACTTGGTCAGATAGCTGGGGTCAGTGTTGCCCACCTATATTCTCAGGTCTCTCTCTTTTAAAAAAATATTATTTATTTATTTTTGGCCACACTGGGTCTTTGTTACCATGCCTGGGCTTTCCCCATTTGTGGTGACCAGGGGCTACTCTGTTGCAGTGCGCGGACTTCTCGTTGCAGTGGCTTCTCTTGTTGTGGAGCATGGTCTCTAGGGTGCCTGGGCTCAGTAGTTGTGGTGCATGGGCTCAGTTGCCCTGAGGCATGTGGGATCCTCCTGGACCAGGGGTCGAACTCGTGTCCTGTTCATTGGTAGGCATACTCCCAACCACTGAACCACCAGGGAAGTCCTCCAGGTTTCTTCTTTAGAGCATAAGAAGGGGTTATGGGCTTCCCTGGTGGCTCAGACGGTAAAGCGTCTGTCTGCAATGCAGGAGACCCAGGTTCGATCCCTGGGTTGGGAAGATCCCCTGGAGAAGGAAATGGAAGCCCACTCCAGTACTCTTGCCTGGAAAATCCCATGGACAGCGGAGCCTGGTAGGCTACTGTCCATGGGGTCACAAAGAGTTGGACACGACTGAGCAACTTCACTTCAAGGGGTTATACTTTCCCACTCACCTGAATTAACTATGAGCCTATGACTTGCTTGGCCAGTGAAATGTGAAAGTGACAGATATGACTTCTAAGTGACAGCATTTAATTACCTGTGCTCAATTTTTGGTGTCTTAGGCCACTGACACGAGGGGCATTTTTGTTGTTGCAGCATAACTTAGCTTACCGTGACTAATGCAAAGTCTAAGACAGAAGGTGATTCAGGTCTCCTTCAAGGTTGGACCAGGACCATTTGCTGTCAGATCCCTTCCTTCCTCTTTCCTTTCTCTGCTCTGTGTCTCAGAGGCTGGGCTCTGCAAGCTGTAGTTCACAGCTTCCCTATTCCACTGGTGAAAATTATGACCTATTGGAAGGTGGGATGAAGGGAGAGGTCAAGGTATTTCTTTCCCTCCATTCTTCACTCAGGCCACAGCTCTAGTAGAAGCTACATCTTCTCTTTTCTTTAGCTCCTTCCACAAGTCTGGCTGTGGTTCCAGCTTGCATCAGCAGGAGACCCCAAGCTTGGGCTGAAGTAATATCACCTCTTCTTTCTGTCCTCCAGCTGAGGAGTGTTGGTAACCCCCTGCTGTTGGTAATCTCTGCTTTCCTCACTGTATCCTTTGGTTTCTCAGATTTTCCATCTTTTGGGTAACTGATCCCCTGCATTAAATACCCAGAGTGGCTTCTGTTCCCACAATTGGTCCCTGAATGATACCTGGACTCTGTGCCGGGAACCTATAGAAAGACAGGAAATGCAGTGAAGAGTGATCCAGATATGACGGGTCTGCCCCATGAGGATCTGCACTCTGATGGAGAAGGCAGGCAGGGCGATTATGCCAAGCATGGGCAGTACAGAGCCCTGGGGGCTCTAATACAGTCTTGGAGGTCTGGAAAGACTGAGATCTGAAGGATAAACAGGAATTAAACATCAGGGAAGTTTCTGGTATTCCCAAGCTGCAAGGCAGGGGCCAGCCCCTTTGCTCATTACCATTAGTAGCATCAGTTGACAGGGTGGGGTGGGGCTGCCCCCTGCCTTCTCTGTTTCCTGGCACTGGTGCTCATTTTGCTTCCAGTGACTGATCGCCAGTTACAACAATCTGGGTGATCTGGATCCAGCCACAAGCATTTCTGAGCACCCGTTGGCTTTGCAGATAAAGTGGCTCTGACTCCGAGAGGGATGTCGTCATCATGTTGATTGTTTGGCTTATTTAAGAAAATGCCTGGAGAATCTGGGGAGATTGGCCAGAGAGCCTCCATCTATCCCTCTTCTATTTCTTCATATGTGTTCTGAGCACATGCTCAGGGCCTGGCCCTCTGCCTGGCACTGGGGTGGAAGGCAGCCACACCATCAAGTAAGACACTCTTCCTTTTTTTCCTGAGGAACCCATAGTCCGATGGGGGAGGAAGCAACCACAGAGAAAATTATTACAATACATTTTTTCAAAAGCACATAAGGAATGAAAAGGAAGGAGCAAGTGACAGCCTAAGTTATCAGAAAAGCTTTCTCAGAGGAAGTAACATGGAACTGGGTACTGAGGGATGAGTAGGAGTTTGCTAAGTGGAGGAAGATAAGCAATAAGGATATTCTAAGTGATGGAAACAGTACGTACAGAATTATAAAGCTAAGAATAAAAAAAATGTTAAGCACATTGCATTCAGTGATTTGTGATCTAAAGTGTAGGGTGCTCAAAGTGTAGGGTTCATGGCTGGGAGTGTATGAGAAGAGAGTAGGAAGGTAGGATAGGTCAGATCATGAAGGACCTTGAATAACAAGCTGAACAGTTTGGATGGAATTATATTAGGAGATTAGAATAGGGAGGGGCTATAGCCAGATCTGCGTTTTGCAAAGACTAGCATGGCTGTTTAGTACGGATAAGATTTACTTACTTATTCAACCAGTATATTGGGTGCTACCATGAGTCAGTTTCTTGTTAGGTGTTAGCAGTAGCAGTGAACAAGAGAAACACCCTATCCTTCTTGAGTTTGACCCAGCATGTGTGTGTGCGCTCAGTCGTGTCTGACTCTATGCAACCTCATGGACTGTAGCCCGCCAGGCTCCTCTGTCTATGGGATTTCCCAGGCAAGAATACTGGATGGCATTTCCTTATCCAGGCGATCTTCCTGACCCAGGAATTGAACCTGCTTCTCTGGCATCTCCTGCGTTGGCAGGTGAATTCTTTACCACTGAGGCACTAGTGGAAGCCCCTCAATCTAGTGTAGGAGACAGATAATTAGAAAGTATATGTGTGTGTGTGTGTGTATATATATATATGCTGCTGCCACTGCTAAGTCGCTTCAGTCGTGTCCGACTCTGTGCGACCCCATAGACGGCAGCCCACCAAGCTCCCCCATCCCCGGGATTCTCCAGGCAAGAATAATGGAGTGGATTGCCATTTCCTTCTCCAGGGGATCTTCCCAACCCAGGGCTCGAACCCCGGTCTCCCACATTGTAGACAGATGCTTTACCGTCTGAGCCACCAGGGAAGTCTTAAAAACAACATAGTAGTGACTGTTGATGGCTATTTAGAGAGTCAGTAGCGGGTTTAGGGTGATCTAGGGGACAGGATCAGTATTCCAGGAACAAGTTCCTTTGAGATTAAGTTACTCTCTGTGGCAGAAGATGGGATTGAATGGGGGACAGGTAGAAATTAATGGGAACTGAGGTGAATTATGTGAGGGATGGGAGGTTTAGGAGACAGAAGGTGATGCACTCAGGGTTGGACGTAGCTAGTTGATGCCACCTGTCACAGGGACACGGTGTGTTCGCCTAGCTCTGATTTGTTTTTCTCCTGGACATATAGCTAGACTACATTCCCCAACCTCCCTTTGTAGTTAAGTGGGAGTATGAATTGGGCAAGAGTGACATGGGTCCCTTCCAGGCCTGGTATCTAAAACCTCAAACATAAAATATGCATTAAAAAATTATGCATTTATTTTTGTCACTGATGGGTCTTCACTACTGCGTGGGCTTTGCTCTAGTTGCAGGGAGCAGGGGCTACTCTTTGTTGCCGTGCACGGGCTTCTCATTGCGGTGGCTTCTTTTGTTGTGGAGCACAGGCTCTAGGGCTCTCAGGCTTCGGTATTTGCAGCACGTGGGCTCAGTAGTTACAGCTCCCAGTCCCTAGAGCACAGGCTCAGTAGTTGTGGCACATGGGCTTAGTTGCTCTATAGCATGTGGAATCTTCCCTGACCAAGGATTGAAACTGTGTTTCTTACATTGGCAGGCAGATTCTTTACCACTGAGCCACCAGGGAAGCCCTAAACCCTACCACATAATCTTCCATGCATTTCGTTTACTCACCTGAGAGCCAGATGCTTAAGACCCAGTAGAAGGTCGGATGCCCTGGAACAGGTTTTCTGAACCATTGATTTGTGAACCAGACAATTCTTTGATTTGGAGGACTGCCCTATATACTGTAGGGTATTGACTAGCATCCCTGGCCTCTACCAATGAGATGTCAGATTTCCCCGCCTCTGATTTCAACAACCACAACCACATCTATATGTTACCCGATGTCCCCATTTGAAAACCACTGTCCTAGAAGAGAAGACAGAAGCTCCTTGGGTCCCTGAATGACTGTGTGGAGCAGAGCTCACCCTGCTCATTCTCACTGGACTGGGGTGTGGATGCAAAATAAACCTTTACTGTGTTAAACCACAGAGATTTGGGGGTTATTTGTTATAACAGTTTAACCTACACTAATACACCACTCACACCTGGAGTTCAAATAGGTCTGGGCTGGAGTTACATTCGGAGAAGGCGGTGGCACCCCACTCCAGTACTCTTGCCTGGAAAATCCCATGGACAGAGGAGCCTGGTAGGCTGCAGTCCATGGGGTCACGAAGAGTTGGACACGACTGGGCAACTTCACTTTCACTTTTCACTTTCATGCATTGGAGAAGGAAATGGCAACCCACTCCAGTGTTCTTGCCTGGAGAATCCCAGGGACAGCAGAGCCTGGTGGGCTGCCGTCTATGGGGTCGCGTAGAGTTGGACACGACTGAAGCAACTTAGCAGCAGCAACAGCAGCAGCAGCAGAGTTACATTCTTAGGAGTTATCATCAACCAAAGCTGTGAGAGAGCCTGAGATCACCAGGATAGTGAGCTGAGAAAGGACCTGAGGGCTGAGGATTAGGAAATTTGAGGATATGGCCAAAGGAGGAGAAGAGATTCCCCCAAAGAAGCTGATGGCAGAAGGTTGGAGGACATCCAGAAGAGGATGGTTCCATGGATCCTGATGGAGGGAAGACTGGGAGCCCAGCAGGGAAGACGGATAACAAAAGTTGGCTGGGGTTGCTGGCTATTCGGTGAATATTAAATCCATAGATTTAAGAATCAGGGAAAATAAGGAACAATCAACGTGGAACAAAGCCGTCAAAAGGTCAGGTATCTGGTCCCAGTCTTGACACCTTCCTTCATTCTGGTGGTAAACCACCTCCCTCTCTAACTTTGTAGATCCCCCCATTAAAGACTATTCTTTCCAGATCTGCAGGATACATGGAGCAACATCTGTATAAGGCTTTAATCTGCCTCCCACCCGTGCTCAGCCCAACCCTGGCCCCCACAGAAAGGTGTTGTATAAACAAAAAATATTGTCATTTCAAGATGCTGGGTAAGTGTTTGATAAAGATCAGAGGAAGGCCAGGACCTCTAATAGACCCTGCAGTCAGAGGGGGAGGCCTCATTCCATCTTTGTGTTTCAAGAAAAGTTTGTAAAAGGAAGCCCTGTGGCAGAGGCTCGCTGGGATGGTTTAACAAAATGAAGGAAATTCCCCATTTCCTGGTTGTAAGAAAATATGGGTGGGGCGAGCCTTAAGTGAGCCGAGATCGTGGTGTCTGACTTTGATGTCAGATGAATGACAATGATCTCCAAGGCAGGAACACAATGTAATGAACTCACCCTGCTTTTCCATGAAAAACAAAACCACTGAAGGGGCCTTGAGTGGGAAAACAAAGGCTCTTTGAGTTGTGAGGCCTTGAGGAGGAAGACTTAGGGGTGTTCTCGAGCTGTGACTAATGGGGCATGAAGATACTGGACTATTGGGCCAAAGTAGGGGGTTCATGCTAGATTTCGTAGTGATGTCTCCGTAGCTGCTGTTTAGTTTAGTCTTGATGGATGCCTACTGTGTTTCTGGACCTAGATCTGAGTCTGTCAATATGGAGGTCAATACTAGAATGTCTGGACAGCTCAATACAGATGAGACTATGAGGGATCGTGGGAATTAGAGCTCCCTGGACATAGGACATGTGCAATAAATGTTTGCAGCGCTGAAAAAAATATATGGAGGTCAATAAGAAAGTTCGCAATCTCATGAAATAGAAGGACACTAAATTCCTTTATCTTTTCTTCCTTTTCTCCCAACAATGTTTATTGATGTTCCAGGCTCAGGGCTGAGCAGTGACATATGATGGTGAACACGGCAGGATGGGTCTGTTTTCGAGAAGGCTGATGCTTAGCTGGGAAGGCAGAGCGTTTAATGAGCCACATGATGAAGTGTGTTAAGGGCTATGAAGGGGAAAGCACAGAGGGTGTGGTGCTCACAGTAGAAGCACGGGGTGGGAGGTGGAGGCAGTGAACGTTGGGTAATAATCAAGTAGGCAGAGGGGACTTCCCTAGTGGTCCAGTGGTTAAGAATCCACCTTCCAATGCAGGAGACATGGGTCCAGTCCCTGGTTGGGGAACTGAGATCCCACCTGCTGCAGAGCAACTAAGCCCATGAGCCACAACTAAAGAAGCCCGCACACGGCAATGAAGACCGAGAGCAGCCAAAAATTAAAAATTAAAGAAATAAAATGAAATTTTAAAGAGACAAGCAGAAGTCAGGATTAACCCCAGAGAGAAAATCAGATTCCACAGACAGAGGAGGGAATGGTGCTTAAGCTTGGTTTTGAATGATCAAGAGGAGCTGCCAGTAGAATGGGAGGAGGGGAGGGCATTCCACGCAGAGGGAACAGTGATGCAAACCCACGGAGGCTTCAAAGAGTGCAGTTGGTGGCAACTACCAGTAAGTCAGGACTGCTGGGGAAGGAAGTTCAGGAAACGACAGGAGAGGTGTCAGAACAATAAACAGGGTCAGATCAAGAAGGGTCTTTTAGACAAAATGGTGAAGTTTGTTCTGAAGACAATAAGGAGCCATTGAAGAACTGTGAGCAGGGAAGTGATGTGATCAGATTTGAATTTTGGCAAAGACACTCTGGACCCTGAATAAAGGACAGCTTGGAAGGGGAAGACTAGAGAGATGAGTCTGGAGATGGCATCCCAGACAACTCCAGGGAACAGGTGTGTGGCTGAGGCTTGGGGTAACTGAGTGTCTATTCTTACTATTGCATATTAAACTAGGTAACCATGAGTCAGGTGGTTGCTGGATGGTTTACTGGTGGTCTGGGATTAGACTGGGTTCAAGAATAAATATATTGTTCAATTCCTCCAGTGAGTGATATGATTTGCATGCATATGGGGGTGTAAGCCTGGGCATTTCTGCCTAGAGGCACATGGAGGAAAGACTGACTTCAAAGGTGAAAGTAACCTTGGGGCAGTGAGCTGGGGGTGAGGAGGGGTCTTACAAACTGAAACATCCAAAGGAGGTGGAAGCATAGCTGATTGGTTACAAGCATAAGTCTTGAACACAAACAGATCCAACCCTTGTCTTTTAATAGTTGTACAACTTTGAGGGAGTCCTCTTCCTCTTTCTGAGCCTCAGTTTTCTTCATCTGTGTAATGAGCATAAATGTGGCATGGAGTAAGGGCTCATTAATAGTTCCTGCAGGGATTAGATTTGTGCAGTCCTGGGAAACAAGGTGTCCTTTTTGCTTTTCTTTGAGTTTCTCCTCATTCCACTCCTCAGTTTTCTAATGTCACCACAATCTTTTTTTTTTTTAATTCCTTGCCAAATCTCACTCTCAAGCAAGTTGTAAATGAGGCCAATGTATGTTCTCCTATTAGTGTTCTTCTGTTGGTTCAGTGGGAACCTTTTCCATCTGTCTCAGCCAAATTTCTCTAGTGAAATAAACCAATAGAGTGTATGTGTGTGTATGTTTTAAAATACTTATGTTTAGCATTGGCTCATACAGTCATGGGTGCTAGCAGGTCTATAATCTGTAGGGCAGGCCCACAGGCTGGAAACTCTTAGGCAGGACGTAATGCTACAGTTTTGAATCAGAATTTTGCACAAGGTAGTAGAAAGTGTGTGGAATTTTAAAAAGGAACTGTGAGTCCATGACCAGCTCACAACTCTGCTCAACAGAAACGGGATCATATATGCACCACGGGATGCACTCTAGGATGTTCTTAGCAGCAAATGACTTGAAACAACTTAAATACCCACCAACAGTGTGATGATGAATAAATTAATAGTGGTATCATGTCTATCTAGTGATGTACTAGGGAGCAGTGAAAAAGAAATGCAGCTACATCAACTTGGATGACACACACACATCATATAGAGAAAAAGTATCTGGACACAAAAGAATAAAGCTCCATGATTTCATTTATTGAAAGGTCAAAGGTACAAGTTAAAACTATAGGAAGGTAGTCAGAGTAGGGGCCACCTTTGGGAAGGGATAAGGACAGGAAGGCGGGGCTGAGCGTAGTAATGGGGGACTTGCAACGTCCTATGCTTCCATCTTTTAACTTTTGCCTTTCAAAAAAAAAAAAAACTGGGGTATAATTGTTTTGCAATGCTGTGTTAGTTTCTGCTGTACAACAAAGCAAAGCAGCTATATGTATACATATATCCCCTCCCTCTTGGACCTCTTCCCCTACCCGTCCATCCCACCCCTCTAGGTCACCATAGACTATGCTTTTATCTTAATGGTCGTGACAGGGGATGTCCATTTTGTCAAAACTGAAGGGTTTCGATATTAAAACGCATTCACTTTACGGTTTGTATGATTTATTTTATTTAAGAGCTTGTGTGAAGAATAGTGTTATGTTGGTGAGCAAAACATGTCTGGGGAACAGATCTGGCCCCCCAGGCTGCTAGGAGGAAATTCTGGTTTGTCATCTTGCCTCACCACTGTCTATGTGGCTTCTGCTTCCTCCTCAACTGGTACAAGGAGAGGCACGTTCACTTAACAGATGGGGAAACTGAGGCTTTGGGTTTGTGGCTGACTTTCCTAGAGGTCACTCCAAAAGCTGTTGAACTGTATGCCAGATACAGAGATGAATCAAACCTTGTTCAGACCCTCAAAGAGCTCCAGCATCTCAGTCATCAGCTCCTATCTGTGGGCGACTTTACCCTACACCCCCACCCCATCCAGGGGCACTTGGCAATACCTGGAGACATTTTTATCACCACTGGGGGTAGGGGTGTGACAGGCATCTGGTGATAAGAGGCCAGGAATGCTAGGTGTGCCGTCCCGACAGTTTCCATGTCTCTTTACCTGGTGATTGTTTCAATTCCCATTTGAATATTTTGTCCCTTACAATCTAGATATTATTTAGAAATACGTGGATGAACTTGACGTTTGATCACCAAATGGATTTTGTATTTTTCCTTCATCTGAATCAGGGTTTATCAACCTCATTGCACTCCACATTTAGGGCTCAGTAATTCTTTGTGGTGGGGACTGGAGGTGTTTAGTAGCATTCCTGGCCTCTTATCACTAGACGCCTGTCATACCCCCACCCCCAGTGGTGACAAAAATGTCTCCAGGTATTGCCAAGTGCCCCTGGATGAGATGGGTGTGTAGGGTAAAATCACCTCCAGATAGGAGCTGCTGACTGAGACAGTGGGGACTCTTTGAGGATCTGAACAAGGTTTGATTCATCTCTGTTATCTGGCATGCAATTGTTGCTGTTTAGTAGCTAAGTCTTGTCTGCCTCTTTTGCAACCCCATGAGCTGTAACCCACCAGGCTCCACTGTCCGTGGGATCTCCCAAGCAAGAATACTGGAGTGAGTTGCCATTCCCTTCTCCAGGGGATCTTCCCAACCCAGGGATCGAACCTGCATTGGCAGGCAGATTCTTTACCACTGGGCCACCTGGGAAGTCCACTTAATATTTGTCAGCTGAATACAAACCATAAAAGCATGTCTATGCATGGTGTATGGTGTGGTCACCATGCCCAGAAAGCTGGGTGCAGTCACCTCACAGACCAGCTCTTGTGTCTCAGCTCTGTTATTTCACACCTTTGTAGTCTTGGGTAAGTGATTAAACATCTCCTTACATAGGTTCCTCCTTTGTAAAGCTGGCATGAGAACAGTGTCTGTCCTTGTGGTTTTAGTGTGTGGGTTGAGGAAATAACTAAGCCCGTGCATCACTGTGTGTGAATTAATCGAGAAAGCTGTTTTTATTGGGAACCAGGTGAGTGAGAACTGAGTGATCAGTGAGTTGCAAATAAAACTCAAGTTGCGATTCTTGGCTTGGAAGAAAAAGGTACCAGTTCAATGCTGAGTGGGACTTTGCACTTAAAGAGTCTTTATGCTTTGCAAAGGGCTTTTGTATTATTTTGCTCATTGATGCCCTGAGGTGAGACATTTTTGCCCCACGTGGCAGAGGGAAGAATGGAGGTCCAGGAATTTCAGGGAGTCAGCCAGGTCACTTAACTCAGCCTGCGTGGGCATCTGCCTGTTTCTTCTGAACATTACTGAATAGGTACAGGGAGACACTGGAGGTGGACCCTGGGCAGTGACAGGGGAGGAGGAGCCTGTCCTGAGTGGCAGCTGGGGAAACGGACTGTAGGGGTGAAGTGACATCTGTTTTTCTCAGGCGCACTCAACACCCACCCTGCCTTCTTCTGGTAATAACATCCCAATTTTCCCTCCCCGGCGTCCCCGCCAATCATCCAAGGAGATCGCACCTACTTCCTGTTCCAGATCTGGCCAATCAGCACATCCCATTCCTGGGCCCCAGTGATAGGCTCAAGGATGGTCATGTGACTCGAGACAGTCCAATGGGAGCCAACACTCCTTGGACTCTGGCTAGAGCAGAGCTCTTTTTCATTGGAGTTGCTGAACTGGTAAGACGTCTGTTGGGAGCTGGTGGTGGGCATCTTGCCACCCTGAGAGCTGGATCTGTCTGCAAATGAAGCCAATACAAGCAGAACAACGAGGAGAATAGGGACTGATTTAAGTTAATCTGCATTGGTTTCCGTGTCCGGACTAGGCAGTAACTGTCTGCTCCCACACCCCCATCAACACCTCTCTGGGTGAGAACAGGGAATAAGGATGCTGGAAAACAAGTGACAAAGGTTCATTCTTGGTTTTGTGACACTGCCCGGTCAGGACACTGGTGAAAAACGACCTGAACTCACCAGATATCACTGAACATTAGAAGGCGTATCTCCCCTCCCCACCCTCATGTTCCCCAGATCTCAGTTTTTCCTTCCACGAAACGGGTATGCCCGTGCAGTGTAGCCATCCGGTAGAACAGCATGTTCATTTCCACTAATTACTTGTCTGTATCTGTTCCTGACCTTCAATCTCCTAAGAGTAAGAAAACAGCCAAGGTATCAGGCACTTGATATATATTATGCATTGTGCTAAACATGTTGCCCGTGTCATTACCTCCCTGAATTCTCTGGGCACTCTCGGAAGAAGATGCGATGGCTCACCTCATTTTATATATGGGTGAACTAACCTGGGAAGGAAGGGCATGGCCAGGGTCACATAGGCTCCTCTGCAGAGGTCAGCCAGGACTAGAGTCTTAATGAGATCTCGCTTCTAAATGGGCACAGCATCACAGTTTCCAAATGGCTTTCTTCTTCTTCTCATTTGGTTCTCGCCTGATTTTTTGAACTGATTGTTCATTCTTGTTGGACAGATATGGAAACTAAGGTTCTTCCAAGGGCAGGGAACTTGACCAAGACAACAGAGAGAAGTTGGAGGAGGAGAACGGTAATGGTAACTGATACTCTGTAGGGAGCCCTTCAAAATTACATACGTTGTAGGAGCAGGTGGAGCGATTCTTACCTCCCTTTTACAGATGAAGAAGCAGGCTTTCAGGATGAAGTCACTTGACCCAAGTTGCAGAGCCAGTTATGATGCAGCCGAGGCTTGCATCCAGGCATTTGGATGTCACAGCACTTGTCTTTTAAGCACTGTCCCATGCCAGTTTTCCAGAAATAGAATCTGAAGCGGGTAGGAGCCGCGTGGACCACACACTCTCCCATTATTTTGAAAGAAACGCGCTAAGGGAATAACAGAGGGAGAATGTCCCAACTTCATTGTTCCCCACTTGGCAGCCCCCTCTGGTTCAGGTAAATAGAAGTGATTCCGTCATTGTTTGTCCCTGGTCCTAATGACTTTGGTCTTTGTGTCTTTGGAGCCAGACCTCACCCCTGGGAAGCTGGCCTGGGGCCTGAGAGGCACCAGCCGCCTCTGTGAACAATGGCCTTTGTTCTTCACACTTTCCCTATCAAAGCCCCGCAGCAGGGATGGCCTTCAGAGGCGCTGGACGCTGTGATAATCCTTGTGCCAGAGCTGGGAAGTGGGGGCAGGAAAGGAGGGGTCAGGTGTAACTTTGACCCAGTTAAGTCACTCTGGGGTCTGCTGTCGTCCTGTGTTGGTGAGAATAAACTCTATGAATAGCTTTGGGGTTATTAGCTCATCAACTCTTGTGTGAATTGTTCTCTTGTTATCTTCTGGGGAGTAGCAAGTCTGGAAATGATATTGGTGAACAGGGAATTTCAACAACAACAACAATAGTATCAGTGATGATGACGATGGTGATGATGCTGGCTATATTTATCGTTCACTTACTGTGTTCCGGACACTCTAAGTATTGCATATACAGTAGCAGTTAATTCTAACAACAACCCTAGAAGGTAAAACAATTATTATTATTATGTGTATTTTTAGATGAGGAAAAAGGAGGCTTCTGGGGTGGGAGGGGGGGAAGGTGTAAATAATTTGCCCAAGGTCACCAAGCTGGGTCTTGAACCCAGGTCAAAGTGACTCCAGAGCCCGTGCTCTTAACCACTAGGTTCAAGTGGACCTTGGTAAGAAAGAGTGGAGCCAGGGACACTGAGAGCAAGCATACTTGGGTTCTGCTTTCAGCCACGCATGCAGCCTTGGGCTGGTGGTCTCCAGTGCCTGTGCCTCCTTCCTTATCTGTAAGATGGGGAGTCCTAACGTCTGCATACCAGAGTCTCATAGGAAATAGAATCTACCCTGGATGGTGCAAACTGAGAGAGTTTCATCAAGGGGCAACTTATCCAAGGGTGGGCAGGGCTCAGTGAACACATGAGGGATGCTAAGGCCCCCAGAGTCTGGCAGCAGCGGGGAGCTGTCACCCTCTGTAGGTCGAAGGAGCAAGACATAAGTGAGATTTCAGGAGCCCATGGCAGGCTGAGGTGGTGATGGAGGAGCCACCTGGCAGGAGCTGCACAGAACCCTTGCCAGTGATGGGATCCTGAGTTAGGGAGAAAACATGGAAGAGATAACATAGCCTCTTTCCTTTTACCCCTTGACCTCTGGCCACTGCCTCCCATTGGATGATTGCAACAGGAAATCAGAGCACAAGGTATTCTGGGAAGTGTAGTCCATAAGGCTAGGGGTCAGTTTCTGGGACACAGAGTGTTGGGGAGAGGGCAAATGGAGAATAACCAAGTCCCACCTTCCTCAGTCCTCATGAAAAGGGAATAAGGTGACTCGTGTAAACACCTCTTCTGTAGGAGGCATGCGGCCAATCCATTTGGTTTTGTTACAGGATAAGGCATGGGGATCCTTGTTGGTACTCAAAAGTGTCCTCTGTTCACAGGAAGCAAAATTGCATCCTAGAAAACAGTGTCGATTCTGGAGCCAGACATCTTTGATTCAAATCCCACTCTCCCGCCTATTGCTGTATGGTCCCAGGGAATTCATTTAAACGCGTTACACTTAAGTTTTCTCATTTATAATATGATCTCTAATTTAACACATATGGGATCTTAACTCCCCAGTTATAGATGAGTACCTACATCTCACAGGGGCGTGAGAAGCACTGAATGAGTTAAAGGTGGGAAGCTCTTAGAAGAACGTCTGGCCCTTGGTCAGTCCTTAGTAAATGTTGGCTCTTGTGATATTTCCAGATGCTTACTTTCAAGAAGGGCTGCCAGACAAATCAGTGAAGAGCAGAGTGATGAGTCTTCTCAGTCTAAGAAGCAGGTATTGATTGGGGAGCAGAGACAGGAAGCCTGTTTCAATCAAGTGGGTCAAGGAAGACCTCTCTGAGGAGGTGACATCTGAGCTGAGACCTGGAGGAGGAGTGAGAAGCCTCCAGGCCTGAAGAAGAGGGGTCCAGGCAGCAAGGATAGTACGTTCAAAGACCCTGAGGCAAAACCAACTTGGGATGTTCAAGGAACACCAAGAAGACCATTGAGCCAGGTGGTGAGACTCGAGGTCAAGGTCAGAGAGGTGTCAGGGACCATGGAGGCCAGAGTAAGAAATTTGGATTTTCTTCCAGTGACACCAGAAGCTCCTGGAAGTGTGTTATGCGAAGAAGGGATGTGATTCTATGTATTTGTCTGGGCCTTTTCAAGAACCAAATACCAAGATGGGATTAAATGTGCAGGAATTTAATTAGGGGAAGTGCCTGTTTGAGAGCAAGTAGAGAGACAGAGGGAGAAGGCAATGGCACCCCACTCCAGTACTCCTGCCTGGAAAATCCCATGGATGGAGAAGCCTGGTAGGCTGCAGTCCATGGGGTTGCTAAGAGTCGGGCACAACTGAGCGACTTCACTTTTACTTTTCACTTTCATGCATTGGAGAAGGAAATGGCAACCCACTCCAGTATTCTTGCCTGGAGAATCCCAGGGACGGGGGAGCCTGGTGGGCTGCCGTCTATGGGGTCGCACAGAGTCAGACACGACTGAAGCGACTTAGCAGCAGCAGCAGCAGCAGAGAGACAGAGAGCCGAAACAGGTGGGGAGAGCTGTTGAACTTCAGTGCAGGTCTGATCCTGAGTGAGGGAGGAGACAGGGAGAGAAGGCCGGATGGCAGGATGCCTGGGTGCCTCGCAGGCTAAGGAAGACCCAGGAAAGCCATGGGGAGGCCTGGAGTTGTCAGAGGAACTCCGTGTCTCCCTGGAACAGACCTGCCTCAGTGTCCTTGTCAGTTTCAGACGCTGGCTGAAATGCGGTCCCCAGGAACCACGGGCCATGGAAGATGTGGTCGCCCAGGAAATACAAGAGTCCAGCAGCTGGGGCCCCCGGTTCACTGTGTTCCTTGCAGTTGTTGGTCTAGAGATGTATCCTCACCTTATCTTTCCAAATTACATTTTATTTTTTAAAAGTCTTTTTTGAATTTGTTACAATATTGCTTCTGTTTTACCTTTTGGCTTTTTGACCATGAGGGCTGGGGGATCTTAACTCCCCAACCAAGGATTGAACCTGCACCCCCTGCATTGGAAGGTGAAGTCTTAACCACTGGGCCACCAGGGACAGTTGTCAACTTGCATTCTAGACTTGCACAGGGCCTATGCTAAGGAGCCCAGCTGGGAAGGTGGACAAGAGGCATGCTGATGACCACTGAAAACTCTGGCCCTGAAGGCCCAGGCAGGAGGGGCTGAGTGGGCGACCCAGATGGAACTTGGTGGGAGGCCAGACAGAGGTGTATGCCTCCCAGTGAGTCAGGCCCCACCTGGCTCCTTCCCTGCCCGCCCAGCCCACGACACCCCCTAGGTCCCCTGTCTCCCCGGAGGAAGTTAGGCCTGTAGCCCGGCTTCCTGCTATTATGCCATTTTTACAGCCTGGACTTGATTTAGGTGTTACCCTTATGGCTAAGAATATGCCCTGACACTTGAAAGGAGCTTTTATTATTGTCCTAATTTGTGAAGAATTAGTTGTTGCTTTTTTTTTTTCTCTTTCCCTTCTCCCCTTTTTTCTCTGCAGGGTCAGGCTGGAGCCCTGTTATTGTTGTTAAATTTAGATCTGGAACTATATTGGGTCCGGCCTGGTGTCTCTGTGCTTTCACTTCTTAAAACAGGAAGGAAGGCCCCAGCTGGGGGCTTTCGGAGCGCCCAGGAGCTGTTCTGAAGGCCTTGGGGGAAATGTGTGTCCGTGGAAATCACTAGAAATGCGTAGGAGGGACCGGATTCAGAGAGTGTCTTTGTGTGGTTGAGTTGAAAAAAAATTTCCCCTGGACCTTGTGAATATCCCAGTGAGCCAGACCGCCTGTTTTGGTGGGTGGGAGCCTTACTGAGAGGGTTCACAAAATCCCAGCTCTGCCACTTTCTAGCTGTATGATTTGGGACAGATAACATCTGCTCAGCTTCCTCCTTGCCTCAGTTTCCTCATCTGTAAAACGGGTATAGTGATGTTACCAACTGGTTGGCTTGAACAGCAGAAATGTATTCTCTCATAGTTCTGGGGACTACAAGCTGAAGATAAGGGCATCTTCAGGGCTTTGCTCCCTCTGAAAGCACCAAAGAAGGGCATGTTTCAGGCCCCTCTCTTAGCATTTAGTAGTTTCTTAGCTTGTGGCAGCACGACTTCCATCTTCATGTCGTATTGTCCCTGTGCGCATGCCCCGTGTCCAAATTTCCCCTTTTGATAAGGACACCAGTCATAGTGGATTAGAGGCCCAGCTACTGCAGCATGATTTCATCTTAACTTACGACATCAACAGTACCCCTATTTCCAAATTGGTTCACAGTCTGAGGTTTTGGGGCTTAGGAAATTTGGGGTCGGGGTCATTATTCAACCCATAACGAGAGGCACCTTGTCATAAGGTGTTTTGTCCAACAAGCTGAACACAGCTAGGAAGTGGTAGGGCCAGGATTTGAGCCCCGGACTGTCAGATTCCATAGCTCATAGCCACAACCATGACACTGAAGGCAGCAGTGGACGTGGGCACTCAGAGCTGGGTCCCAGCTGCGTGCTTGGTTTCGAGCTGGCCTAGAAGGAGAGGATGGTTAAGGATATTGAAAGAGGAGAATAGAGGCAGGTGATGAACATCGGAAGGGCTGGCTCTTCCTTAACACACAAATGAAAGGAGAAAGTGCATCCCCTGAGAAGACAGCAAGAGGAAGGTGCAGAGTTGATGGCGATTGGAGGTGGCACTTCCCCTCCGCCACTCCATCCCCTTCTTCCCGCTTCCCTTCCCGAGGCCTCCACCTGGAGAGTCAGCAGGAGCCAGCTGTCTTTTGAGGGGGAAAGGGGCTGTAAGAGGATCCTGAGAAGGGCAGAAAAACGGGACTTTAGAGATTTCCCCTGCATGGCAAGACCTTCCCACCCCTCTGAAGGGTGGGGGTGATGCCCAAGCAGAGACATAAATATCTCTCACTCTTTTTCATAATTCAGGAGCCTGTCAGTCACTGGAGAGACCAAGCCAAGAGGCCTGATGATGGATGTGGGGTGATGCAGAAGGTGTCTGAGAACACGCAGAAAGGGAGCTCTGTAGTCCCGACTCCCTGGACCGCCCCCAGGTGACAGTGCTGATGTCACAGGGGACTGGGACACATGGCATTGCCACCTCAAGCCTTCCTGGCTGAGGGCTGTGCGAAGAGAGGCTAGGTGTCCAGCATCATTCTAGATTTGCTTGTCATTGTTGCTTAGTCGCTCAGTCATGTCCAACTCTTTGTGACCCCATGAACTACAGCCCGCCAGGCTCCTCTGCCCTTGGGATTTTCCAGGAGAGTATACTTGAGTGGGTTGCCATTCCCTTCTCCAGGGGGTCTTCCCAAACCATGGATCGAACCCAGGTTTCCTGCATTGCAGGCAGATTCTTTACCATCTGAGACAACAGGGAAGGGGTTTCCTATTCATCTAGATTTTACTGAGCATTTAGTTGAATCAGGCACTGCCCCTTCGAGTGATCGTATTTCATCCCCACCATCTCCAAGAAGTGGATATTATTATTTCCTTTTTACAGATGAGAAAACTGAGGCTCAGCAATAAGATGCAGGACCTAGGATTTGAACCTGGGTTGTTTGACCTCAAAGCCTGTGTGATTCATCACTCTGAAAGTTCACATTCTTCTTCTTCTTATTTTTTTAAATTGGAGGATAGTTCTTTACGATGTTGTGTTAGTTTCTGTTGTACAACAGTGTGAGTCAGCTATACGTATACCTCTATCCCTTCCCTTGTGAGCCTCCTTCCCGCCCCTCGCGCATCCCACCGCTCTAGGTCTTCCCAGAGCACTGAGCTGAGCTCCCGATGCTTTATAGCAGGTTCCCGCCAGCTATTTATTTTACACATGGTATGAAAGTCCACTTTCTGAAGGTAGGAAACTTCCAGTTCATCTCAGCAATCTCCTTGCCCTTCTCTAAATAGCTTTTCTCTGAGCAGAAGCCCAACATCTCCTAGGAAAGCCACGATTTGCATTTCAGGTACCTTCACCTTCTCTGTCAGTAGCCCGCATCAAGACTGAGTCCCCATGTTTTTTTAGCCCTTAATGGACAACCATAGTGGCTTATTGATGGGTCTCTCAGCACTCACTCTTGCCTTCTGTCTGTCCATTCCACATAGAGCAACCAGGGTGTCCCTGCAGTAACACAGATCTGGCGCGTGCCTCAGCAAATTAAAGCAGAATAACTATTTGTTGTTCAGTTGTTCAGTCATGTCCAACTCTTTGTGACCCCTTGGACTGCAGCATGCCAGGATTCCCTGTCCTTCACTATCTCCCATATTCAGCTCAAACCCATGTCCATTGAGTCAGTCGTGCCATCCAACCATCTCATCCTCTGTTGTTCCCTTCTCCTCCTGCCTTCAATCTTTCCCAGCATCAGGGTCTTTTCCAATGAGTCAGTTCTTCGCATCAGGTGGCCAAAGTACTGGAGTTTCAACTTTAGCATCAGTCCTTCCAATGAATATTCAGGGTTGATTTCCTTTAGGATTGACTGGTTTGATCTCCTTGCAGTCCAAGAATAACTATATGACATAGAAATTCTGGTTTTAGGTATCTACTCCAAAGAATTGAAAGCAGAGTGTTGGGCTGACATTGGCACACCCTTGTCCATAGCAGCATTATTCACAATAGCCAAAAGGTGCAAACAACCTCAGGATCAATTGACAGATGAACAGACAAACAAAATGTGGTCCATTCATACTGGAATAATATTCAGCCTTGAAAGGAAGGGAGTTCTGACACACTCTACAGTGTGGATGAGCCTTGAGGACCGTATGCTCCATGAAGTAGTCCAGTCACAAGATGATAAATTCTGCACAATTCCACTTCTAATGGGTGTCCGGAGAAGTCAGATTTACAGACACAAAGTGTAATGGTGGTTACCAGAGGCAGGGGAGAGAGGAAGCAATGAGTCAGTGAGGCAATGCAGACCCTTTTTTTCCAGGGGAAGATCCCCTGGAAAAGGGAATGGCAATCCACTCCAATATCCTTGCCTGGAGAATCCCACAGACAGAGGAGCCTGGCAGGCTACAGTCCATGAAGTCACAATGAATAGGACATGACTGAGCAACTAACACACACATACACGCACACACATTCCACTGTATGAGTAGACCACAGTTGGCTTATCCATTCAGTCTCTTCCATGTTTTAGTTTTAGCTATTGTGAATAATGCTGCTGTGAGCATGGGTGCATTCATCATGCAGTTTTGAGAGTTAGCCGTGTGTGGTTTCTCAGTCTGAAGTCATGCATGGGTGCATTCATCCATCTACTTGTTCATTGAGCAACGTGTCCAGTCCTCACTAGGCCAAATGGGAACCCAACTCTGTTTCTTAACCCTGATGTGACCTCAGTCGGGCGCTTGAATTTTCCAGCCTCTGTTTGTTGTTGTACAATGCGAGGTGGCAAGGACCCACCTCTGTGGCAATGCAGCATGTGAAAATCAGCCCTGAGATCTTGCATGCCTGCTTCCTTCCCCTCTAAGCTGTCTGGCATGCCTGGAGAAGATCAGGGTCCATCTCTACCTATAGCTCATTCTTTGGTCACTTCCAGATCTGACTGGCCTCCCCGCCCTAGAGGGCAAGGCCTGAGCATGTAGACAAGCAAACAAACCTTGTGATGCCCTGGTCGGCCCAGGTACCACGCCAGATGCCTTCTGATGAGACGCTGTGGACTCCCTTGACCCCCAACCCCCTCTATTATGCATCCCCACTGTGCAGCGCAGCTGGTCAAGGAAAGGAGACCAAGTCAAAGATCCCGGGCATTGATGAAGCAGAGATGAGTGGCCGCAGATGTCGGAGGTCAGGAATGCTTGTATTTTTGCCGAGGGTGGAGGAGGAAAGACACTCTTGTAAGCTGCCCTTCTCAGCCCTCCCTGGCTCCTTGAGGGGCCGCCCATCCGCCTGGAAGGCTTCCTTTCAACATTCCTCTGCATTCTGGGCTCCCACTGGGCAGGAAGCAACTGCCCCCTCAACCCCCCAGGACATCTCAGCTGGCACTGTCATTTAGCCTGATTCCCAGAGACCCCCAGGGACAGAGGAAGGGGGCAGGCAGAGGGGTCTCCTCTGTTGCTTGTGGACTAGGCGGGCAGAGAGCTGAGTCTCAGGAATGTCATCCTGTTGGCTCTCTTTCCTTCTCCCCAGGGAGAGAATGTCTGTCAAAGAGAAACAGACCAACAAAAACAGCCAGACACACAAAACCTCCCTTCTGACTTGAAATGCCTCAAACCAAATATAGGCTTCCTTCCTTCTGCTGCACTTTGCTTTATGGTGCTTCACAGATAACTTTGTTTTTTACATACTTAAGGTTGGTGGCAACCCTGCATCGAGCAAACTCTATTGATGCCATTTTTCCAACAGCATTTGCTCACTTCCCATCACCGTTGGGTACCCATCCTTCACCCCTGCTTGAATGTGAGCTCCTTGTGAGCAAGGATCCAGTTCTATTTGCCTGTGTCTCCCCAACACCTGGACCCCAGTCAGTGACCCATGAATACCTCCAGAAAGGAATTCTCAAGAGTGGCAGGAAGAAGGATGGAGTCACGAGGCACAAGTTGCCCTTGGAAGAAAGGGCCAGGTTTAGCATCTTTGGGCGTGATTGTTCTTATGCAGGATTCTAGAGCTTCAGTCCTCTTTCAATGGACTCTTCTCCCCTTTTCATCATTTAGAAATGTTATTCTGGGAGAGGGGTCTGTAGGCATCATGAGACTGCCAACGGGGTTCCCAACACTGACACGTAAAAGAAAGGGGCTATTCTGGCTGTGGACACCGAGCCTTCCTCCTCCTGTGTCAGCTTCTAGTGAGGGGAGAAATGTCTGTCCTTATAGACTGGTGACCTTCCAGGAGAGACTGGGTGGGAGGGGTGGAACTTGGCGTCTCCTGCTCCCCTTTCCTCTCTTCTCCCTGCCCCTACTTCTCCCTTCCCTCCTTACCCCTGTATCTCTGCCTCCATCCCGATCTCTCTCTCTCTGCCTTCCTCTTTCCTTCTTTTTCTTCTTTTATAGTATTTATCTATTTGGCTGCACCAGGTCTTAGTTTAGGCACGCAGGATCTTTAGCTGTGGCATGCAAACTCTTAGTTGTGGCCTGTGGGATCTAGTTCCCTGACCAGGGCTTGAAGCTGATACCCCTGCACTGGTAGTATGGAGTCTTAACCACTGGACCACCAGGGAAGTCTCCTGCCTTTCTCTTTCTTAGTATTGCTCCCTGTCTGTCTCTGTCTTTTATTTCCCTTCTCTCTGTCCTTCCCTTCTCCCTCTTTCTCTCTCTCTCTGAATGTTTGTGGACATTGCTTTCTTTACCTGTAAGTGTATGATGTCTGGACAGTCAGGGATTCCCTTTGTGTGTGTATCTGCCTGGATGGCCCTGCTCCCTCTCGTTGTTTATGGAACATGATATATATTTGTACACCTGGTAGTCGGTGTGTTCTCTTTGGGGCCCCAGAAGTCTGTGTGTGTCTGTGTGTGTTGGAAATATGGGTTTCCTATTTGTGTTTATCCGTGTGCTCTAGTGTCTGTGTACACCTTGATGGTTTGAAGATTCTGAGTGTGCTCCTGGATATTTCCCTCTGTCTCTGTGTTTGTTTCTGCCTGCTCCCTTGGATGCTTGCATTTCTCTGGGGTATGATACCTGGTGGTCCATGCTCTCCTCCCTCCCCCAAAGGATGTGATCCTTCGTATGTAACCCCCCAGAGGGGTGTGTATTTATCCCTCACCTCCTCTCCAAGAAACCAGGGTTTTCCCACCATCGCAAATCCATGAACTTTTCAAGTTGATGCCCAGAGGTTAAACCTTCATGATCTAGACCAGAGGTTGGCAAACTTTTCCCTAAGGGGTCAGACGCTAAGTGTCTTAGACGTGGTAACCGGGTGGTTGCTGCCACAATGCTTACCTCTGCTTTTGTAAAGCCTCAGCAAACACTACACATGACACAGAAACGAGTAAGTGTGATTGTGCTCTCATAAAACCAAATTTGTGGACACTAAAATTTGAATTCCATACAATTTTCACCTGTGAAAGGATAGTCCTCCTTGTATTGTTTGTAACCATTTAAAAGGGTGAAAACTATTCTTAGCTCATGAGCCATACAAAAATAGATGGTGGACTGGATTTGGTTCACAGGTTGTAGTGTCCAGATCCTCTGTCTATAAAAATCAAACGGGCCTCCTGCCTGTGGCCTCCACCTGGCTTGAGAAAGTCATGTGTTAGGGGCAACCGAGTTAGCACCTGAGCCTTCCCAGGGGGCCAGGACACTAACCTTGGATCCCTACAGGCTGCGATCCCTACACCCATCTCTGAGGCTTTGTTGAGGGTCCCCTTGGCTGGGCTTTGAGGCAGAGGTC
Source organism: Bubalus bubalis (assembly GCF_019923935.1). Lineage (NCBI taxonomy): Eukaryota > Metazoa > Chordata > Mammalia > Artiodactyla > Bovidae > Bubalus > Bubalus bubalis. The sequence goes on along the minus strand of NC_059173.1, from coordinate 13,301,509 downwards.
TTGATAGCTGAAGACCTCATGTTGAGAGCAGAGTGGAGCAGACCACCTATACTTGAGTCCCAGCATGACTCCCTACCAGCCTAATGACTTTGGACAAATGACGTTCCTTTTCTGAGCCTCAGTTTCCTCATCTGTAAAATGGGGCTCTTAATCATACCTTCGCCCTAGGGCTATTGTGCCACCTCAAAGACACAGCAAGCGTACACTGAGCATGATTCCTTGTGAACATGAAATGCATGGGAACGTCGGCCTCACCTGTAATGATTCCTGAGCACAGTGAATCCCCGAAGAGGGGAGCAATGATTTCTGCCAAACTGGTCTGGGCCCTTGGGATGCTGCTTTGCTGTGGTTCTCAGGCTCTTAGGTTACCTAGAAATGTAACCCCTGGTATTTCTCTTAGATTCCCCAGATAAAAATCTGGGTAATTACTACCTTTGTCCTTTTACTGAGCTATTTCAGTGGCTGTTGTTTAAATACTAGAGCAATTATCTGTTAGAAATACTGGCCTCTGGGTTCCTGTAGCCTCACTTTTCCAGGGTGGCAGATAGGGGTATCTTTCTGCTCCCCTCACTCTCCAGGGATGAAAGACAAGCAAGGTGAAGGGTCACTGAGAGATCCTTCTTGGGGATGAAGTGAGCAGGTTGGGGGAAGCTGCTCTCAGAAGTAAACCCGCAAACCTGCTCCTGCAAGGACAGCTCTCTTTCTTTTTTAAAAAAGGTTTATTTATTTGGCTTCATCAGGTCTTCATTGTGGCATGCGGGCTCCAAAGCGCATGGACTCTGTAGGTTGAGGCACGCTGTGGGCTCTAGCTGTGGTGTGCAAGCTCTAGTTGCGGTGTGCAAGCTCACTAGTTGCTGTATGCAGGCTTCGTTGTCCCCAAGCACATGGGATCTTAGTTCCCTGACAGGGCATCAAACCTGAGTTCCCTAAATTGCAAGGCAACTCTCAACCACTGGACTGCCAGGGAAGTCTCTACTTATGATGGCTTCCTCTTGACGTCCTTCAAGCTGACGTTGTAACCCGCAGTTTCCCATGCCAAGGATTTAATGACATTTCCACTTAACTCGTGACTTTTTACTTTGGAAATACCATTGTCCACCATGTAGCAGAGCAACCAGATGGCCTGAGCTCAGGGACCAGTACTAACTTGGAAAATCTATTTCACTCAGACAAAGTTTCCCCCAAATTTCCTTCTATTGTGTCACTATCCTGCTCAACAAACTTCAATGGCTCCTTGCTACCTTGAGGGCTAAATATTAGTACCTTATCCAGAGGGCTTCCCAGGTGGTGCAGAGGTAAAGAACCCGCCCGCCAACACAAGAGATGCAGGAGAAGACGGTTCGATCCTTGGGTCGGGAAGATCCCCTGGAGTAGGAAGTGGCAACCCGTTCCAGTATTTTTGCCTGGAAAATTCCATGGACAAAGGAGCCTGGCAGGCTACAGCCCATAGAGTTGCATAGAGTCAGACATGACTGAGCATATACATGCACACACTTCTTACCTAGAATTCAAGGCTTTCCACGATGTGGTTGGACCTACAGTGTCCAACCCTTTGTCCGTCTGTGGCCCCCCTGCCCGTCTAGTCTTGCCTCCTCTCTGCCCCACCACGCCATGCCCTTCCAGTTCCCTGGTGCACAAAGTGCCTTTCCCACTTCTGCTCTATCTGTCCTAACTTGTCCTACCTGTTCCACTCGCTAGTGGCACAACCTTGAGAAAGGTGCTTTGCCTCTTGCATCAAGCTTTACATCTGAAAGAGAGGGATCATGAAATGACATACTTAGAATGCTGTATCCACAAGTCAATAAAATACTACTGTTAAGGGCAGAGCTTGGTGCCTGGTTCAGCTCACAGTTAGCTGCCCCTGCTCTTGCTAGAGTCGAAAATACCAATTCCCCGACCTCCCAGGCTTATCTTGCTTCCTTACAGCTCCATGGACAGCCATCTCTGTGAAGCTCCATCTAGCAACAAGGTGCCATGAACATTTTCCTAGCCTGCAAGGCAGGCGCACTGGTCCCTTCTTGCTTAAAGAGATTTCCTTTTGAGAGAAAGTTGGGGTGTCGATTACAGCCTCTGAAAGCCCTCATTAGTGTGTCTTGTTCCTGTAAGGTGTCTTTGCATGACCCCTGAACCGCCGTCATGATTCAGAGCCTGGGTTTAAAGTTCCTGAATTCCATTTCTAAGATCAGCCTCTTGAAGCAGGAAGGTCATTGCCAAGGTCTTTGGAAGAGAAAGCTAGGAACAGTTGCTCCCAGGAAATATTCCAGCTTTGCTGGATCCTGAGGAATAAAAAGGAGGAAAGGAAAATGTTTTATGAAGTATAATGGTTCTTTTCAGGCATACTCAGTGTTAGATTCTGCAAAACAGTTACTTTCAAGTTACATTCCTCAATTAAGACTCCAGCGTCACTGTGAAGTAAGTCCTGTTGGTGCAAAATGTAGCTCAGAGAGGTTAAGTGGATTGTCCTAGCTCACACAGCAGGTTAGTGATGAAAATGAGGCTTGAACAGAAATCATCTTCGTCTCAATACAGCCACTTTCTATTAGTCTGGACTTCCTGTGGCAAGAACCGCACTTTTTAGTTGAACACATGTCCACCTATCATAAAAAAGCTACATTTTCCCTTTTCACTGGCAGTCAGTAATCTGACATGCTCTGGCCAAAGAAATAAAGGCAGAACTGACTTGTGGGTCTCGTAGGAAGATGGCTTAAAGGGAGGTAACCCAGGTGGGAGAAGCCTATTTCCCTCTCTGCCTTCTTTCTTCCTTCTTTGCGGCTATAACTTGAGTAAAGTGATGGCTGCAGCTTCAGCAGCTATTTTGAACCATGAAGCAATCATGAGACTTGATCACCTACTAGAAAGCAGTACAGAAAGTTGAGTTTTGTGTCCCTGATGTCACCACTCACCCGCCTTATCAGCATTGAACAACTACCCCTCAACTTCTGTTAGATGCTAGAGATATAAACTTCTACCTCATTTAACTCACTTTTGCGTTGATTTTTCTGTCAGTTGCAGCCTTCTTTCTCCTAAATGTGCTCTGACTCAGACTCTTTTTATATGTCCTTATGACATCCTCTATGTCCCTTTCTTTACACTCATTACAGTCGAATTGCATTATTTATTTTACAGTTGTTATTATTTAATCTATTGGGCTCCCCTTGTGGCTTAGCTGGTAAAGAATCTGCCTGCAATGCGGGAGACCTGGGTTTGATGCCTGGGTTGGGAAGATCCCCTGGAGAAGGGAAAGGCTACCCACTCTAGTATTCTGGCCTGGAGAATTTCATGAACTGTATAGTCCCTGGGGTCACAAAGAATTGGATACAACTGAGTGACTTTCACTTTCACTTATTTAATCTATGCTTCCCAAAGTATGCAGTTCCATGAAAGCAGGGACTGTCGTCTTTCCTATTTGTTGCTACTTCTCACCATGTGGCAGAGGGCTAGGCTAGAGGAGGCACTGATGATTATTCATAGAATGAGCAAATATTTCTTGCTCGGAGACCCTGAAGCAGGTCCCAGTCAGTTAATGCAGGGGAAGAGCGGCCTATTTTTTCCTTTCAGCCTCCCACACTCATATTTTCTCTCTCTGGGTGGATTCCTTAAAAAAAATTTTTTTTTAATTAGTTTATTATTTTTGGCTGCCCTGGGTCTTCATTGCTGTACATGGGCTTTCTCTAGTTGCAGCAAACAGGGGCTACTCTGTAGTTGTGCAGGCTTCTCACTGCAGTGACTTCTTTTGTTGTGGAGCATGGGCTTTCGGGCACGCAAGCTCAGTGGTTGTGGTGCATGGGCTTAGATGCCCTATAACATATGGGATCCTCCTGGACCAGGGGTCTAACCTGTGTCCCCTGCATTGACAGGTGGACTCTTAACTTCTGGACCACTATTTGCATTCCTTTTGCCTACAAATGCTGCATCTATCAGAAGAACCAACTCAGCTGGAGAAAGTAAAATTCAGTGCACACAAAACACATTCCTCTTTGTCTTTAAGTCTGTGTTATGTGTCTTCTAAGCTATGAGAATGTATCCAAGAAAAATGAGAAAAGACAGATGGGTCTAAAAGGAGGGGTTTCTTTTTCTGATGCACTTTTACTCCTCCATGAAGAAGCAAGGTGAACTTTGGGTGGAGTGAAGGGAAAGGAGTGTAGGATTTACTGAGCTCACAGCACTCACATCATGACTGAGATGCGCAATCTGAAGTCAATGTCATCTACCTCTATGTCTTAAATCCACCACTTTCTGCCTGTGTGACCTCAGGAAGTCCACTGACCTCTCTGAGCTTTGATTTTCTCACCTGCAAAACGGAAATGGTTAGAGTTCGCACCTCCTAAGTTCGTTGCGAGGATTCAGTGAGGGAACTCAAGTGCAAGACATAGCACACAGTAAATTCCTCTAAACAGGGAACTCTTTTTTATGTTTGTATTTACTGTAATCCACTTAGGAAGCCTTGCTGCTGCGACTGTTTGGTGACTCTGATCCCATTCTGGCGTTTTTGAAACCTTCCAGATGGGCTGCAAATTGACTGTGATGGATGATGGCGCCAAATTGGGAAGAAATAATTCATTCTCTACCATTTGAGAGGATGATGCAAAGTGCTTGTATCTAGCCTGTCTCCCCCTCCCCACATAAATTTCTCTTATTCTCTTAGCAGGTGTCCATTATTCTCTTGCCATGCGTCTATACAAGCAGGTCTGGTTTTATCAAAGTGCAGAGAGAGCTTGATGCTTGAGCTGGGGAGCGCCTACAAGAGTCTTTTAATAGACTTGTTTTCATGCAGCCTTGTGGATGGCAAAGGGCTAATCCTTTTACCAGGTTCTAAGTTGAAAGGTACTTCTCTGGTGGCGCTAGTGGTAAAGAACCTGCCTGCTAATACAGGAGATATAAGAAACGTGGGTTCAATCCCTGGGTCAGGAAGATTCCCTGGAGGTGGACAGGGCAACCCACTCCAGTATTCTTGCCTGGAGAATACTAAGGATAGAGGAGCCTGGTGGGCTACAGTCCAGAGGGTCACAAAGAGTTGGACACGACTGAAGTGACTTAGCACATGCACACACAAGCTGAAAGCACTCGTGTGGGTTTAGTGCGATACCTAAATATCTTTCATTTGCTTTGCAGATTCTTCTGTTTCTAAGTGGCTCCTGCCTGCATTTTGCTCAGAATCAAATCCAATGGAAGTGTGTAGAATAAGGGGGTTGGACATCTTGGTCTTTCTAGAACTCCAGGTCTTCAGCTGTGCAGGTTACCCAATAGCAGATAGTGGTACCCAACTGATGCTGGCAAAAGCACGTGAGGACTAACATGGTGAAACCCAGTGGTTACCTGGCAGTGGCCAATGGGAGTTCACAGCACTGAGCTGAGAAAATCATAGCAGCCAATAATCTGACGGTTTGTTTTTAGTTGAGGTAAAATTCATATACCATACAATTAGCCATTTAAACATATACAATTCAGAAAAGTTTGGTGCATTCACAATGTCGTGCAACCATAACCTCTGTCTAGTTCCAAGACATGTCATCAGCCCAAAAGAAAACCCATCCCATCCAGCAGTCACTTCCTATTTACACTTTCTGTCACTAGGGGTTTATCTATTCTGGAAATTTCTCATAAATGGAATTATACTGTATGTGGGGCTTCCTAGGAGGCTTAGTAGTAAAGAATCTGCCTGCCAGTGCAAGAAATGTGAGTTGAATCCCTGGATCGGGAAGATCCCCTGGAGAAGGAAATGGCAACTCACTCCAGCATTCTCACCTGGAAAATTCCATGGACACAGGAGCCTGGCGGGCTACAGTCCATAGGGTTGCAAAGAGTTGGACACGACTGAGCGACTGAGCATGCACACTGTATGTAACCTTTCATATCTGACATGTTTCACTTAGCATCATGTTTCTCAGGCTCATCCACATTGTACTGTGTATCAGAACTTCTTCAATTTTTATGAATGAGTAATATTCTATTGTATGAAAATACCGCATTATGTTTATCCATTCATTCCTTAATGGACATGTGATAATGCTGCTATGAACATTCCAGTATGAAACGAGCATTTGTTTGAGTATCTGTCTTCAGTTTTTTTAGGGGTTATATCCTTAGCGATGGAGTTGCTGGCTTCTATGATAATTCTGTGTTTAACTTTTTGAGCAGTCGGTTGACCTGTTTTTATCCATGTGTGAGATACTCCTTTGAACTCTTCAAGAAACCTGGGGGCAAAGACAGCTCAGTACACACGCAGCTAAGCTCTGGCTTAAGCAAGTGAGAAGGGTAGCTAAAAAAGTTGGGGTAATTATTGTTAATGAAACTTTCTTTGATGCTGTAGGTACGCGGTAAATCTTTACACTGGATTTACAACAATTTCCATTCTGTACAAAGCACTTTCTATATTTCATTCTTCTTTGATTTCTCTTAGCAGTTGATAGTGGGTAGAGAGCTAGGAAATTTGTGCTAATTCTCCTGGGGAAACTATAGTTCGGGTGGAATGTCCTAAACCTGATCCTGTCACTTTACAGAGCAGGTGTTGGAGCAAATCTTGGGTGTGGGTAACTTATGGGGATTGTGGCGCTTTCTGGACCAATGCTGGCTGGAAAAGTTATCACGCATGGCTCCTCAAAAGGTGCTAAAACCACCTTCTGGGAACATCTGAGTCTATAATTGTTGAGTCATGAGTAATTGCTTGACCTGGGAGGGCTTTCTCAGCCAAGACCCAATCCTGTTAGCTGAGATTTAGAAGTACCGAAACAAGTTCATGGGTGAGGGTCCTAGGAAAAGGGACAAGATGAACATCTAGTCTCATCCCTGGCCTTCCCCAGTTTCCTTCCTTTAATTCCTATAAATTCCTTAAAGGCACAGACCATGTTTTTGCCGTTTTTATCAGCAGTGATAAACACGCAGCAGGTGCTTAATGAATATCTAGTGAATAAAGTAATGCACAGATTAATGGCTTTTTCTTATCTCCTTTGAAGACCTTGGAGTAGTGAGAAAATAATGTAAAATACAGGGAACATCTGTATCTATCAGGAAGAGAAAGCTCTGTGCTTCCAAGATTTGTTCCCACCACTGATTAGGCAAAACTCCAAGCACTCAGGTCTTCGCACCTGTTTCCACTACCAGGATGCTCTTCTCACAGGTATGGTGCAGGCTTTCATTTCCTTGATGCCTATGCTCAAATACCAACTCAACCTGGAGGCTTTCCTGACCACCAATATAAAATAGCATCCCATAACCCTGTAAAACATTTGTCAGTTAGTATCTGTCACACCCAAAAGAATATATGTAACATCCATGTAATTATGAAAGCCTGATGATAAAAGAAACACCTGTAAACCCACCACTTAGGAGCTAAAACACAGCTGTTTCTTTTCTCAATTAATTTTTTTGCATATAGTAGCTTTTCAGTATGAGTTTCTGATGTATAGCGAGTGAATCAGCTCTGTGTATTCATATATCCCGTTTTTGGATTTCCTCCCCATTTAGCTTGCCACAGGGCACTGAGTAGAGTTCCCTGTGCTTTACAGTGGGTTCTCATTAATTATCTGTTTTATACGTGCTGTGCTGTGCTGTACTTAGTCACTCAATCGTATCCGACTCTTTGTGACTGCATGGACTATAGCCTGCCAGGCTTTTCTGTCCATGGGGATTCCCCAGGAAAAAATACTGGAGTGGGTTGCATGCCCTCCTCCAGGGGATCTTCCCAACCCAGCCATCGGACCCAGCTCTCTCACGTTGCAGGTGGATTCTTTACCGTCAGGTAAACCCATGAACAATGGAGTAGGCAACCTTATCCCTTCTGGATCTTCCTGACACAGGAATTGAACCAGGGTCTCCTGCATTGCAGACAGTTTCTTTACCACCTGAGCTACCAGGGAAGCCCATTTTATACAGAGTAGTGTATATGTCAGTCCCAATCTCCCAGTTCATCCCACCCATCCCTTTCCCCCCTTGATATCCATACATTTGTTCCCTATGTCAATACAGCTATTCCTGTTGGATCTGCCTCTGCTCACTGCCCCGATCCCATTTCCCCCCAGGCCTCATTCTGCCCCAGCATAATCACTATGGTGGATTTTCACCCCTAGCCCAGATTTCTGTATTGTGTAGCATTTATCACTGTGCAACATATTTCTATTTGTTTGTGAACTTGCTATCTTTCTTCTCCCAAATTAAACTCCAAAAAGTTTGAGGATGTTTTTCTGTTTGGTTCTTTATTATATCTACAGTGCCCAACACAGAATGAGCCCTGGATAAATATTTACTGAATAAATGAATGAATGAATGAACACATGAATGTTGGCTGTAGAAATTCTTTCTTATCCATAGTAGTCATTTCAAGGTGGAGGGTGAGGAGACGCTATGCGTTGACTCTTCTTTAAGCCCTAAGCTCATGATCCCTCATGGTTCTTCCAGCTTAGGAAGGAGGACCAACCCAGTTCAGCTTTTCCGGGCCCCTTTGTTGCTGTGTGATGTTGGGACAGTCCATTTGGACTCATCTCTCTGTCGAATGAGAGAAATGATGGCATCTTCTGAATGAGGGCCACAAAGTCACTGCTGAATAAGCAATGGTCAGTTTTTATACTTAAGTTCTTCTCTAGAATTATTCTAGTGGAAGATGCTATGAGACAGTGTTTTGGTCAACACCTGTGGCTCATTCTCCCTGTGATTCTATTCTGTAAGAAAGAGTTTTAGAAGAACTCTGTAGACAACATCTGACCTCTCCCTACCTCCCAGACTCCCATCCTCCAGTCTCTACACTTTCCCTGGCATCTTGGGGGTTGATCTACATAATTCATCACCGTTTCTGGGCACCCTAGTTTCCATGTGTCTATATATTGTGTTATCCAAGAAATTATTTCAATTTTTCCATCAGATGCTACTAAAAATTCCAAATGAACATTTGGCCAACCCAATGTATTCCATTTTTTTCCTGACAGTGTCTTCAGCCTCCTCCATACCTCCTCTTCCCTACACACATAAACCCGTGCTTTACTTGGTTACTTTGGTTACCCATCTCCAGCCTTCAGGACTCAACCTGGATACCACTGGAAGCGATTTCTCCTCCCTGTACCCAGGCTGGGTTATATGTCTCCGCTGGGCTTCTCTCATTCTCCTCAATTCCATCATCCCCATTTTACTACATCATATTTATTATTTGCTCTTTCGTTCAGGCTAGAAGCACTGTGTCCCCAGGATTGCCCTTCATCTCTGTGTCTCAGTATCCAGACTACAGAGATGTCCCGAGCAATGGTGAGGAGGGGATGTATGGTCAGATGAATTCTGTTCCATTTCATTACATGATAAAGATGGGGACCCCGAGACAAAGTGGTTTTCTGATCTAAATATGAGAAATAGCCATTCTTCTAGACATTGGCTTGGTTTTGTGCAGGCTTGGGAATCATACAACTTTCTGATTCATCTTTCTCACACTGGCTGCCAGGAAGCTGAGAACCAGACAAATACACACTTGGCAAATGGACAGGTCGCCATACTTCCACCTCTTTCTCTGCTGTTTTAACCCTCAAACTCGATGGTCTTGTCTGTTTTTAGGGGAAAAAAATTGCCTAAATCAGCTATACCTTTGGTTATTTTTGTTGCATTTGATTTGTCATTGGAATTGCCTTAAGGCATTCCAAGATTAAAGGAAAAAATGGGCTACATGTCTGTGCTAGTTTATTTTTGCTGCTGTAACAAATTAACACACATATATACAGTAGCTCAAAATAATACAAATCTACTGTCTATAGTTCTGGAATTCAGAAGTCCAAAAAGGGTCCTATGAGACTCAAATCAAGGTCACAGCAGAGCTGTACTCTTTCTGGAGGCTCAAGAGAGAATCTGTTTCTTGTCTTTTTAAAAAAATCTTTTTGGCAACACCACTAAGTATGTGGGATCTTGGTTCCTTGACCAGGGATCAAACCCACGTCTCCTGCATTGGAATCATGGAGTCTTAACCACTGGACTACTAAGGAAGTCCCTGCTTTTCTTTTTCAGTTCCCAGAGGACACTTGAATACTCTAGTCACTCTGACCTCTACTTCCATCTTCATATCTCCTTTCTCTGACTCTCCCTTTTAGAAGGACTTTTATGATTACATTTTGGCCTCATCTGGAGAATCCAGAATAATCTCATCTCAAAATCTCTAATTTAATCACTCTTGCACAAAGCTAATCTATTCATAAATCCCTGGGATTCCAGGCATTAGGAAGTAGATATCTGGTGGTGGGGGGGCATTATTCCATTATTCTGCCCCCACACCATCCAATCAACCACCTAGTTAATTATTTCTGATGTGAAAGCAGCACAAGGTGATTTGGGATTTTCAGATCTTTTAAGATCTGTCTTTAAAGATCTTTTAATAGGAACAATAACCAAAAATGAAACTTTTATTTTGGAAGCCCAATCTTTCCAGGGAAATTGGAATGTGATTCTAAGTGAGTTGAAAGGGTAAATCCATTCCAAATCCATGTCTCAGTGGCCTCCTCCCTTTCCATTCTCCTCCCTCCCTCCTTTCTTCTCTTAAGCACTTAAGAAACTCCCCCCTTAGATGAAAACCTGTGAGGTTTCCCAAGCACATGCCCTGAAGCTGACACCTCTCTTGGTGATTTCGAAGCACTGCTGACTCCCAGTTTTAATTAACCAGCTGAAGACGTGTTGTCTTGGCAGAAAGTCTAAGATTTTGAAATAAGTTCTTGACAATTCAGCTCCCAAGGGAAAGCCCAGCCTGCCTTTCTGGTTTGCCGTGCTTGAACCTCCTTTTGATGACTCTGTGAAAGTCTGACCTTCTCGGGTACTGTCAGGAACAATTGGCCCTTCTCCCTCCCGTGATTTTCTTCCTATTAATGCACGCTGGTCACCCTCGGCAACCTTCCTTCCCTCCCCAGCCTAGGCTTACTTGCTCTGTTGAATCTAGTCACTCCAATCGATCAAGCAGGTATTTCTAGATGTTGTAATCATATTCCAGGCCCCACTGGGAACATAAAGCATTGTACATCGTCTCTATTCCTGTACTACTAATTCCAGTCACTGCTGTGATGCAGAAATCCAATGGTTCATTTTGCAAACAAAAAGCTTAAAAACTCTATGCTTCTCTTAAAAGGTCATGCTTTTCCAGACTCTACCTAAAGAGTCCCTAAAGAGGAAAGTGTGGGGGCAGAGTTTGGTTTGAATCTCTTGCATCACTTGTTAGGTATATAAACTTAGCAAATTACCTGAACCCATAAATTCAAGTTCCTTTATCTGGTGGTGGAATGGAGGCATGCATACACACACACACACACACAGGCATGCTACACACCAGGCCAGGTTTCTATGAGAGCAAAAATATATTCCTAATACTTAACACCTACTACAAAAGTATAATCAGAGAAGCATGGACAAGTAGGGGCAGGGGTAGTGGTGTGATTACATCCAGAACGACTGAGTTTATTAACCAGCCATGTATTAGGACTTGTCTTTCCCATATCTCAGTTTCCTCATCAGTAAAATGGCCATAATAATGTTACCTTAAGAGATGAGAGTTTGAATTAGTTCATACCTGGCATATACACTAATAGTTATTATTTTCATTATTATTATTCTGTAAGCTGGATGTAGTCACTAGACATCTATGCAAAGGGTTGGGTGGCTGAGATTCAGTGAACGTGAAATGTCATTGTCAGACTATTGTTCTGGATATTTGGGGATGATTTTGAGAAAATGATATCATGGTTAGCGTGCAAGATTGATACAGAAGACTTCAATTTGCTAATGCAAAATGGTGAGAATGTTCAGGGGAGTTTTCATACAGATGTAAATCAACTGGCACAAAATTAAGGAGGACCACAATTTAGGACCACAATTAAGGAGTCTGAATTAGATACTGAGGCCGAGATAAAGAATTACATCCATGCTGTAGAGAACAAATGTACGGGTATCAAGGGGGAAAGGGAGGTGGGTGGGATGAACTGGGAGGTTGGGATTGACATATATACACTATTGATACTATGTATAAAATAGATAACTAACGAGAACCTACTGGATAGCATAAAGAACTCTATTCAATGCTCTGTGGTGACCTAAACAGGAGGGCAATCCAAAAAAAGGGGATATAGATAAACATAGCTGATTCTCTTTGCTGTAAAGTGGAAGCTGACACAACACTGTAAAGCAACTATACTCCAATAAAAATTAATAAGAATTATAGTCATACATCTGAACCTTTGCATTGTAGAAGATAAATGCTACAAAGAATTCAAGAAAAATGAGCTGATATGAACATTTTGCCTTTTAGCTCATCAAAAGCTAGTAGCACTTTTTTTGGTCAATATGTATCTCCTGAATTGACAAATGGGAGTCGATACTTACTTCCTATTGTTAGTACATCTATTTTCTGTACACTACACGTAAGCGGCTTATACACACAGGCACCAATACATTAATAGCTATATCAATAGAAAATCAACAATAATCATTTATTTTTAATGGGCATCACCACTGAAACACCAACAGTGCAATATGCTCAAGACAAAGAGGAACACTTAGCATGATAGATGTCTGTGGATAATTGATTTAGGTTAACAACTTCCTCTCCTAATGGTGCTAATTGCGTTAATCAACAGCCTGATTTCATCAGAGGCTTTCAAAGGCTCATCCTGGACTTTGCCAATTCCTTCTCTGGCTGATGAGTTAGTTCCCCAGGTAAAGACACCCACGCTCAATGTATAATCAGCAGCAGAACTGTTTTAGTGATGACTTGTAGTGCAATCAGATAACCCATTCAGCAGCCCATGGCCCTGTTAGATCTTTTGGTAGAGGCTAATTGTGTATAGATCAAATCTGTTGCAGTGGATGGTTGGTGATGGTGCTGGGGGTGTGCTTTTGGACTTCTCAGAATTCTTTGCCCCCTGAATATAGCCCCTTCATTTCCTTTATGGGCTCTTGGTCATCTTCACTCTTGTTGTTTTAGTGGACAATGATCTACACCAATAAACCAATAGACATTCCATTGGGAATTTATACTTTAATCAGAAGGACTCAAGGGCAAGGAAACAATATGCTTAGAACACATTAATTTCAGTGGAGGTATCCAAATAAACCTGTCATATAAATACTTGCTCTGAAGCCCCCTAGGAAACTCCTAACTCCTGAACACACTCTTCAGTCATCTTGAGTTCTCCCACATCCTTTTAGTGGAGTCCCTTTAAACTTACGTTACCCAGAGTCAGCTTCCACTGCTTGCAATCAAATAGTCCTAACTGGTTCAGTTGTCAAACTGTCTTTATTTTCCACACCAATTCCAATTGATTGGTAGTGAATGTATGGAATTTTGTGTTAAGAAGGATTCAGAGGATTCAGGCAAGATCAGCTAAAAGAGTGTAGCACTCAATTAGCGATATCTACTAAGGGTAACTGTGGGAAGGATGGAGTGGGGATAGGATATCACTGATGCCAAATATATGCCGGGGACCTGAAGACACAGAACACAATGTTTAAGGCATGAAGGTTTAGAGTCAACATTCTCCCTCTTCCCAGCTGTGCTATCCTGGACAAGTCACTTAATTCCTTGTACCTCAGTTTTCTCTGATACACAGTGAGGATATTAGTACGCCTTGTAGCATTGCTGTGAGAATGAGATAAGTTAATAACAAATAAAGGTCTTAAAAATGTATTTGGAGCATCATTTCAGTTCAGTTCCGTTCAGTCACTCAGTAGTGTCTTACTCTTTGTTACCCCATGGACTGCAGCACTCCAGGCCTCCCTGTGTATCACCAACTCCCTGAGTTTACTCAATGTCCATTGAGTCAGTGATGCCATCCAACCATCTCATCTTCTGTCGTCCCCTTCTCCTCCCACCTTCAATTTTTCCCAGCATCAGGGTCTTTTCAAATGAGTCAGCTCTTTGCATCAGGTGGCCAAAGTATTGGAGTTTCAGCTTCAGCATCAGTCCTTCCAATGAATGTTCAGGACTGATTTCCTTTAGGATGGACTGCTTGGCTCTCCTTGCTATCCAAGGGACTCTCAAGAGTCTTCTCCAGCACCACAGTTCAAAAGCATCAATTCTTTGGCACTCAGCTTTCTTTACAGTCCAACTCTCACATCCATACATGATTACTGGAAAAACCATAGTTTTGACTAGACGGACTTTTGTTGGTAAAGTAATGTCTCTGCTTTTTAATATACTGTCTAGGTTGGTCATAGTAAAGGATAAATAAAACATTACCTGCTGCTACTTGTGTTGTGTCATTATTATACTTGAGGTGTAGATATTAGGCATCTGAGCAGTGAATGAATGCATGAATAAACAGAAAAATGGATAAGTTACAGTTTTGAGCTAAACAGTCAATTCCAGAATATTCAGCACATCAGAGTCTGTTACCATTGCCGTCAATTCCTTGACTGGGTTCTCGGAAGTTTTCATCTTTCTTCCAGGCACCTGTGTGTAATTTGGACCTAAATTCCCTTTATTAGGTTTTCCATAGGAGGTAAAACCACACGATCATATTTTCTGTCTTTGTACTCCTCATCAATGAGTTTAAGACAGCATTCTTATTGAACATCTGTTAGATATTTTTCTTTAAATAGATCATTTTGAAAAGATTTATTTCTAGCTCTTTTCTTTGGCTCATTACTAGTATGTATTGTTAGTGTCCTGATAACCCATTTCAGCCTTCTTTCTGAGGTAAAGGCATTAAAGTATTTTTTTAAAATGACCTTCTGGAAGCTTAATTTGCCTCATTCTCAATGTGTGCTCAGTCGCTAAGGTGTCTGACTCTTTGTGACCCTTTGGACTGTAGCCTGCCAGGCTCCTCTGTCCATGAGATTTTCAGGCAAGAACACTGGAGTGGGTTGTCATTTCCTCCTCCAGGGGATCTTCCCGACCCAGGAATCAAGCCTGTATTACCTATGTCTCCTGCATTGCAAGCAGATTTTTTACCTGCTGAGCCATGGGGTAAGCTCTCTTTCAATAGGAAGCTTATTTAAAAAAATTTAACATGTAAATTATAACATGTGAAACGAATCACCAGTCCAGGTTCGATGCATGATACAGGGTGCTCAGGGCTGGTGCACTGGGATGACCCAAAGGAATGGGATGGGAAGAGAGGTGGGAGGGGGGTTCAGGATGGGGAACACATGTATACCCATGGCAGATTCATGTCAATGTATGGGAAAACCAATACAATATTGTAAAGTAAAAAAATAAAAAAAATTTTTTTAGTCATGATATAGGAAATCATCTATATGTACGTCTAATACATATAGGATCTATCTGTTCTTTATTAATCCCTTTTTCATTCCAATGGCTAATCTTTATTCCTCTCCTATTATGTGTCAGTCACTGTGCTAAATGTTTTACGTGTATTTTCATTTTGAAAACCTAAGAAGGAGATGCTTCCCCGACCCCCACCGTCATTTTACATTTGGGGAAACTGAGGCACAGAACAGTGAGACAAGATTTCAGTGAAAGTGGCTGATATGGGAGGTGTTCCCAGGGCACTGGGTGGGGAGTTGGAAGGATGGAATAAGAGAAAGCAGCCAACGTAGGGGATGTAATAGCAGGTCACCTCCTTGGGCAATGGGGGGCTCCATCCCATTTGGGGAGCTGAGAGGTGGTGCAGAGCACACGCTGCAGATAAGGAGCCAGCTCCCATCCATCAGTGGTTGCCGGCCACTTTGTGGGGGCCTTCATTCAGTGTCTGAGTCCAGGCAGAGCCCTCAGGCTGAGACCAGGTGCTGGCAGCTAGAAGCCTGACTGCATTGAAATGGTTCAGACCAAGGAGAGGTAGGGAGCATGCTCAGGCTTCTGTCACAGTTAAGGTAGTTACCTTCCTTCCTCAAGGTCATGCAGCTATTATCCTCAACCAGGTTAAAAATCCAAGTGCTTGATGGCTGAAATAATCCCAGAGAAAAGTGATGGATTCCGTCTCTCCTTGTCTTACCCGTTCCTCCTATCCAGCTTCTACCCTCCACCTTGCTCAAGTCACATCTGTGGTCCCCATCAGCTTCAGCAGCCCAGACCCAGCTTCATGGAAATACCTAGGAGACAGCTGCATGACCGTGTTTTTCTTTGACCAATTGAGACTTGTCTGAGACACTGGCTCCTATTGACTTCTGATTCAAAAAATGATTTCAACTGAGTTGCCTCCCCTCCACTAAAGGCTAGCATCTTGCTATTAGTAAGAGTATTGATTTTTAAAAATGAGCCTGTTACAGAACCTACTTAACAGCTATTGAACTTCCCATGTTTAAATATTTACTCTACAATTCCAACCTGTTGATCCTTCCTTGCTTCTGACGTGGGATGGGTTGTTCCTCCTTGGAACTTCTATCTCTGCAGAAAATGTCAGACATTACAATGTTACGTGGTATGTTCGGGAAACTGGGTGTTCAGTGAAGGTGGTTTGATGTGTAACTGAGATTAACATGGAATCTCAGTGCCTGGCATGTCCCCATTCTCGTGGGTAATCGTTGTACATGTTTCCTATATGGCAGCAGTTCATTTATTCAATTCATTAATTCATCCAATGACAGGCACATTGGTGAGCTAGACCAGCAAGGGGAAGTACATATTTCCTTGGTTTGTCTTATGACTCATCACTTTTAATATTTGTAAATGGGTAAATGGAAAGTCCTAGCTACTTAGGAATTCATATTCTAAGTGTCAATTTTTTGTGTTCCTCAGCTATTCATAAACTCACTTTACATGTGATTATAAAATTTAAAAATGTTTAATGTCTGTCTCTTTCTGATGCAATATATAGTAGATTTAAATAGTGAAATGCTTATTAAGTTAGACACCCATGGTATTTCATCATGTGTATACCCATATAAGAGCTGTCATTTACTGAACATTTATTATATATTCTTAACTTGTGTTATTTCTCTTAATGCTTACAACAGCTCTATGAGGCAGGCGTTGCTATCAGTTCCATTGTCCGGAAGATGAAAGAAAGGTTGAGAGAAACACTTTTCCCAAAGCAAGTCAATTAGAAAGTGGTAAAGCCCAGATTTGATCCAAAAGTCCCTGACACCAAATCTCGCTTGTTGAACTACTATACTATGTTGTTAGCCGGAGGCAATTTTTGTTGACATTTTGGTGTCCTTCTTATCCTTGATTTAAAAAAATTTCTTTAAAATAAAATTTTATTTTGTATTCTGCCTTTTCCCCCTAGCATCAGAAACATTTTTTTTTTTTTTGCATGTAAGAGCTTTTTATAACCTTTTAAATTGCTACTTGTTACTTAAACATTTTCCTATTAGTGGACTTTTAAGATATTTCTAATTTCTTATATTATAAGTAACACTATAAGGGACATTTTAAAATCCACACATATTTAAATGCATTGATTTTGAAAGTCAGCTTGTGGTATTAAGTCCCTTTCTTTCTTTCTTCCTCTT